>NC_064826.1:34147500-34747500 GCF_024166365.1 Elephas maximus indicus
ATCACTCTCATGTGTAATGAGAACATTATGACTTTGTAATTAAAATCATTTTGCCCTGCAAAAATAATATTATATGCCTGTAATCACCTGCAAAGAACCTTTGCCCTTCCATCATTTCAAAAAGAAGGTCATTTAAATGAGAAACAGTGATATGAATTTGGAAGGAACTGCAGTGTAGTGTGGATTAATGCACTAGCTTTTTCATCTCTGGAGGCCCACGTTAAAAATGCGACTCAGGACACTTGTGAAATGACTTTGACAGTCACCATGAAACCCTTGGTGTGCCTTAGTATAAATACATATCTTAAAATTTAAAATGCAACTAATTAGGAACCTAGCCCCAAAATAGCAAAAGTCTGTACTTTAGAATTAAGACATATTTATAGCTCTACTCGAGGGTCCCCCCAATATGGTTCCTATACATATACACTTATTTTCAGGAAGTACGAAGCCCCTATACATCATTTCTGGTTTGAGCTATGTTTGTAATCGCTAAATTAATGAGAAGGTAAATTTAGGTCCTTAAATAAAAAGTGTTCTTTGGCTCCTCCTTGTAATTGCCATAGATGGTGCAAGAAATATTAGTATTAGCTTCACATCTGGAATCAACTACAAGGCATACAACAATAGCAACAACATCTCAGCTAGATTTAAAGTAGAGTAATAAGCCAACCAGGAAAATTCTTTCCCGAATTCTACAACTGTTCTAAGGATCAGGGACTTTTAAATAAATTAATTGGAGGATAAACATGATGTTTCATTTTTCCAGGTTAAACACAGACTTTGGGGAGGGCAGGATATGCCAAATTTACAGAAAAGCAAAAACAAACACCAAAATCACACAAATATCTAATCACATGGTTATTGGGTAGGAGCTAACTACTTTTAGGCTATCACTTGTAAATTCTGGGGAGAGTACTTTCTCATAACTAAAAACCTGGTCTTCTCATAGCACTAAACATAAACCCTTAGTAGAGTGACATATACTATTTGTATACTCAGTTGGTAAAATTTGAATTTAATTTCTTGTGTAGAAAAATTCTGATCGCCTAAAAAAAAAAAAAAAAAAAAAAAAATTTTTTTTTTTTTTTTAATGATACCAGGTAAAATATATGATGCTGTCTTCTGAAGGAAAATAAATTCACTTTCTTTTTTCTCCTACAGCATAGATTAGGGATTATTCATTCAACAAACATTTATTCCTTGCAGACTATGTGCCAGGCACTGTCCTTGGTGCATAGGACACATCAAAGAAGAAGATGAAGTTCCCCACCCTCATGCAGTTAACATTCTAATGAGTGGAGACAAACAGCAAATGAGAAACATAATATGTAAATTATACTGCAATTTAGAAAGTGATAATGTGCTAAGACACAGAGCAAGGGAAAGGAAGTTGGAGATGCAGTAGTGTGGATGAGGTGGGGTGGGAATGCTTGTTTTGTTAAAGTAAAAAGGTAAAATTTGATCAAGAAGAAAGCAAGGAAGGTAGTCAAACGGAAATATGACAAAGGCAAAGAGAACATCATTGAAGGGTTTTGAGCAGTCTGGCTCACAGAGGCTCTACCAAGCCTATGAACCCATTCCATGTTCATTTCCAAATTTTTCAAGTGTGTAATAGGCATGGGTATATTTGGCAATTATCATAATGTGAAGGTGGGTCCTTGGCCTGGGTGTGGGGTAAGAGTTATCATAGCAGTAAGGCCAAGTAGAAGTTTTTATACCCCATTGTCAGGAATTGAATTGTGTCCCCCAAAAATATGCGTATCAATTTGGCTAGTCCATGATTCCTGGTATTGCGTGATCGTCCATCATTTTGTCATCTGATGCGATTTTCCTATGTGTTGTAAATCCTATCTCTATGATGTTGATGAGATGGGATTGGCAGCAGTTATATTAATGAGGAAGAACTCAATCTATAAGATTAGGTTGTGTATTAAGCCAGTCTCTTTTAAGAGATAAAAGAGAGAAGGGAGCAGAGAGACAGGGAGACCTCATACCACCAAGAAAGCATCATCAGGAGCAGAGTGCATCTTTTGAACCTGGGATTCCTGTGCAGAGAAGCTCCCAGACCAAGGACAGCAGAGCCAACAGAAAGAGAAAGCCATCGCCTGGATCTGGCACCCTGAATTCAGACTTCTAGCCTCCTAGGCTGTGAGAGAATAAACTTCTGTTTGATGAAGACATCCACTTACAGTATTTCTGTTATAGCAGCACCAGATGACTGAGACACCCATGTTCCTGGTTAAGATAATAAATCAAAAGCATACTGTATTCCAGGAGACTGGCAAAGACTGGTGCCACCTATAAGTATCTAAAGGGATGGTTGTCCTCATTATATTTCATTTAATTCACCAGTCTGACTCCTACAAAAGCCAGCTGAATCTTAAGAGATGACAAAGGCGACTGTAAACTTAAATGCAGCTGGTATTTGTATACAGTATTTTGTAGCCCACTGTACCAGGAGTACTACTATGAGTGGTATTTTTGTTAGAGAAGATTAACACAGCCTCAGATACATGGTGTGTAGCCACTTATTTGACACATGTATTCTTTTCCATCACCATCAAGAAAGAGGACCATAAGTAGTTTACATTTATGTGGGATGGACAATAGTGTCAATTTACAGTCTTACTCTAAGCGTATGCAAATACTTCCATCCTCTGTTATAAAATAGTGTGAAGGGCTTTGAATTGTCTCCATATTCTACAGAACATCACATTGATCCACTATATCAAAGACATCATATCAATTAGACCTGATGATCAGGGAGTGATGAGCACATTGGAGGCCTATGGCAAGACACTTGTGGTCCAAAGGGTGGGAGATAAACTCTTCAAAGTGGTCCATCACATCAATGAAGTGTGTAGGAATATATGATCTAGAGCATGCCAGACATCTCCTCTAATAAGGGACAAATTATTACATGCAATTTTCATTGCTAATAATAAAGCACAATGCTTGATAGACTTCCTTGGGTACTGAAGGCAGTCAGCTCCACACTTGGGCATAATCTTTTAACCCATGCACTAAGTGACACAGAAGGATGTCTGCTTTAAGTGGAACCCACCAATATGAACTACCCTCATCTGTCAGTTTGTCCTACTGTGGTGGCTAGTGTGTTGCTAGTGCATTCCAGTGGCATACTGGAAGGTATGCCACTGGTATTTCGAATACCAGCAAGGTCAACCACGGTGGACAGGTTTCAGCAGAGTTTCCAGACTAAGACAGACTTGGGAAGAAGGACCAGGCAAACTACATCTGAAAAAATTGGCCAGTGAAAACCTTATGAGTAGCAGCATAACATTATCTGGTATAGTGCAGGAAGATGAGCCCTTCAGGTTGGAAGGCACTCAAAATATGACTGAGGAAGAGCTGCCTCCTCAAATAGAGTTGATCTTAATGTCACAGATGGAGTCAATCATTCGGGACCTTCATTTACTGACGTGGCATGATTCAAAATGAGAAGAAACAGCTGCAAATATCCATTAATAATAAATAGGAACATGAAAAGTAGGAAGTATGAATCTAGGAAAACTAGAGGTCGTCAAAAATGAAATGAAATGTATAAAGATCAATATCATAGGTATTAGTGAGCTGAAATGGACTAGTATTGGCCATTTTGAATCAGACAATCATACGGTCTACTATGCTGGGAATGACAAATTTAAGAATAATGGCATTGCATTCATCTCCAAAAAGAACTTTTCAAGATCTACCCTGAAGTACAATGCTGCCAGTGATAGAATAATATCCATGAGCCTACAATGAACACCAGTTAATATGACTGTTATTCAAATTTACCCACCAACCACTAATGCCAAATGAAGAAATCGAAGATTTTAACCAATGTCCCCAGTCTGAAATTGACCAAATATGCAATCAGTATGCATTGATAGTTACTGGTGATTAGAATGCAAAAGTTGGGAACAAGAAGAATCAGTAGTTGGAAAATATAGCCTTGGTGATAGAAATGATGCTGGAGACCACATGATAGAATTTTACAAGACCAAAAACTTATTCATTGCAAATACCTTTTTCAACGACACAAACATGTGGACCTCACCGTATGGAATACACAGGAATCAAATCAACTACATCCGTGGAAAGAGAAAAAGGAGAAGCTCAATATCATAGTCAGACCAAGGCCAGAGGCTGACTGCAGAATAGACCATCAATTGTTCATACGTAAGTTCAAGGTGAAGCTGAAAAATATTAAAACAATTCCACAAGAGCCAAAGTACAACCTTGAGTATATCCCACCTGAATTTAGAGACTGTCTCAAGAATAGATTCCATGCAATGAACATTAATGACCAAAGACCAGAGGAGTTGTGGAATTACATCAAGGACAAAATACTTGAAGAAAGCAAAAAGTCATTAAAAAGACATGAAAGAAAAGACCAAAATGATTGTCAGAAGAAACTCTGAAACTTACTCTTGAACATAGACCAGCTAAAG
Source organism: Elephas maximus indicus (assembly GCF_024166365.1). NCBI lineage: Eukaryota > Metazoa > Chordata > Mammalia > Proboscidea > Elephantidae > Elephas > Elephas maximus. The sequence goes on from NC_064826.1 coordinate 34,151,958, forward strand.
CAAACTGAGGAAACAATGAAGTAAAAAAGCTGAACAGAAGATTTCAAAGGTGGCTTGAGAAGACAAAGTAAAGCAGTATAATGAAATGTGCAAAGACCTGGAATTAAAAACCAAAAGGGAAGGACACACCCAGCATTTCTCAAGCTGAAAGAACTGAAGAAAAAAATTCAAGCCTTGAGTGGCAACAGTCACCTTGAGGACTAAGGTGCGGCTGACCCAAGCCATGGTATTTTCAATTGCCTCATATGCATGAGAAAGTTGGACTATGAATAAGGAAGACCTAAGAAGAATTGATGCCTTTGAATTATGGTGTTGGTGAAGAATACTGAATATACTATGGACTGCCAGAAGAATGAAAAAATCTGTCTTGGAAGAAGTACAGCCAGAGTGCTCCTTAGAAGCAAGGATGACAAAACTTCATCTCATATACTTTGGACATGTTATCAGGAGGGATCAGTCCCTGGAGAAGGACACCATGCTTGTAGGAAAGTAGAGGGCCAGCCAAAAAGAGGAAGACCCTCAATGAGATGGATTGACACAGTGACTACAACAATGGAGATGGCGCAGGACCGGGCAGTGTTTCGTTCTGTTGTACGTAGGGTTACTATGAGTTGGAATCGATTCGAAGGCACCTAACAACAACAACTGATAGCTTTATGTGAATATTAGCCCAATATCCTTTTTCAAGTACATACTATATACTCCTACCCCTGGAATATAAGAATTTTAAAAGAAAATTTTAAAAACCTTATGATGTCAGGTTCCAGCTGATGTCTCCTACTGGAGAAAAAGAAGTGCCTTATTCCTAATAACTATGCTTATTAGACACACAAACACACACAAATGATTGCAAGAAATTGCATGGTTCTCACAATTTTATAAAAGGCTTACTTCTCATACTAGCTACAGGCAAATTTCTCTGAGCCCGAACTAAAATATTTACCATTCTATTGTAGTTCCAGATGATATCTATTCTGAGATAGAATGAGATCTTAGAGAATTCCCCCTGATTTATTCTTCAAATGTCAATTACTTATGGTAAACCAATTTTATTTCAATTTTCAGTGGGGTGGAAAGAAATAAAACCCTTTACATTTAACTAAAGAAATGTCGGTACATGTATTTCTAACAACAGAGGGAATACTGAATGGAGGTTGTATTTACAAATTGCATGGCTCTGCTATTTTCCGTGCCATTTAGAGCTGGCTGATTTGTCACTTAACAAAAAATATATATCCAAACCCAAACTGATGTTTTGAAATTATGTTTAAAAGAGAAACACTGAAGTGTTCTGCTTTGTTTTTAATTTTTGTTTTTATAAATCATTGAAGCATTTATTTCATGGGGATTAGAGATGGTGTTTATAAGAAGGACAATGTTGATGTTAATAAAGTGAAAAGATAAGGATGCAAAATTGTATACACGCCGTCATCTGAATAACATAACAAAGAGAACCATCTGGGAGAAAATAAACCAAAACTATCGCAAAGGTTATATCAGAACATTTGGACCCTGGAAGGTTTTGACTTATTCTGAATTTTTCTCTGTATTTTCCATAGTTAGAATATATCCTTTTTACACAAAAAAGCACCTGCAATTTTCCTTTTGAAAGTTAACTTTGTAAGTTGAGAATAGGTAAGACCATGCGTTTGGTTAAACTGAAGTTTTTTCAGGCTTGAGAATATAAACGTATTATAAAAGAAAATTGTGTTAGTAGCTTACAGATAGACATCTTTGGCCAAGCATGTTTTACTTCATCTGCCTTTCCCTCACTATTTGTAATAGAATAACATATAATAATGTTCTAAAAAACACTGGTTGTTGTTGGTTGTCAACAACGGAAGCGGATCGCCAGGATTTTTCTTCAGCGGTACATCTGGGTGGGTTCCAACCACCAACCTTTAAGTTAGCAGTCAAGTGTAAACTGTTTGCACCCCCTAGGGGCCTTCTTAAGACTACATAAACCCAAAACCCATTGCTGTCGAATGGATTCCGACTCATAGTGTCCCTATAGGACAGAGTAGAACTGCCGGATAGAGTTTCCGAGGAGTGCCTGGTGGATTCGAACCGCCAACCTCTTGGTTAGCAGCAGTAGCACTTAACCACTACACCACCAGGGTTTCCAAAGACTACATACATTGTGTTTAATTGCTAAATTTCTGGCAGAAACAAAGTCAATGCACACTGGGAATGCTGCTTGTCTTTTAAGCACACATTTCTATAAGGAAAAGGGTTTGAAAGATCTTAACTGGGTAAATTAATGATTATCTCAGTTCTAATACCTAGTAAAATCATAATTCCAAGAGACTGGCAAAATCTTTATCTACACATATAGGCTAATTTCACATGATTTTCTATTAAGTGTTTTGCAATGTGTGTGTGGCAACTGGTTCATTTTTTCTTTTTTTTTGATGACTCACGTATTTGTTTTAAAACTATCATGTTGCATATTTACATTGAAAGGGCCATCTCTAGGCTCCTGATTTACTGCTGATCCAAAAAGAACCAAACCCAGTGCCGTCCAGTTGATTCTGACTCATAGCGACCCTACAGGACACGGTAGAACTGCCCCATAGAGCTTCCAAGGAGCCCTGGTGGACTTTGACTGCCAGCCCTTTGGTTAGCAGCCGTAGCACTTAACCACTACACCACCAGGGTGTATATAATAATCAAATCCCATTTCTGTTATTAACATGCTCCACTTTTTTTTTTTTTTAATTGTGCTTTAGGTGAAAGTTCACAGCTCAAGTTAATTTCTCATACAAAAATTCATACACATATTGTTTTGTGACATTAGTTGCAATCCCCGCAATGTGACAGCACACTTCCCCCTTTCAGCCCAGGTTCTCTGTCCATTCGACCAGTTGCTGTCCCTTCTTGCCTTCTCCTCCTGCTTTTGGACAAGAGCTGCCCCTTTGGTCTTATATACTGATTGAACTAAGAAGCACATTCCTCATGTGTGTTATTTCTTGTTTTATAGCCCTGACCAATCTTTGTCTGAAGACTGGACTTCGGGAATGGCTTCAGTTCTGGGTTAACAGTGCATCCAGGGGCCATAGTTTTGGGGGTTCCTCCAGTCTCTGTCAGACCATTAAGTCTGATCTTTTTAAGTAAATTTGAATTCTGTTCTACATTTTTCCCTCTCCGTCTGGGACTCTCTGTTGTGTTCCCTGTTAGGGTAGTCATCAGTGGTAGCTAGGCATCATGTAGTTTTTCTGGCTTCAGGCTGGTGGAGTCTCTGATTCATGTGGTCCTGTAGTCCTTTGGGCTAATATTTTCCTTGCGTCTTTGGTGTTCTTCATTCGCCTTTGCTGTAAGTGGGATAGGACCAATTGCTGTATCTTAGATGGCTGCTTGCTAGCTTTTAAGATCTCAGATGCCACTCACCAAATTGGCATGTATAACATTTTCCTAATAAAGTTTTCTTATGCCAATTGACCTGGATGTTCCCAGAACCTACGGTCCCCAGGCCCCAGCCCCAGCTACTCTGTCCCTTGAAGTATTTGGATGTGTCCAGGAAACATGTTAGCTATTGATTTGGTCCAGTTGTGCTGACTTCTCCTGTACCGTGTGTTGTCCTACTCTTCACCAAAGTTGACCCTTGTCTGCTATCTGGTTTGTGATTGCCCCTTCTCCCCACCCTTGTAACCATCAAAGAATGCTTTTCTGTGTTTAAACCTTTTCTTGAGTTCTTATAATAGTGGTCTCATACAATATTTTTCCTTTTGTGACTTATTTTACTCAGTATAATACCCTCCAGATTCATCCATGTTGTAAGGTGTTCTGCGGATTCATCATTGTTCTTTATTGTTGCAAAAAAAAAATTCCGGTGTGTGTATGTACCGTAATAAAGTTGGAAACAACCTAAATGCCCACCAACAGACAAATGGATAAACAAATTAACGTGCTCCACTTTTAACAAGGAAAATATTATGGAAGGTGATCAGAACACTGGCTCTGAGGGAAGATGAAGAACATGGGTACTAAATTTGCAGTAGGAAGCATCAAGTGTAGAAAGGTATCATTAAAAATCCTTTGTTCATTCATTCAATTTATTTATGGCATTTTGTAATTCACTGTGCAAGGTATAGGGTTATAATGATGAGCTAAAGCAAGCATAGTCTTCTCTCACGTAGCCTACAGTCTCATGGAGGATCATCATTCCAATGCTCACATAAACAAATGCAAAATTGTAGAGATAAGGGTTCTGAAAGAGAGGAACAGGATACTACTAAAGTATATAACAAGGAAAAATGACCTAGACTGAGAGTCAGGGAATATTTTCATAAGGACATTAAGCTTGAGCTAACATATAAATGATAAGTAGGGATACATGGGGAAAGTTGTTGGGTAGAAGAGAGGGCCTTCCAAGAAGAAAAAATAGCATGTGCGAAGACCCTGTGATATACTGGACACTGATGGAAGGCTTTTTTAAGGCTGGAATGAGGTGGGCAACAAGGGAAGTGGCTCAAGATAAGGCTTGGGAGACAGGCAGGTATCATATATCACATGGGGTGTTCTGGACCATGTGAAGAACTTTAGCCTTTATCCTAAGACCAGTAGGAATCCAGTGAGCACTGGTTACATATTTATGTACATTTGTTACTGTATAGGCCAAGTTCTACCACCTGTCTGTCTGCCATACTGTGGTGGTTTGCATGTTGCTATTATGTTAGAAGCTATGCCACCAATATTTCAAATACCAGCAGGGTCACACATGGTGGGTAGGTTTCAGCAGAGCTTCCAGACTAAGACAGGCTAGGAAGAATGAACTTGTAATCTTGCTCTGAAAACTAGCCAATAAAAACCCAATGGATCACAGCAGAATATTGTCTAATATAGGGTTGGAAGATGAGCAACGATGGACTCAAACACACCAATGACTTTGACAATGGTACAAGATTGGGCAAAATTTTTTTCTGTTATACATAAAATCATCATAAGTTCAAGCCAATTTGATGGAAACTAACACAACAAATAGGCTAAGTTACAACAACAAAGAAGCCCCTATTGCAATGGTTCAAACAAGATTGAAGTTGACTTCTGCCTCAGGTATTATAGTTCAGGCAGCTTTGCTCCAAGGACTCATACCCTGACCAAGCTGGTGGAACACTCTGTCATCATTACCATACTGCTTCCTTAGTTCCTTCAGATCCTTATTTTTAGTGAGTAAATTTTTTTTTTTTTTTAAAAAGGACGAAGGGAAAATTCAGGGTAAAGGTCTTAGTCATTAATGAATTACACACAACCCTCTCACTCATATCCTATTGGCCTAAACTAATTACATGAGTAAAATATTAATTTTGTATGTAGATTGCTTTCCTTTCAAACTGCTTAATGGCTGTTATATAAGCATTTACCTAGTGATAGCTAGGAGCAGGGAGAACATAACAAGCATTTAAAAGATGTTCTGAAACGCAGCTTAAAAATGGGTAACATAAATGTGAGTTAATCAGAAAACACACCAATAGTCGGTGCTGACAGCCCCCAAAATTTACAGTATCCTTTCTGAAGAAAGCCTTCACTATCAAACGTGATTAAAGTTCAGTCATCATGTTTTACACACAACTTAGGAAACAGTGCATCCAAAACTGACATATCTATGAAATTTTTACACAGAAATGGTGATCAACAAGACTTAGTCATCAAGTAGGAATTGGGATGGGAACAGAGGAAGGAGGTCAAGTTTCTTATTAGTTTGACTAAAAGATATCTTGGTTCCAGTGAAAGCAGATTTGGGAGAGAAGATAATGAGTTCAGTTTACTCACTGTCTTGTCATCTAGTGCTGCTATAACAGAAATACCTCAAGTGAATGGTTTTAACAAAGAGGAATTAATTTTTTCGCATAGGCTAGAAGTCCAAATTCAGGGCATCAGCTCCAGGGAAAGGTTTTCTCTCTGTGTTGGCTCTGGAGGAAGGTCTTTCTTGTCAAATCTTCCCCTGGACTAGGAGTTTCTCCATGTAGGAACCCCTTGTGAAAAGGACACACTCTGCTCTTGGTGCTTCTTTCTTGGTGGTATGAGGCCCCCCTCTCTGCTTGCTTGCCTTTCCTTTTATCTCTCGTAAGATAAAAGGTGGTCCAGGGAAACATCCTTTACATTGGATCAGGGATGTGACCTTATAAGGGTGTTACAATTCCATCCTATTCCTCTTTAGCATAAAATTACATTTACAAAATGGAGGATAACCACACAATACTGGGAATCATGGCCTAATCAAGTTGACACATATTTTGGGGGGACACAATTCAATCCATGACACTCACTAATTCAGTGTACAATTTCTAAGTCTCTGTGCTGAGTTGGTGGAAACATAAAGATGAAAAAGACACAATCTCTGATAAGACTGAAGTATAATTAATTGTGATAAAGGGTAGTTATAAAGAATATGTGCATGATACAGTGGCTACACAAAATAGAAAAAAAAAGAGAATAAGCTTTATTACAGAAATCTATTTTACAAGAAAGGGGACATGGTTAATTTGGGTCACAAAATATTAATTGCAATTTACCTGATGAATAATGAGAAATCATTTTGTCAAGAGAGAATTTCATGTGTTAAGTTGCAGAGATTAGAGGCATGCAGTATAATTCATTTATCCAGCAAACATTTATTGGATGTCTACTATGAGCTCAGCACTATTCTAGCCTCTGGAGATACAATATAACCAATAGAGTTAAAAAAAAAAAATCTCTATCTTTATGGAACTTATTATATAGTGGGGAAAAATAGAATAAGCAAATAAACTAATAAAATACTCGTCAAATAAAAAGTGCTATGGAGAAAGAGAAAATGTGAAAAGGAGAGTACTTAGTGTGAGAGAACAGAGAAGGATGGTACTGTTAAGAAGGGTGTGTGGAATAAGCATAATTGATAAGGTTATACTTGAGGGGAAGAAAGTGAGGAATGAAGCCATATGGTTATTGTGTATATGTGATAGGTGTAGATGTTCCTGGAAGAGAAAACAGTAAATACAAAGCCTAAGAATTTTTTTTTTTTCTGGTGCATTCAGAGAATAGAAAAATAGTATCACTGAAGTGGAATGAACAAGAATAAAAATGGAAAAAAAAAAAAAAAAAGAGGGTCAATATAAACCATACGACTTATGGCCTCATAGGTAATTATTCAAACTTGGGCTTTCACTCTGACTGAAATGGCAAATTGTATTACCAAAATGGTAAAATGATTAAATTTAGGATTTAAAAGGATCATCCTGGCTTCTGTGTTGAAAATACCTGGCAGGAGATAAAGGGTGGAAGCAAAGATTCCAGTTAGGATGCTACTTGAATAATCCAGTGTGACCTATTTAATAAACTGCATGTTGAGATGCATAAAAAGACGTAGTAGGAGATGAACTTAGAAAGGTAAACGAAGGCCAGATAACAATAGCTCTTACATGCCATGAGAAAGATTAGAGCTTTGTGTTGTGTAATGAGGAACTCTTCAAGGATTTTAAATAAGGGAATAATTTCATCTGCTGGTCCCAGAGTCGGCTTAATCCTAGTACGGGAATACCAAGCATACTCTCAATTTTTTTGTTTCTTTTTTTGTCAGCTTCATTTTCCACACCTATTATTTTCATTACTAAGAAACATAGCTGTGAACAATCCCTAGCCTTATGTATCACACTTCTACAGTTAGGGTAATTGACCTTCATCTCTTAAAATTTAAAAAAACTCACAAAGTAGAATCTGATTGGTTTTGTACCAGAGAGTATGGTCTTGTAATGGGAAATATCCACTAAAGGTATACATGTTTAGAATTCTGCTTCTTCTTAGGATGTTGTCAGATGAAAATAATGAGAAAAAGTCATATAAACTACAAAATATAACTTACAAGAAACTCACCAGAGACCTAATTCACAGGCCAACCAAGTAGTATGAAACTCAAGTAGGAATAGGACCCTTCAAGGAGAAAGGGGATATGTAGATGGTATCTTTGGTAGACAGAGCACAGGAGGAATGGTGCCTGCTGACATACAAGTGGTTAAGAGGAAATAAGCTAAATGTTTACAAATTTTTGAAGGTTAAATGGGGCTTGGAGTGACAATATAGAACTCCTAGGAGTCCTAGACACAAAGGGAGTTTGCACACATTGGTAGACTCTTTTGCATGGACCTCCAACAGGTACTCATGAGAAAGATTGAAAGCAGGGCAGTAGAAAATAGAGAGCTTCCCTCAGTGTTATAGCCATTGAGAAGGGTCACCTACTGCTTCAGGAAAGACACAAAACCCCATTTCCACCCAGAAACTTCTGATGAACAGAGAAAAAGCCTTAAGCCACAGGGAACCAAACCAAAAAACCAAACCCGCTGCCGTCAAGACAGGGAAAGGAACAATAAACTCTGCAGCTGGGGGACAGGCAGAGTAAAAAAAAAAAAAAACCCTAGTTTTAGGGAAGAGGCAGGAAATTGTTCTGGACCCAGGCTCTTATACCAATACCATTAGAAGTATCTCACTTATCTTCCTCACAAGAGCCACCACAGATACAAGGCAGAATTTGGCTGCCAAGAAAAGAGGAACAGGAAGGCTGAGAAATCCCCCGCACTGTGTCCTAGGTAAAGAATATGTGGTATGACTAAGAACCGACTCTAGCCTATCAGCCTAGCAATAAACAAAAACAAGCAATAACAGTTACTGCTAAAGAGTTGGGAGCAAGACAGGAAGAGAGACCTCTTCTGTGGTGCAGGCAAGCAGGAATGCATAAAAGCTAAGCATAGGTACTAACACTGAGAAAAAAAACCCTGAGTCCCCAACCCCACCCTAAGCACAACACAATGGCAACACACAACTAAAAGAATTTAAAACCTTTGGTACGCTGAAGTAATCATACCAAACCAATTCACTGCAGTTGAGTCAATTCCAACTCATAGCAACCCCATAGGGTTTCCAAGACTGTAAATTTCTACTGAAGCAGACTGCCACATCTTTCTACTGCAGAACCGCTGGTGGTTTCGAACCCCCAACCTTTTGCTTAATAGTTGATTGTAACCATAGCAACAACAAAAACTAAAGACAGCTCAAATACCACTAGATTGATTCCACTCCCCGCACTATTGGCTTGACAGCAGAAAGTATGGCCATTTCCAAGTGTGATGGCTGCTTGCCTCAGTCTCTACTGTTCTAAATACAATACCTTGCATTCAATAAAAAATCACACATAACAAAAAATGCAAGAAATAAAAACACCTTTGTTAAGAGACAAAGTAAGCAACCAACCAGGCTCAGAGATGCCCATATGTTTCGACAAGGGCTTCAAAATAACTATAATTAATATGTCAAAAGATCTAATGGAAAAGTGGGCAATATGCATAAACAAGCGTTTTTTAACAGAGATGAAAGCTATTAATAACGGTCAAAGAGAAAATTTAGAAGAAAAAATACACCCTGATATTAGAGAAAAACAATTCCTTTTACATCAATAGACTTGAAACAACTGAAGAAAGACAGTTAATTTAATGATAGGTCAATAGAAATTACACTGGAGCAAAATGTGGACCCCTGGAGATACAGTGGTTAAGTTCTCAACTGCTAACAGAAAGGCCAGTGGTTCAAACCTACAAGCTGCTCTGTGGAACAAAGGTGTGGCAGTCTGCTTCTGTAAAGACTACAGCCTTAGAAACCCAGTGGGGCAGTTCTACTCTGTCCTATAGGGCCACCATGAGTTGGAATCAAATCGATGGCAGTAGGTTTTTTGGTTTGGGAGCAAAAAAGATGAATAAATAAAACGTAACAGCCAAGAGATTGCATGTAATTTTAATATATATGTAATTGGAGTCCCAGAGAGAGGAAGAGATAGAAGGAGAGAGAAATATCAGAGGAGAAAAAAATTCATGGAAAGATAATTTCCAAGAATTTCCTTAAAATAACAAAAGACATCAAACAATGCATCCAAAAACTTAAGAACCTCTAGCAGGATAAATACAAGGGAAAACGACAAAAATATAGACCCTGGGAAGTACAAACAATTAAGGGCCAACTATGAGCTGGAAGTTTGGCAATTCGAACCCACCCAGAGATGCCTTGGAAGATAAGCCTGATGATCTCCTTTTCAAAGGTCACAACCTTGAAAACCCTATGAAGAAGTTCTATTCTGCACATATAGGGTTGCCATAATATATTTACAAAGACAAAAAAAAAAAAAAAGAATAGCTGCTGTGGTTGCTTATGTACTATTAAAACCTCAAGGGATTTAGTTCCTTGGTTTGGAGGTTTAGGGTCATGGTTTTACGGCTCATCCAAGTAGATTGGCCTAATAATGTCTTTAGCACTTCTGTTCTGCTTCCTACTTTGTTACATAGTTCCTGGACTCTTAAAAAGTTGCAAGCAGGGGGCAGGGCCAACATGGCCGAATAGACAGATACTTCTGGTGAACCCTCTTACAACAAACACCTGAAGAAACATGTAAAATGATTATATTTATGACAAGCTAGGAACCCTGAACGTCAAAGACAAAGTTAGAAAATGGACTGAGCAGCAGCGGGAGAGAGAGACAGTTCAGAAACGGAGAGGAGTTGTTGGACCTGAACTGCCAGGAGCCCTGAGGCACCATCCCAGGAAGCAACTGTGGCAAGCTAGTGGTTGTGTTCAGCTGCAGTTTCCTCAGAGAGAAACAGCCAACTGCACAGCCTACTCACACCTCTGGAACCAGGGAACAACGGAGCTCTCAGCAAAAGCTAAGTACTTGCATATATTTTACTGCATCCCCAGCCCCCAAGCCAGCTTCAGTGGCTATAGATTTCCCTGGGCCAGAGATAGGTCCTACTGCGTGCTCTGAGCCATTCTCCCAGCCTTGGAGAAGGGATAAATTCACAGTTGGGGGAAAAGACAATCGGCCAGCTCCACTAACCTGGGGAGCACTTGACAGAAGAAGCTCCTGTCCAGGCATAAATGGTCTGTGAAATTTGAATAACTTCCCCCCCCCCCCGCATGGACCTGTGTGGGCCTATTTCAGGAGAGTAGGCCCTTGTTGGAAGACTATAACTATATCAGCTGTATGGTGGAGAGATGGGTATTTGATCTTTGGCACAGCTTTGCCTATTAAACAGGGTCCTCACCTACCCACATCACGGGCCTAAGGACTGGTGGCTCCATTGAGGTCACCCAGCTACCTGCGACAGAGGTCCAAGGATAACTGGTACTTCCCAGTCCTTACAACCAAAAGCACTGGGTGCCCATGGTCCGTCTGCAAAACCAACCCACCCGTACGCTCTAGGGACAGGGACGCACTTTCCTCACAGACACTTAAGGGGTGGTTGTTGGCCCCCTGCCTTCTTCAGAGCATGACCCCCTGCTGCAACCAGATGCAGGTACCTACACCAATCACCCCTGCCCCTCAAAGAATGTAGGACAGAGCCTGTACCACAAACTTGATGACAAACTACCTGGACACCTGAGGTGAATCCATGAGAAAATTTAATGGATTCCTAGGCTGATATACCTGATAACAGCTCTAGCCATCTGGTAACAGGATGTTGGAGCTTCAAAAGTGAAAATAATCAAGCCAGCTCACTCAAGCAAACTATCTGGGCTTATCAAAACAAAACAAAGTAAGAAGCTAGGATATGGTGAGCAAACATAAAATAAACTAATACAATAACTTATAGATGGCTCAGAGACAACAGTCAATATCAAATCACATAAAGAAGCAGACGATGATCACTTCAACAAGCTCTCAAAACAAAGAATCCAGGGATCTTCTGGATGAAGGTGCCTCCCTGGAATTACTGGATCCAGAATACAAAAGATTAATATACAGAACTCTTCAAGACATCAGGAACAAGATCAGGAAGGATATCAGGCAAAACGCAGAACAAGCCAAGGAACACACAGATAAAGCAGTTAAAGAAATTAAAAATGTTATTCAAGAACACAACACAAAATTTAAGAAGCTGCAAAAATCCATAGAGAGAGAACAATTAGAAATTCAGGAGATTAACAATAAAATTACAGAATTAGACAACTCAACAGAAAGTCAGAGTAGTAGAACTGAGCAAGTGGAAGGCAGAATTGATGAGATTGAAAATAAAGCACTTGGCACCAATAAATTTGAAGAAAAATCAGATAAAAGAATTTAAAAAAAATGAAGAAACCCTAAGAATCATGCAGGACTCTATCAAGAGAAACAACCTATGAGTGATTGGAGCATGAGAACAGGGAGGGATAACAGAAAATACAGAGAGAATTTTTGAAGATTTGTTGGCAGAAAACATCCCTGATACCATGAAAGATGAGAAGATATCTATCCTGGATGCTCATCGAACTCCACAAAGGTAGGAAGTCACCAAGACATATTATAATCAAACTTGCCAAAACCAAAGATAAAGAGAGAATTTTAAGAGCAGCTAGGAATAAATGAAAAGTTATCTACGAAGGAGAGTCAAGAATCACACTACTCAGCAGAAAACATGTAGGCAAAAGGCAATGGGATAACTTATATAAAGCACTGAAGGAAAAAATTGCCAGCCAAGAATCATATACCCAGCAAAACTGTCTCTCAAATAAAAAGGTGAAATTAGGACAGTTCCAGATAAATTCGTAAAAACCAAACCAAAACTACAAGAAATACTAAAGAGAGTTCTCCGGTTAGAAAATCAATAATACCAGCTATCAATCCAAGACTAGAACACGGGACAGAGCAATCAGATGTCAACCCAGACAGGGAAATCACAAAATTAAGCTAAGATAAAAAAAAAAAAAAAAAAAAGCTCAAAATAGGGAAATAGTGAAGTCATTATGGAAAAGAAGACAACATCCAAAAAATAAAGAGGGGCTAAGAAATGAAGTCATAGATCTTTCATATGGAGAGGAAGACAGGGCAATATAAAGAAATAAAAGTTAGGTGTAAACACAGGGGTAAATATTAAGGTAACCACAAAGGAGACTCATCAAAATAAAAGAAAAGAAAAAAATAGAGACTCAGCAGAAACAAAATCAACAACAATGAATAAGAGGAAAAGACAATATATAAATATAAACTACTCAACACAGAAAATTAAGTGGGAAAAAGAAACTGTCAACAATATACAAAAAAAAAAGACATCAAAATGACAGCCCTAAACTCATAAAAAAATACCTATCCATAATTACACCTAATGTAAATGGACTAAATGCACCAATAAAGAGACATAGAGTGGCACAACGGATTAAAAAACATGATCCATCTATACGCTGCCTACAACAGACACACCTGAGACTTGGAGAAACAAATAAATTAAAACTCAAAGGATAGAAAAAATACATCAAGCATACAGTAATCAAAAAAAGGAGGAGTGGCAATATTAATTTCTGACAAAATAGACTTTAAAGTTAAATCCACCACAAAAGTTAAGGAAGGACACTATGTAATGATTAAAGGGACAATACACCAGAAGGATATAACTATATTAAATATTTATGCACCCAACGACAGGGCTGCAAGATACATAAACTCTATCAGCATTGAACAGTGAGACAGACAGCTCCACAATTATAGTAGGAGACTTCAACACACCACTTTCTGTGAAGGACAGGACATCCAGGAAGAAGCTCAATAAAGACATGGAATATCTAAATGCCATAATCAACCAACTTGACCTCATAGACATATACAGACACTCTACCCAACAGCAACTGAGTATACTTTCTTTTTCAATGCACATGGAACATTCTCTAGAATAGACCACATATTAGGTCATAAAGCAAGCCTAAGCAGAATCCAAAACATCGAAATATTACAAAGCATCTTCTCTGACAATAATGCCATAAAAGTAGAAATCAATAACAGAAAAAGCAGGGAAAAGAAATCGAACACTTAGAAACTGAACAATACCCTGCTCAAAAACAACTCGGTTATAGAAGATATCAAGAATGAAATAAAGAAATTCATTGAATCCAGTGAGAATGAAAACACTTCCTATCAGAACCTTTGGAACACAGTGAAAGCAGAGCTCAGAGGTCAGTTTATATCAATAAATGCATACATACAAAAAGAAGAAATAGCAAAAATCAAAGAATTATCCCTACAACTTGAACAAATAGAAAGAGAGCAACAAAAGAAACCCCCAGGCAATAAAAAGAAAGGAAATAATAAAAATTAGAGCAGGACTAAATGAAATAGAAAACAGAAAAACAGCTGAAATGGTTAAGACCAAAAGCTGGTTCTTTGAAAAAAACAACAAAATTGATAAACCATTGGCCAAACTGACAAAAGAAAAACCAGAAAGGAAGCAAATAAATCAAATAAGAAATGAGATGGGTGATATTACAACAGACCCAACTGAAATTAAAAGAATCACATGAGATTACTATGAAAAATTGTAATTTAACAAATTTGAAAAGCTAGAAGAAATGGATGAATTCCTAGAAACACACTACCTACCTAAACTAATACAAACGAAGGTAGAACAACTAAACAGGCCCATAACAAAAGAAGAGATTGGGAAGGTAATCAAAAAACTCCCAACAAAAAAAAGCTCTGGCCTGGATGACTTCACTGTAAAAAAAAAAAAAGTAGAGCTCTACAAACTTTCAAGAGAACAGTTAACACCACTACTACTAAAGGTATTTCAGAGCATAGAAAAGGATGGAATACTACCAAACTCATTCTATGAAGCCAGCATATCTCTGATATCAAAACCAGGTAAAGACACCAGAAAAAAAGAAAATTACGGATCTATATCCCTCATGAACTTAGATGCCAAAATCCTCAACAAAATTCTAGCCAGTAGAGTTCAACAACATATCAAAAAAATAATTCACTATGACCAAGTGGGATTCATACCAGGTATTCAGGGATTAGAAAAAAGAATTAATGTAATCCATCATATAAGTAAAACAAAAGACAAAACCTACATGATCTTATCAGTTGATGCAGAAAAGTCATTTGAAAAAGGTCAACACCCATTCATGATAAAAACTCTCAGCAAAATAGGAACGGAAGGCAAATTCCTCAACATAATAAAGGGCATTTATACAAAGCCAACAGCCAATATCATCCTAAGTGGAGAGAGCCTGAAAGCATTCCCCTTCAGTTAGGGAACCAGACAAGGATGTCCTGTATCTCCACTCTTATTCAACATTGTGATGGAGGTCCTAGCCAGAGCAATTTGGCTACATAAAGAAATAAAGGGCATCCAGATTGGTAAGAAAGAAGTAAAAATATCTCTATTTGCAGATGACAGTCTTATACACAGAAAACCATTAGGAATCCTCAAGAAAACTACTGAAACTAATGGAAGAGTTCAGCAGAGTCTCAGGATACAAGATAAACATGCAAAAATCAGTTGGATTCCTCTATACCAACAAAAAGAACATCGAAGAGGAAATCACCAAATCAATACCATTTACAGTAGCCCCCAAGAGTATTAAGTACTTAGGAATAGATCTTATGAGAGACATAAAAGATCTATACAAAGAAAACTACAAGACATTACTGCAAGAAAGCAAAAGAGACCTACATAAATGGAAAAACAGACCTTGCTCATGGTTAGGAAGACTTAACATTGTAAAAATGTCTGTAGATAAGCCATCTATAGATACAATGCCATCTATAGATACAATGCAATTCCAATCCAAATTCCAAAGACATTTTTTAATGAGATGGCGAAACAAATCACCAACTTCAGATGGAAGGGAAAGAGGCCCTGGATAAGTAAAACATTGCTGAAAAAGAAGATCAAAGTAGGAGGCCTCATTCTACCTAATTTTAGAACCTATTATACTGCCATGGTAGTCAAAACAGCCTAGTGCTGGTACGACAAGAGATACATAGACCAATGGAACAGAATTGAGAATCCAGACATAAATCCATCCACATATGAGCGGCTGATATCTGACAAAGGCCCAAAGTCAGTTAAATGGGGAAAAGACAGTCTCTTTAACAAATGGTGCTAGCATAACTGGATATCCATCCACAAAAAAATGAAACAAGACCCATACCTCACACCATGCACAAAAACTAACTCAAAATGTATCAAACACCTAAATGTAAAATGATAAAGATCATGGAAGAAAAAGTAGGGACAATGCTAGGAGCCCTAATACGTGGCAGAAACAGTATACAAAACATTACTAGCAATGCAGAAGAGAAACTAGATAACCGGGAGCACCTAAAAATCAAACACATATGCTCATCCAAAGACTTCACCAAAAGAGTAAAAAGATTACCTACGTACTGGGAAAATGTTTTTAGCTATGACATTTCCGATCAGCATCTGATCTCTAAAATCTACATGATACTGTAAAAACTTAACTACAAAAAGACAAATAACCCAATTAAAAAATGGGCAAAAGATATGAATAGACACTTCACTATAGAAGACATTCAGATAGCTAACAAATAAATAAGGAAATGCTCACAATCATTAGCCATTAGAGAAATGCAAACCAAAACTACAATAAGATTCCATCTTGCTCCAACAAGGCTGGCATTAATCCAAAAAAACACAAAACAATAAATGTTGGAGAGGTCGTGGAGAGACTGGAACACTTATACACTGCTGGTGGGAATGTAAAATGGCATAACAACTTTGTAAATCGATTTAGCACTTCCTTAAAAAACTAGAAATAGAACTACTATACAACCCAGCAACCCCACTCCTTGGAGTATATCCTAGAGAAATAAGAGCCTTTACTAGAACAGATACATGCACACCCATGTTCGTTGCAGCACTGTTTACAATAGCAAAAAGATGGAAGCAACCAAGGTGCCCATCGACGGATGAATGGATAAATAAATTATGGCATATTCACACAATGGAATACTACACATCGATAAAGAACAATGATGAATCTGTGAAACATTTCATAACATGGAGGAATCTGGAAGGCATTATGCTGAGTGAAATTAGTCAACTGCAAAACGGCAAATATTTTATGAGACCACTATTGCAAGAACTCTGAAAATAGTTTAAACAGAGAAGAAAATATTCTTTGATGGTTACGAGAGTAGGGAGGGAGGGAGGGAAAGGGGTTTTCACTAATTAGATACCCAGACTAAATTAGATAGTAGATAAGGACTATTTTAAATGAAGGGAAAGACAACACACAACACAGGAGAGGTCAGCACAACTAGACTAAACTAAAAGCAAAGAAGTTTCCTGAATAAACTGAACGCTTTGAAGGCCAGCATAGCAGGGGCGGGGGTTTGGGGACCATGGTTTCAGGGGACATCTAAGTCAATTGGCATAATAAAACCTATTAAGAAAACATTTTGCATCCCACTTTGGAGAGTTGCGTCTATGGTCTTAAACGCTAGCAAGTGGCCATCTGAGATGCATCAATTGGTCTCAACCTACCTGGAGCAAAGGAAAATGAAGAACACCAAAGACACAGGGTAATTATAAGCCCAAGAAACAGAAGGGGCCACATAAACCAGAGACTACATCAGCCTGAGACCAGGAGAACTAGATGGTGCCCGGCTACAACTGATGACTGTCCTGACAGGGAACACAACAGCGAACCCCTGAGGGAGCAGGACAGCAGTGGGATGCAGACTTCAAATCTTGTAAAAAGAGCAGACTTAATGGTCCAACTGAGACTAGAAGGACCTTGGAGGTCATACTCCCCAGACCTTCTGTTAGCCCAAGATAGGAACCATTCCCAAAGCCAACTCTTCAAACAGGGGTTGTACTGGACTATGGGATAGAAAATAATACTGGTGAAGAATGAGCTTCTTGGATTAGGTAGACACATGAGACTGGGTGGGCAGCTGCTGTCTGGAGAGGAGATGAGAGGGCAGAGGGGGTCAGAAGCTGGCCAAATGTACACGAAAATAGAGAGTGGAGGAAAGGAGTGTGCTGTCTCATTAGGGGGAGAGCAACTAGGAGCATATAGCAAGGTGTATATAAATTTTTGTAGGAGAGACTGACTTGATTCGTAAACTTTCACTTAAAGCACAATAAAAGATGGAAAAAAAAAACTTGCAAGTAGTCAACCAAGGCACAAAAATTGGTCTCTATTTTCCCTGAGCAACAGAGGAAGAAGGAGAATCAAATAGGAGGAGGAAAGGAAATGTGCGGCTAATTGCATCCATGAACAACTGCCTCCTTTGTCATGAGACCAGAAGAACTAGATGGTGCCTGGCTACTGTTACTGAACAGTTTGATCAATGATTCTATAGTGGAATCCTGATCAAAATGGGGGAAATGCAGAACAGAATTTCAAATTCTCATGGACTCCAGATTTTTTTGGACCCCTAGAGGCTGGGTGAGCCCCTGAAACTATAGTCTTGAGATAATCTTTAATACTTAAACCAAAAATACCCCCTGAAGTCTTCTTAAAACCAACTAACAGCTTAGCTTAACTAGTAAAATGGTCTTCCTTGAGCAATATGCTCCTTTAAGACTATCTGTGTGGGATCAAATTAACAAGAGCAACACTAAAGATTAGATAGGAACCTTAGGGGGCAGTGAGTTTTTGTTAATGCGGAAGAAACAACTCAGAAAAGGAGGGTGAGAATGGCTGCACAACTCAGAGAATGTAATCAATGTCACTGAATTGTACATGTATAAACTGTTGAATTGGTGTATGTTTTGCTGTGTATTTGCTCATCAACAACAAAGTTTTAAAAAAAAGAATGATTTGAAATCAATACTCTAAGCTTCTGTTACAAAAATCCAGAAAAAGAAGAGCGTATTCCTATGTGAAGGGGGCCAGTCACCTCTCTCCCTCTACATATCAGCCTTTTTTAACCAAAGGGGCAGGTTACAATAAACTAAGCTGAAAATAAGGACTGATCCAAGTATTAAACTTAGAAGACGTAGTCTGTGATCAACATACATTCAACTATTTTTCTATAGCGTCTATGTCTATACTTCTTAATATTGAACAAATAATGACATTGAGAAGGTGAACTATTGTAAACCATTAAGGGAAAAAGTTCTATGAAATTAAATAGCTGTTCTTAAGCAAAATAAGAAAACATACTCAGGTTTTTTGGAAATATACATTAGAATTTGGGTAGAAAAAATAGCTTCATGAGTTAAGTCACAGTTAATGACAAATCGAATTAATTCTGATAGCTCTTACCTTTATTTGTCCAGATAATGGAGGCTTAAAGTATGTATATTTCGGATAAGTCCAAGAACAGCCTAAAATTCTATCATGTAAGAAAGTTTCAAAATGTGTGGTCCATAGGTTATCATATTTGCCTCCATATAGGTAAAAGGACACACAAGAGTGAAAATGTGAGGTGAAGGTGGCGATCAGAGGGTAACCTAGTTAGACTAGGGGAGAGGCTTATACAGGAAATAACAGAACAGTAGGCTATAAACATTTCGTAGCCAGGTGACAGCAAGCTTTGAATTCTAGTGTTTTATTCTGGAGATTATGAGTTAAAACCTATTTTTAATAGAGTAGATACAAAACAAAAGCAGTATTTTATAATAAATAGTGTTGTTGTATAAGAGACCTGGAATGTGTGGAAAATGGAAGAATGAAGTATTTGGATATTATCATTATTATAAACCAGGCATGGGGTAGTAATGAGGAAAGTAGCATTGGTGATGAAAAGAGCATTAATCATTAGTTATCAGTTTTTGAGAATTTCCTGTGTACCAAGCACTATGCTAAAAGCTTTACATTCATTATTTTATTTTATCTTCTCAGAAGTCCCATTAGGAAAATAATAACCAGAGAACACTGAGTGGGTCATTTTGGAATCTGAGGCTTAGGTAAGTGAAGTACTTACTCAATGTTCTTTACATGTGTAATGGTAGAATAAAGGTACAAACTTAAATCTTCCTTTGTAACCATATTACAAAAGCAGGAAACATTTTATAAAGCATACTGGGGAGAAGAAACCCATTTTAAAAATTCAAGTCAAGATTATTTGCTGGAGCTGGAAGCTGGGTTGTTGAATCAGGAGAAACCACACTGACAATGTCGGACCCAGGAAGCAGGGTAAAAATTTTGAGATGCTATTTAATCCTGTAAAAGTACTGACGTTGGTATTGTTCAGCAGGGGCATAGGGTGTGTTCAATGTAACTGTGAAGCCCATCCCATATGAATTATGTATTTCCATTTATTTTTGTATATATGTAATAGTCACAATTATACACAATTTTATCCTTGTATAAGGATCAAATGCCTACAAATGATTTTATAACATGGAGGCATGAATCATTTTTTAGATTCCATCACATCAATAATACGGATTGCCGTAGGGTCAATTCTGACTCATAGTGACCCAATAGGACAGGGAAGAAGTGCCCTATAGGGTTTCTAAGGCTGTAATCTTCAGGGAAGCAGACTGCCACATTTTTCTTCTGTGGAGCCACTGGTGGGTTCGAGCCACTGGTGGGTTCGAACCACTGACCTTTCAGTTAGCAGCTGAGTGCTTAACTACTGTGCCACGGGGGCTCCTCCAACAATAATAAAGGTTTTAATTACTGAGGATAGTAAGTTGAGATGAACCTTGCAAACAGGGCTGAGATCCCAAAGCCATGAAACATTCAGTCTGCTTTCAACCAAGTGAGAATTTTGAACTGGCATTACATAAGCTTTTAAACCTTGGTGATATTTAAACATTTGTAAACCTTTGGCATAGCATTAGTATAACAAAGCAAACAAATGATAACTCTTATTGAGAATTATCACAAATATAAAATATTAAAATATTCTTTTATAATTAAACTAACAGGAAAATCTCTGTGGTAAAGTACTTTCAAATACAGATTAAAATTCCACCAATATATTTTACTTCTTAAAAGTGATTATACGATCAATAATAAGTCTGTCATTCTGATTAATTCTCAGTTCAGTGGATCTAGGGGCATGCAGAAAATGTACATCCCAGGAACTCATCAATCAGCTCAGTCACATGATCTAGAGAGTCTCAATTAATTAATAATCCCACTTCATATTCATATAGCATTTAAAAAATATCTGATATCTTTAAATTTGGCAGACATGCTTTATCTGCAACAAAGAAAACAATCAAGATATGAAATAAGATTTTACTGTACAATGCTTTAATATATGAGATCAAAGACATCCTCACCCCCCCTTCTTTTTAAGAAAGGGAAACGTGATTACCAAGCTTAAGTGTGCTGTATATTAAATGAAAATTCTGATCATAAAGGTAATATCTACTCAAAAGTATAATTTCTGTACTTTGAAAATCATCTCAGCAAGAATTATCTTCCTTATCAAATTGTAGCACTTGTCAAAATCAACTGCAAAGCATCTCAAGTGCTCTTCTGAATCAACAAAACAGATGTATAGCGATGTGAGGTTGTAAGGAGAAGGAAGTAACAGTCAACCAGATGCCCATCAATGCCCTTAATCTCTTGAACCCACACTTAACACAGTAGACATGGCAAGTCTTTGGGACACTACTCATAAGAGGGAAATACAAGGCTGATTCATAATGGTATGTAAAAATATGTAAAAATTATTTTCTTTCTGCTTTGCTGCTAGACATGTATTCTTTATATTCCCAAATAGCCCACAGACATGTAGCATGGCATTTTTTTGGTGTACTATCAATTAGAAGAAATTGTCTTACAATGAAATTTGAGAAATTAGAAGGTAAGGCTATAGAAGACAGAAAGGGAGTAATTATTTGATCACAGCAGAATTTTTACTTTAATCAAATTCTTTCTCCACCTCACTGATCAGCAGCTTTTCCTTTGGCTTGACAGGAGATTGTAGCATTTAGGACCAGTAGCTCTGGGGTCAGATGATCAGGGTTAAATTCAAGCTCTGCATTCTATTGTATGAACTAGAGCAAGTTATTTAACTTCCCCATGCCTTGCTGCATTGTATGTAAAACAGAGATAATAACAGGACCTGTCTCATAGGACTCTTTTGAGGACTCCATGAGATAATGCAAACAAGGCATTCAAAATACTGCCTTGTTACAGGTTACATAGCACTCAGATATAATTCTTAGATTTTTGTCTCATACTACATTGCATTAATGTTCAGATGCCATGGTTCTTTCCTTGCAAAATCATGTTGGTGTTAGGTGCCTTCAAGTCGATTCCAATGCATAGCAACTCTATCTACTATGAAACAAAATAATGCCAGATCCTGCACCATCTCTACAATTGTTGTCAGGTTTGAGCCCATCATTGCAGCTATCATGCGAATCCATCTCCTTGAGGGTCTCCTTTTTTGCTGATAAGCATGATGTCCTTCTCCAGGGACAGATCTCCTGACAACATGTCCAAAGTACATAAAATGAAGTTTTACCATATTCACTTCTACAGAGCATTCTGGCTGTACTTCCAAGACAGACTTGTTTGTACTTATGTCAGTCCATGGTATATTCAGTATTCTTTGTCAATACCATAATTCAAAGGCATTAATTCTTCTTCAGTCTTCCTTATTTATTGTCCAGCTCTCACATGCATACGAGGCGATTGAAAATACCATGGCTTGGTTCAGGGACACTTTGGTCCTCAAAGTGGCATCTTTGTTTTTTTTTTTTTTAACATTTTAAAGACTTTTTTTTTTTTTTGCAGCAGATTTGCCCAATGAAATGTGTCATTTGATTTCTTTTCTTTTTTTTTTATAATTTTTATCATGCTTTAAGTGAAAGTTTACAAATCAAGTCAGTCGCTCACACAAAAACTTATATACACCTTGCTACATACTCCCAATTACTCTCCCCCTAATAAGACAGCTCACTGTCTCCCTCCACTCTCTCTTTTCGTGTCCATTTTGCCGGCTTCCAACTCCCTCTACCCTCTCTCTCATCTCCCCTTCAGGTAGGAGATGCCAACATAGTCTCAAGTGTCTACCTGATCCAAGAAGCTCACTCCTCACCAGCATCCCTCACCAACTCACCAACCCATTGTCCAGTCCAATCCCTGTCTGAAGAGTTGGCTTCGGGAATGGTTCCTGTCCTGGGCCAACAGAAGGTCTGGGGGCCGTGATCACCGGGGTCCTTCTAGTCTCAGTCAGACCATTAAGCCTGGTCTTATGAGAATTTGGGGTCTGCATTCCACTGCTCCCCCAGGGGATCTCTGTTTGTCTTTTGATTTCTTGACTGCTGCTTCCATGGGTGCTTCCAATTAAAATGAAATCCTTGACAACTTCAATATTTTCTCCATTTACCATGATGCTGGTTATTGGTCCAGTTGTGAAGTTTTTGTCTTCTTTATGTTGAGGTGTAATCCATACTGAAGGCCGTGGTCTTTGATCTTCATCAGTAAATGCTTCAAGTCTTCCCCACATTCAGCTAGCAAGGTTGTGTCATCTGATATCACAGGTTGTTAATGAGTCTTCCTCTAATCCTGATGCCATATTTTTTCATATAGTCCAGCTTCTCAGATTATTTGCTCAGCAAACAGATTTAATGAATATGGTGAAAGACTACAACCCTGACACATGCATTTCCTGATTTTAAACTACACAGCAGTATTCTCTTGTTGTGTTCAAACAACTCTTCTTGGTCTATGTACAGGTTCCTCACACGCATAATTAAGTGTTCTATAATTCACCTTCACCATGTTATTCATAATTTGTTATTATCCACACAGTCGGATGCCTTTGTATAGTCAATATAAGCGAGGACAGTGAGACTTTGTCTCATATACTTTGGACATGTTATTTGGATGGATCAGTCCCTGGAGGAAGACGTCATGCTTGGTAAAATAGAGAGTCAGTGAAAAAGAGGAAGACCCTCGAGGAGATGGATTGACACAGCGAATACAACAACGGGCTCAAACAGAGCTATGATTCTTGAGACGGTGCAGGAACAGGCAGTGCTTTGTTCTGTTGTGCATTGGATTGCTATGAGACAGACCAGAGTCCATGGCACCTAACAAAAATAACAATAACACTCAACATTTAAGACCCAAATAAATATTTACTTTTTTTTGGTATCTTTCCTAACTCCCACAGACAGAACTAGTTGTTCCCTACTTTGTGTTTTCAGATTGCTTTTAAATCATTTAAATTGCATTATGGTTTATCATGTCTCTCTATCCATAAGATTATTAACTTTTCTAGAGAAATAGCCATTGTTACTAATATTTAGCATAGTGCCTAGCACATATTAGAAACCTAGTAGATATATACAGAATGGATAAATAAACATCTTTCCTGATTTTCTTAAGATAAGAAAGCCAGAATATCTCAATTGAACTCCTATTACATGTAAACTGGGTTGCTTTCATTGTTCTCATCAAAGTCTTCTCTCAGTTAAGCATCTTGAGAAAGAGTCTTTGATTCAGCACCAAGACTGACCAATGACTTGCTCAATAAATATTTATTGACTAGGTGAATGAATGAAGTAATTGGACTTTTGTGATTTGAGCTGAAAAATTCATTGAAATATTTTTGATACAACCGAATTAATCACATTTAACAGAAATATGAGCTATCGTTAAATTTGTTTTAATAGATAAAAACAACTCTAAAACCTGACGGCTGAAAATGGCAAGGGATATAAACAGATACTTCTCAAAAGTGTAAATACAAATGTAGAGTAAAATAGTAAACCATTCGATGTCAGTAGAAAGAATAAATGCAAACTTTAATAAGATACATTTTAATAGATGATCAATTTTAAAAATCATGTTAATACTCAATACTTGCCAAGGGAATATAGTTTTCTACAAAATTAAAAAGTATATATCCGTATGCATTAAAGATGCTTAGACTTATTTATATCCATTTACTCAGTATTTCTAATTCTAGATTCTATCATAAGAAAGGAAACCCTGGTGGCATAGTGTTTAAGTGCTACAGCTGCTAACCAAAGGGTCGGCAGTTCAAATCTGCCAGGCGCTCCTTGGAAACTCTATGGGGCAGTTCTACTCTGTCCTATAGGGTCGCTATGAGTCGGAATCGACTCGACGGCACTGGGTGGGTATCATAAAAAAATAATCTTAAAAGCAGAAAAAGTTTTGTGCTTAAGTATCTACATGTCACTGAATTTATGAAACTGTAGAAAGAGCATCATAAAACCTTGTGCATAAATTATCATGCATTTTAGTTTTAGAAGTAAAATATAATTCATTCTAAGATTTTATCTTCTTTAACTCAGTTGTATTTTGAGGTACTCTTTTTCCTCCCTTGAATCATATATATTTGTGGAGGCCTATGCTGCCTAAAAAACTTAAGAAAGCTCCCTATTCTTCACCCATATGGTCACTGATGAGATGTCCACTGACCTATACATGTAGTTTATTCCAAAACCATAATGCTGGTGTTTCTTATGCACTTTGAGCTCCATAAACTTCCTAACACTTCCCAAGGCCTCAGTAATCATAGTTCTATCTTCGGGCATTTATAAGCCTCACATGTCTATGGTCCCTCTACTTTCTCAGGGCATTCATAAGAAAAAGGAAATGAATACAGGTATTCATTACTTCTAGGACCCAAGATTACCATTCTCAGTTTCTCAGCTCTCTCTAGAATCAGATGACTTTTTAATCTTTCCATACTTGAAGCCCTGTCTCATCTATGAATCAGTCTAGCTCTTAACACCTAGGAGGAAAAGAATATCTGTGTGTGTGTACACGTATATGGATATGTGTATATATAGACTTGCTATAAATTGGAATTGGCGGCAAAGGGTTTTATATTTATAGAGATAGAAATATAATTAAAGATATATGTATATATATAAATCAAACTCGTTGCTGTTGTGTAGCCTCCGACTCATAGCGACCCTATGGGACAGAGTAGAACTGCCCCATCGGGCTTCCAAGGAGTGGCTGGTAGATTCAAACTGCCGACCTTTTGGTTAGCAGCTGAAATTTTAATCACTATGCCATATATAATTATTTCATGATAGCCGTGTAGAAAAATAAGACATTTTTTCGATAATGAGAGGCAAAAGGCCAGCAGTGGAAACTGATGAGCAATACAGCCCACAGAATTTCGGTATGGATGTGATTTACGAGTGTCCTCTTTCTTCTTGTGTTTGTATAACAAGTGTACTTTTTACTTACACTGAAAATTTACTTCACTTCAATTGTGTATTTATTTGAGGAAGATTGTTGTGGGACATGGAATTGATGGAGAAGAGAGATGGCCCTCTCAATCCCTTAAATCTACCTTTTCTCCCCCACTGCTGATGCAGTTATCATATAATTTAAGAAATCTGGGATGGAAAAGATATTTTGAGGCCTGTTGTTGACAAAGAGTAGGTCTTAAGGAACTTGACAACTGTACCAAAACCAAAAACAAACCCATTGCCGTTGAGTTGATTCCGACTCATAGTGACCCTATAGGACAGAGTAGAACTACTCCGTAGGGTTTCCATGGAGCACCAAGTGGATTCAAACTGCTGACCTTTTGGTTAGCAGCCGAACCCTTAACAACTATGCCAACAGGGTTTCTTGGCAACTGTACAGATGGAGGAAATTGAAACAACCGTGTCTCCCTCTACTCTAGCCATATATTCTGTAAACTTGCATCTCTATAAGAAACACTGCAATTTGAAATACGATAGATGAGATCTTAGTTCTCATGGAATTTGTCTCCCAGTGGGGTTAGAAAGTCAGTAAACTACTAAACAATCTAAACAATGGGATAATCAAAGTAATATCAGATAGTGGCAATAGCCATTATGACAAATCAACTAGGGGAAAGTGATCGTAACTTAGAGGCTACTTTAGGTTGGTTGTTAGAGAGCAGGCCTTTCTGAGAACATCATATCTAAGCTAAACCCTGAATAAACAGTTTTCCAATCATGTAAAGATTTGAGACAAAACTTTTCATGGAGTGGAATTCAGGTGCAAAATCCCTATCTGTGTTAATATCTGATTGTTCTGTTTTCTGTTCTAGATGTGGGCTGTTATCTGATATTTTTGATTCTTTAGTCAGAGGACTTCCTTCAGTATTTCTTGTAATTTTGGTTTTGTTTTTACAAATTCTCTTGACTTGTTTATCTGGAACTGCTCTAATTTCACCTTCATATTTGAGAGACGCTTCTGCTAAATATATAATTCTTGGCTGGCAATTTTTTTCCTTCAAGGCTTTATATATATGTCATTCCATCACCTTCTTGCCTGCATAGTTTCTGCTGAGTAGTCCAAGCTTAGTCATATTGACTCTCCTTTGTAGATGACTTTTATCCCTAGCTGCTCTCAAGATTCTATCATCATTGGTTTTGGCAAGTTGGTTACTATATGTCTTCATGACTTTTTTTCAGGATCTACCCTGCATGGGATTAGATGAGCTTCTTGGATAGAAACCTCCTTGTCTTTCACTATATCAGGGGAGTTTTCTCCCAGCAAATTTTCAATAATACTCTCTGTAATTTTCTGTTATCCCCTGCTGTTCTGGAACTGCAACCACTCATAGGTTATTCCTTTTGATAGAGTGCCACATAATTCTTACAGTTTCTTCATTTTTAAAATATTTTTGTCTGATTTTTCCTCAAATAAATTAGTGTCAAGTGCTTTATCTTCAATCTCACTAATTCTGACTTCTGTTGCCCCGGTTCTTCTCCTATGACTCTCAATTGAGTTGTCTAACTCTGAAATTTTATTGTTAATCTTTTGGATATCTATTTGCTATCTCTCTATGGATTCTAGTAGCCTGTTAAATTTGTCATTTTGGTCTCAAATAGCTCTCCTAAACTCTATTGCTTTGTGTATTCCT
The DNA here is from genome assembly GCF_024166365.1 of Elephas maximus indicus. Taxonomy (NCBI): domain Eukaryota; kingdom Metazoa; phylum Chordata; class Mammalia; order Proboscidea; family Elephantidae; genus Elephas; species Elephas maximus. The sequence continues at coordinate 34,179,505 of NC_064826.1, forward strand.
TTGCTTGGTCTAAGTTTTGCCTGATCTCCTTCCTGACCTCTTGATGAGCTCTGTGTGTGTGTGTGTTTTAGGTTGTACCCTTTTCAAAAATTTTTTTGTACTTTGGATGAAGGATTACAGAAAAAACTGGCTTCTCATTAAACAGTCAGTATGCATATTATTTTATGACATTGGTTAACAACCCCACGACATGTCAACACTCTCCCTTCTTGAACTTGGGTTCCCTATCACCAGCTTTCCTATCCCCTCCTGCCTTCTAGTCCTTGCCCCTGAGCTGGTGTGCCCCTTTAGTCTCATTTTGTTTTATGGGCCTGTCTAATCTTTGGCTGAATGGTGAACATCAGGAGTGACTGCATTACTGAGCTAAAAGAGTGTCCAGGGGCCATACTCTCAAGGTTTCTCCAGTCTCTGTCAGAGCAGTAAGTCTGGTATTTTTTTGTGAGTTAGAATTTTGTTCTACGTTTTTCTCCAGCTCTGTCTGGGATCCTCTATTGTGATCCCTGTCAGAGCAGTCACTGATGGTAGCCAGATCATCTAGTTGTACTGGACTCAGTCTGGTGGAGGCTGTGGTAGTGGCGGTCCATTATTCTTAGGATTGGGATTGCTGGATCATATGGTATTTCTATTTCAATCTTTCTAAGGAAGTGCCAAATCATTTTCCAAAATTGTTGTATCATTTTGCATTCCCATCAGCATTACATAAGAGTTCCTGTCTCTCCAAAGCTCTCCAACATTTGTTATTTTCTGTTTTTTGATTCATGCAAGTAATTTCGGGTTGAGATGGTATCTCATTATAGTTTTGATTTGCATATCTTTAATGGCTAGTGATTGTAAGCATTCCCTCATGTGTGTGTAAGCCACTTGAACGTCTTCTTTGGTGAAGTGTCTGTTCATTTCCTTTGCCCATTTTTAATTGGATTATTTGCCTTTTTTATTGTAGAGGTGTTGGATTTTCCTGCAGATTTTAGAGATTAGACCTCTGTCAGATTTGTCACAGCCAAATTTTTTTTTCCAGTCCATAGGTTCTCTTTTTATTCTTTTGATGAATATAAGTGTTTAATTTTTAGAAGATACCAGTTATCTAGCTTATCTTCTGGAGTTTGTGTGTTGTTAGTTATGGTTTGTATCCTGTAAATGCGGTGTGTTAAGGCCTCTAGCATTGATCCTATTTTTTCTTCTATGATATTTATAGTTTGGAGCTTTATATTTAGGTCTTTGATCCATTTTGAATTAGTTTTTATGTATGGTGGAGGTATGGGTCCTGTTTCTTTTGTTTGCAGATGGACATCCAGTTTTGCCAGCATCATTTGATAAACTTTGGGCCCTTGTTGAAGATCAGGTGACCATAGGTGGATGTTTTATTGGTCAGTGTATATGTTGTTGTACCAGTACCAGGCTGTTTTGACTACTGTAGCTGTATAGTAGGTTCTGAGGTCAGGTAGTGCGAGTCCTCCTACTTTAGTCTTCTTCAGTAGTGTTTTACTTCTCTGAGGCTTCCTCCCTTTCCATATACAGTTAATGATTAGTTTTTCCATCTCTTTAAAGAGTGTTGTTGGTATTTGGATCACAATTGGACTGTATTTGTAAATTTTTCTGAGTAGAATTGTCATTGTCACAATGTTGAGTCTACCTATCCATGAGCATGGTATGTTTTTCCATTTGTGTAGATCTCTTTTGGTTTCTTATGGTAGCATTTTGTAGTTTTCTTTGTATGGGTCTTTTACATCCCTGGTTAGATTTATTCCTAAGTATTTTATTTTCTTAAGGGCTAGTATAAATGGTATTATTTTCCTGATTTCCTTTTTGTCATTCTTTTTATTGGTGTATAGGAATCCAAATGACTCTTGTATGTTCATCTTGTATCCTTCAACTCTGCTGAATCTTTTCATTAGTTCCAATAGTTTTCTCATGGAGTCTTTTGTGTTTTCTATGTATAGTTTTCATCAACGAATAGGGGCAGTTTTACTTCTTCATTACCAATTTGGATGCCCTTTATTTCTTTCCTGCCTTATTGCTCTAGCTAGGACTTCCAGCACGATGTTAAATAGGAGTCATGATAAAGGGCATCCTTGTATTTTTCCTATTCTCTAGGCGAATGTTTTCAGCCTCTCCATTAAGAATGACGTTGGTCGTTAGTTTTGTATAAAAAACTTTATTGAGAAATTTCTATACCTATTTTATTGAGAATTTTTATCAGGAATGAGTTTTGGACTTTGTTGAATGCCTTGTCTGCATCAATTGAGATGAGCATGTGATTCTTTGATTTATGTGGTGGACTATGTTGATTGATTTTCTAATGTTGAATCACCCTTGCATATGTTGTATGAATCCTACTTGGTTGTGGTGTATTACTTTTTTGATATGATGCTGAATTCTATTGGCTAGAATTTTGTTGAGAATTTTTGCATTTTTATTCATGAGAGATAATGGTCTGTAATTTTCTTTTTTTGTGGTGTCTTTGCCTGGTTTTGGTATCAGGGTTATGCTGGCTTCATAGAATGAATTTGGAAGAATGCTTTTCTTTTCTATGTTCTGAAGTAGTTTGAGTAGTACTGGTGCAAGCTCTTCTCTGAATGTTTGGTAGAATTCTCCAATGAAGCCATATAGGCCAGGGCTTTTTTTGGTTGTGAGGTTTTATTATTATTATTACCTTTTCAACCTTCTTTCTTGTTATGGGTCTGTGGGGATTTTCAACATCATTTTGTGTTAGTTTGGGTAGGTAGAGTGTTTCTAGAAATTTGTCCATTTCCTCCAGGTTTTCAAATTTGTTGGAGTATAGTTTTTTTTATATAGTTTTTCATAATACTCTGTTATTTCAGTTGGGTCTGTTGTAGTGGCCCCCATTTCATTTCTTAATTTGGTTATTTGAGTCCTCTCGTGTTTTTCTTTTTTCAGTTTGGCCAGTGGTTTGTTGATTTTGTTGATCCTTTCAAAGAACCAACTTTTGGCTTTGTTCGTTCTTTCTATTGTTTTTCTATTCTCTATCTCATTTATTTCTGCTCTGATTTTTAGTATTTCCTTTCTTCTGGTGGCTTCTTTTGCTATCCTCTTTCTATTTGTTCAAGTTCTGTAGCTAATGTTTTGATTTTGTCCTTTCTTCTTTTTTGGTGTGTGCATCTATTGCTGTAAATGGGCCTCTGAGCACTGCTTTTGCTCTGTCCCAAAGGTTTTGGTATGATATGTTTTCATTCTCATTTGATTTTAGGAATTTTTTAATTCTGTCTCTGATTTCTTCTATTACGCAGTTATTTTTAAGCACGGAATTATTTAGTTTCCATGTAATTGATTTTTTTTCTTGCTTTTACTGCTGTTAATTTCTACTTTGATAGCATCACAGTCAGAGAAGATACTTTGTATTATCTCAGTGCTTTGGATTTTATTGAGGGTTGCTCTGTGGCCTAAGATGTGGTCTATTCTGGAGAATGTTCCATGAGTGTTGGAAAAGAACGTGTACTTTGCAGCTGTTTGCTGAAGTGTTCTAAATATGTCTATGAGGTCAAGCTGGCTGATTGTGTCCTTTAGATCTTCTGTATCTTTGCTGAGTCTTTTTCTTGATGTTTGTCCTTTACCTAGAGTGGTGTGTTGAAGTCTCCAGCTATTATTGTGGAACTGTGAGTTTGTCTTTTTGGTGCTGTTAGAGTTTGTTTTATATATTTTGGAGCCTTGTCACCGGATGTGTAGATATTTATTACGGTTATGTCTTCATGGTGGATAGTCCCTTTCATCATTATATAGTGCCCTTCTTTGTCTTATGGTGGAGTTTAAGTCTATTTTATCTGAGATTACCGTTGCCACTCCTGCTTTTTTGTGGTAGCTGTAAGCTATTTTTTTCATCCTTTAATTTTTAATAGATCTACTTTGTTTCTAATGTGAGTCTCTTGTAGGCAGCATATTGATGCATCCTGTTCTTTTATCCATTCTGTCACTCTGTGTCTATGGGTGCATTTAGGCCATTTACATTCAGGGTAATTATTGATAGGTGTGAGTTTATTGCTGTCATTTTGTAGGGCTTTTTTGTTGCTGTTGTTTCTGGTGCAGATGTTTTCTTTGTTCCTCTTACTCTCCTGTGCTGAATTCCTTTTGTTTGTGGATTTTTTCTTCATTTCTTCTGTTTTTGTAGATTTCATTTTTACTGAGATTTTATGTTTTTCTTCTTTATTTTGTTAAGTAGGTTTGTTAACTTTCTTTATGGTTACCTTGAAATTTATCCATATCTTCATAGGTTTGAACCAGTCTGTTATTACTTTTTATTGCCTTGCCTCTCTTTCACATAGGAAATTCTATACCTACATCATTTAGTCCGTCTTTGATTGTTCTGATACTATTATCCTTTACAGATTAAGCTCTCTGGTTCCCTGTTGTAAATCTTTTGGTTTTGAATAGTCCTTGAGAGTTAATTTCCTAGGTTGGTATCTGCCTGGTGTGATCTTGCATCCTAGATTCAGACTGTGGTCTGATGTTGTTTGTTCTCAAACCAAAGCCTCCCTTTAATAATTCTTGAAAATTTAGTTTGGTTTTTACATATTCCCTCAATTTCTGTTTATCTGGAAATGTCCTAAATTCACCATAATATCTGAACAAGAGTTTTGCAGGATATATTATTCTTGGTTGGCAATTTTTTTCTTTCAAGGTCTCATATATGTCATCCCATTGCCCTCTTGCCAGTATGGTTTCTGCTGAGTAATCAGAGCTTAGTCTTATTGTTTCTTCTCTGTATGTGACTTTTTGTGTTTCTTGAGCTGCTCCCAGGATTGTTCCTTGTCTTTGGTTTTAGAGAGTATGATTATGATATGCCTTGGTGATTTTCTTCTGGGGTCTATCTTATATGGGGTTCATTAAGCTTCTTGGATGGTCAGCTTTTCATCTTTCATGATATTAGGGAAGTTTTCTGTTAGCAAGTCTTCAATGAGCCTGTCTGTGTTTTCCATTTTCTCTCCCTGTTCTGGAACTCCGATCACTTGTAAATTTTTGCTTTTGATTGTATCCCACATCATTCTTACAGTTTCTTCATTTTTCTTTGTTCTTTTTTTCCTGATTTTTCCTCAAATAAAGTGGTACACAAGGATTTGTCTTCAATTTCACTGATCCTGTCTTCCATTGTTTCAAACCTGCTCCTTAGACCTTCTATGACACTGTCCATTTCTGAAATCTTATTATTTACCTTTTGGATTTCTAATTGTTGTTTTGTATGATTTCTGGTTGTGAATTTATTTTGACATTTTGTTCCTGTATTATTGTCCTGAATTCTCCCATTTTTTGTCTGTATTTCCTATGAATTTGTCTGCCTTTTCCATGAATTTCTCTATCTTTCTGTCATTTTTACCTGCTTTTTGCTTCATCTCTTGGATAGCTCTGAATATTAGAGATTTGAATTCCCTATAAGGTAGTTCTAGTGTCTTTTCTTCTACTGGAAAGTCATCTGGTGTTTTATTTTGGATGCCTACTGGAACCATCCTATCCTGTTTTTTGATATGTTTTGATATTGTCTGCTGTCTTCAGGACATTCGGTAGTTGTTTCCTTCATTTATTGATTGTAATTTGTTTTGTTCTGATTTTTTGTTTTATCTGGTTATGTCTGAGCAGGCAAGTTGAGCATTCTTTGCTGTTTTTCCGTCTGTGGGTACAATACTCTTCACCTCCTTTCCCAATGGGCAGGGGCAGTTACTAAGCTAAGGTGCAGCAGGGCAGGTCCAGCTGAATGGGAAGGGCTGGGATGGGTTGTTTGTGGCATGTACTTGGGCCAACAGTTTGGGCTGGGGGTCAGTGCAGGGCATGTTCTGGTAGGCTGTGCCGGAGTTGCTTGGGGGTGTGATGTTCACTGCATGGTGCAGGTAGGCAGGAGGGAAGGGGAAGGTTGTGATGAGTGGAGCTGAAATTGGTATGGGAAAGAAGAGATAGAGGAGGGAGAAATAGAATTCAAAAGAACAGACAAACAAAAGCAAAGTACTGAGGGAGCTTGCCATTGGAGTGGAAAGACAAGAAACCAAGAAATGAAGTATAACAAAAAGGAAAAAAGAGAAAAAACTAAATAAAAATAAAAAAAAAAGTAATGACCCCAGGGATTCCACAAGTGACTGAGGAAGTGGCTCCCAGACCTTGGGGTACAGCCTGTCCAGAAGGGGCAGAGATGGCACACAGTGCCCGGCATTCAGGAGAAAGGAAAAGAAGGAAAGCAGAGAGAGATGAGACACTGAGGAATGAAGAAAAACAAAAAGGAAAAGAAAGAAAGAAAACCCCACAGGGATCCCACCAGTGTGGCTGCACAGACCACAGAAAAAATAAATTAAAAAAAAAAAAGAAAGACCCCCCACTGATCCCAGTTACTTGGCTATACAGACTGCGGAAGGGGCTCCCAAGCTGCACAGTACAATCTGGCTATATGGGGCAGAGATAGGACATAGTGCCAAATATGCAGGAGACAGAAAAATAAGGTAAATAGAGAGAGATGATAAATTGAGAAATGAAGAAAGACAAAAAGGAAAGAAAGAAAACCCCACAGGGATCCCACCAGTGTGGCTGCACAGACCAGGGAAGTAGCTCCCAAGCCATGCAGCACAGGCTGGGTAGAAGGGCCAGAGACAGCAAACAGTGCCAGGTATTCAGGAGACAGGAAAAGAAAGTAAGTTGAGAGAGATGAGAAACTGAGAAATGAAGAAAGACAAAAAGGAAAAAAATAAATAACTGATAAAGAAAAAAGAAAGGCCCCCAGTGATCCCACTGGTGTGGCTGTACAGACTGAGGAAGTGTCTCCCAAACCATGCAGTACATTCTGGGTAAAGGGGCAGAGATGGCACACAGCTCCAAGTATTCAGGAGACAGAAAAGAAGATAAGTAGAGGGAGACGAGATACTGAGAAATGAGAAAAGATAAAAAGGAAAAAAGAAGAAGAAGAAGTGCCCCTGGGAATCCCACCAGCATGGCTATGGAGGCCAGGGAAGTGGCTCCCAAGCCATGCATTACAGCCTGGCTGGAAGAGGCTCTCAAGCCATGAAAATAAAAAGAAAACAAAGAAGCAAAACAAAATATAGGCCCCAGGGATTCCACCAGCATGGCAGCGCAGACCGGAGAAGCAGTTCCCCTGCTGAGCAGTGCTTCATAGCCTGTCAAGAAGAAGCAAAAATGGCTCACGGAGTCAGGTGTTCAAGAGAAAGAAGGGGGAGGAGGTGAGAGGCAGGGAAGAAACCAAAAGACGCCGAAAAAAGCAACACCAGCAATAAACAAATGGCACTGAAGGAGCCAGCCAGTGTGGGTGGGGCAAATCCAAGTGTCACTGAGCTAGCACCTCCTGCACTGCAGTCACTTGGCCCGCTGGGAAGGAGTGGAGGTTGAGCAGGATGAAGAAAGTTAGGGGGTGGGAAAGTGTGTATCGCTAGTTGCCTGATGCTCTGTCTCCTGCTGGGAGTTCTCTGAAGTTGCTCCCCTGTATTCCCTGCCAGCTAATCTCTGACAGGAGTCCAAGATGATGAATCCCTGCTGCCTTAGCTAACAGAGGACCTCTGCTCATATCTCTCCTCACTCTCTGTTCTCTGTCAGTTTCTTATTCCATTCAGTGCTTGGTTGAGTACTTTTTCCCTTCATTTGACACTCAGGGTTCCAGGATTGACGTTTTTCTGTTTTAGTTAGTTTTCCAAGTCTTTGCTGTGGAGGGATGGTGTGGTACTTCTGTCTATAGTGCCATGTTGGCTCTGAGACCTGTATATTAATCTTTTTAATTCTACCTCCAATAATTCCAAGATTCTCTCTTCCTCCAAGAGGCTTCCTGGTTCTTTGTTTTGATCGCTTTCTGGAGCCATCATGCCTTGCCTCTTTATATGATTTGATATTGACTGTTGTCCCCAAGCCATCAATAAATTATTATATTTATTTATTGTATGTTTGCTTACCATGTCCTAGCTTCTTGTTTTGTTTTGATATACCCAAATAGGCTAGACGTGTGAACTACTTTGATTATTGGCATCTTTGAAGCTCTCACAGCCTCTCACCAGGTGATTACAGCTGTTACTATGTATGTGAGCCTGGGAGTCCGTTTACTTTTCTCGTGTGGATTCAGTTCAGGTGTCCAGATCGTCAGTTACTGAGTGCGTGGTACAGACTCTCATCTACTGTCCTAAGTGGGCAGGGCTACGTAGGGGTGATTGGTGCAGGCACAGGTATCTGGCTGCAATAGTGGGTTATGTGCTAAGCAAGCTAGGGGGCTGATGGCTGCCCCTAGGTGGCTAGGTGGAAGTTGTGTCCCTGTCCCCTACAGTGCATAGGTGAGTAGGTTTTACAGCCAGACTTTGAGTGCCCAATGTTGTTGGCTGTAAGGACTGGGAGGCACCACTTATTCTTGGACCCCTGTTGTGTGTGGCTAGTTACAGTGGTGAAGCCACCAATCTTCAGACCCTTTGTGTGGGGGTAAGGACCCTGCTTAATGGGCAGGGCAAGGTCAAATGTCATGAATATACCACTCCACTTGCAGTTGAAAATAGTGTCTTAGGCTGGCTTCTCTAGAGAATCAAACCAGTAAAGCATATAAATATAGAGAGAGAGATTTATATCAAGGAAATGGTTCACACAATTGTAGAGGCTGGAATGTTCAAGTCCATGGATGAGGCTAGAGGCTTCTCTCAATTCATGTAACTGCAGGCTCTGTCGAACCCAAGGTCTGCTGGTCAGAAAGCAGGGCTCCCGCTCTCAGGTTGTGAAGACTGACCAATCCCAAGGCCTGCAGATAAGCTGGTAACTCAAGTGCCAAGAGCCGGAGGTCAGAAGAACAGGAAGCAGCCACAGGATCCAGAGTGAGAAAAAAGCCAGAACGTCTGCTTATATTTGGATACAGGCCACACCTCCGAGGAAACTCCCTTTCAAAGGATTGGCTACTCACAGCAGATTCAATCATTGGAGTGGTCACATGTAAACACTGAGAATCATGGCCGAGCCAAGTCAACACACAACCTTAACCATCGCAAATAATCTTCAGGTATATACTCTGCTGTGATATACCAATGAGGGCCTACACTTTTGAATGGGCCATCACAGGTCTAGGCAGGGGTGAAAGGCATTCAAAGTCCACGGACCCCTTGTGCCTGTGCCTAGGCGAAGGGACAGTGCCTGCCCTGAGTTGCCAGCTTAGGGGGTGTGGTGATTTTTTTAAAGCCTCGAGACAATTTTGGCCATGGCTAGCCCTAAGGTCCCAGCTTAGGAGAGCTGGTGGTTTCCTTTTTTGTCTGTTTATTTGTTCCCTCCCCAAAGCCAGAAGATTTGCTCAGGTGTGAAGGATCCCACTTCTGGCCCAGGAGGCATAGCAACCACTGAACACTACCAGATTGGCACTGGAGTAGAGTGGGTAGGGGGTAGGTGAGGGGAAGAGAGGCACTTCCCAGAGGGGAAGTGTTATTTTGATCCTGTGCACTAGGTTAGACACTTGCACTTAACTTTTGAAGATCCAGCACCACTTTGCCCCGCTTGTGATAAAAACGGGTCCTGAGCACTATGGCTTGCCTTAGCCCACATGTACCAAAAGGTCCAGCCTGCAGGGTGCCAGCTAGGTCAGGCCTGGCACTTGTTCACTGCTTCTGAACTGCCTCTCTCTCCCCCTGCCACTCAGTCCGATTTCTCAACTTTGTCTTTGATGTTCAAGGTTCATATGCTGTCATACATAATTGATTTGCTTTTTTTTTTTTTTTTTTTGAGTCTTTGGTATAAGAGGGACCACAAGAAGCATCTGACTATTCTACCATCTTGCCCCCGGATACATTTTTTTAAGGATAGTTTTTATGTGAACATTTTTCTCCCTTCTAGATTATATCCTTAGGATAGATTCTCAGAAAGGGAATTATCAAATCAAAGGATAGCCATTTGAGAATGCATAATACATACTGCCAAAATGCTTGTCAAAGGGTTTTTCTAATTAAAATTCATGCTAACAATTTTTGAGAAGCACATTTCGCTATACTTTTCAAAGCAGTGGGTATTCTATTTGTAATGAGATGGTAACAAGAAAATTTAGGCTAACATAAAAAAAAAAATGCCAGTGAGATATAGGTCAGATTATTCTGAAGAATTGGTAAGAAATAGGTTGCCAAGACCTGCTTAGATGATTCATAAGTCTCTTACTTCCTTAGAAATTTAAGAAAAAAAAAAAAAAAATATATATATATATATATTGAGCAGGTAGATGGGGAGAAGATTTTAAAAGGATTTTGAGAGGGGGCTACTGCTGTGCTGTGTATCTGGCTCATCTTCCAGATAGGATGAAGCTGGAGTGCTTCCCCTCATTTCAAATCTTGTGAAATAAATTCCTCCAGTATCAGTGGGAAACCCTGTGATGAGTCTGTAGGATTAAGTAGACTGGAGTTTGATTTGTCCCTGAGAAACCTGCACGTTGAGAAATAGGCTTGGTATTGACTAGGGATGGCTTCTCTCTCCAAGTTTCTTATGGAAACTAGACAAGAGTTCCTTGAGAAAAGACTGGGCTGGGGCAGTTTTAGGCCAGTACCTCTAGATGGCTGTACGGACTTCATCAGAGAGAACCTGGAGGTGTGGTTAGATTCCTTGGGTGAGGGGAGGAAGGGGGCCAGCATGTAAAGAGAGATGCATCCCTGCAGCTCACGGTTTTGCAGGAGGGAGACACCCATCCTCAGCACAGACCTCTCGTGCACCCAAATGTGCTGCCAAGACGGAGATCAAGATTTAAACATTTGCCAGGATCAGAGAGCCAGCCAAGAAAAGAAAAGTATTTTTTACTTATTAGAAAGTATTTTTGGTAACCTCTTGCCTTTTTTCTCTCAAATCAAGAGTTTGAGTGTGCCCTTTTCATCCAGGGGCGGGGTGAGAACTTGCTCCACTTAATAAATTTACAGGGACATAGAGTGATAAAATACAAGGGGAGGAGGAAAGCTCTGCAGCTTTGTTTTCATTAGTATCTCTCTGATGATTTGTGACTTTTAAGTATTTGGACAGGTTGGTCAACAAGTCATATTTTCCTTATAAGAATTAATAAAAGTAATCATAAACTTGGATGGCAAACCCTTGTTTGTTGTATTCTAACCTAAAATACCTAGTATAAAACCATTACACTATTTTATTAACATACAGTTTCCTTATATACAATAAGGTTACATTTCAGCCTAGCCCTTGCAAAAGTAACAAATTTCTATTTAGAAGAGTGTGCAGCAGTGCAAGGAGTTTGAGGCAATATAAGATGAAGGAGATGTAAGATATTGAAAAGTGCACCAAGATTTATCAGAAGAATACTAGTAAGTTCCACCTTTGCCTATTGCTAAATATGTGACATTAGAAGAACAATTTAACCTCCAAAGCTCAAGTATTAAATATATGAAAACGTGCAAAGCTGTTGTATAGCATAGAAGAAGATGGTATATACGAGGCAAAATGAAATTTTTTGCACCTTATCTTCCTATTCCCATCCTTTTTCCGTATTTCCACCTTACTCTCACCCCCATTTCTAGGGAGGGAGGGATGTCTCTGGTAAGATAAAGACACAGAACTTGTCAGCGTAATAGCATCAAAGCTATTGTAAAATAGAGAGCCAACAAGAGCAAGAGAAAGAAACTGTTGATGCTTCCTTCCGAAGCACCTCAATAGGATTAGCTGGGAAAATATTTCAAATTTTAGAAAAGTCCCCCAAATATTACACATTATCAACAAGACAAATACACAGTGAATTCCTAAACTCTACCACACTCTCTTTCACCTCCCCTCCACCCACCACATGGAATGCAATGTGGAAGCAATAATTATGTCTTCAGCAGTACAAATTACCTTTGCATTTTATTCCCACACTATTTTAAACACAGGCTTCTCTTTCATGTTATAGCCAGAAGGGTTAGCTTGTTAAAAACTTGCCCCACCATCCTCCAAAGTGCCATTCAGTCATCTACTCATGCAAGTCTCATTAATGACAAAGACCTGGGTCTAAAGGAGTGTATAAAACCCCAGAGAGTGTAAAGATTCAAAGTGTTACTGAGGCTAAACTGTCTTAACTATAGGTGAGCCTTCTGGGTCATGGTGGATTCACCCCAATGAAATAAAGTGTAGAATTTTCCATGTGTGCCTGAGCCTCCTGGGCAATGCCAAAACGCAGAGCTTTAGATCACGTCCCCCATACTGAATACCAATCACCCCATAAAGCAAATATGAGCTCTCCAGAGCTATACCATACATCATATACATTGTTTAGCTCCATTCAAAAAATAAGTATCAAGTCAGCACAGTAGTCAAGTTAAATACTAACATTTACAAAGAATTAAAAATAATTGCTTGAAATCAAATTACAAGTCAACCCCTTTCCATGCTCCTTCAAAAGCTATTTCATAAAATTAAAACTTCACCTTCCAAAGTATATGTCCATCTTCTTTATATAACTTTAGTATGTATGTAGCTTTTATTGCAATGTGTCTTACCGGGGTGTGGATTTTAAAGAAAATATTTCTATGAACTTAGATATTGCAGAACTTTGAGGGACGGCTTATTCAGAGCCTTGATTAAAACAATACTTCCAGGTTTGAGGAGTTTTATACTCTACTAGAGAGCTGAACAAAAACCCTGTAATTTAGTTATGCAACATTACTCAGTTTAACTGGCACTTTATGTTCTCCCATGTTCAAAAACGAATGGGGAAAGGAGCATTCCTCACCCGTCGGAGGACACAGACTGTATTTTGTTAGGATACTCATCTTCTTATGTCCTATTCAGCTCAGCCCCATTAAGCCTCTGGGCCTAGAATTGCTGTCTGCTGCCAGGATTAATATCTCAGTATTTTTTCCCCTTAGTTTATGGTTACTTTTCAAAAATTAAATGATCATTCAGAAAGTTGGCTTCAGTTTATGAGCTGTTAAAGCTATGGCAGATCTAATACGGCAAAAACATAAAAGTTATTAGTGGTAACTTTCCTTTGCAGACATTTGCTGCTCTTTTTTTTGATTCTGAAAATCTATATTCCTTCTTAACCCCTCATCTGTTTGATCCTAGACCTTACGTCAATGGGAACTGGGCTCCCCCAGATAATAAAGAGATGCTGATCCAGTAACCACCACCATCTCCTCTTTAATAGTGCTGTCTCCCATAAGTGTTCATTTTCTTTTTATCCCCACCGTTGTATTTATTCCACAAGTGAGGCAAACCATGGTATGCTATGGTAATAAATTTCTGATAGATGAGTAAATGTCATGGCATAAAAAAATGGTTTTTTTTTTTTTTGGTTCTCAAGATTCTCTATACGATTATTAATAAAATGTGCCAGATTGACGGCCCTGAAAATTAAAAGTCTGTAGTACACAGAATGGAGTCAGCAATTGACAGGAACACAGGTCATCACCAGCAGCCACCAATGCCTTTGGAACTAGGTTTTTAGTATCTCAGTTCAAATGTAAAGTTCTTAGGTATTGAATTAACTTTAAAAATAACAGTGTTTGTTAAATGGAAGTTTATGACTGAATGAATGCGTGAATTAACATAGATGCCCAGTGTGTTTAATTTGTTTGCCTTATTGGCTGTTATGTGTTCCTCCAATTTCTAAATTTTACCTGGTTTGGGAAAGCTCTCTATTATCATTTTCTCAGAAAACAACTTACTCTGTCTGTACCTGGCTGCTGTGTCACTCACAAATGAAAATTGGTGCCAGGAAAAAAAAAAAAAAAGAAAGAAACTTGTCTTGGTAGGTTTCAAGGGAATAAGAGCAAAGCTTGGCATTTATTCAACGAATAAATTCACCATATGTTTATTATGCCTAAACGTTACGTAATTGAAGGGCCTTTTTCCTTCTTCTACATGTGATTCATGCTTGACTTGCTTGAGGACATCATTTTCAATTCAAAATAATTTGATTTAGGGCCTTCAAATTGGAGAATTTAAGAATATTTGAAACAGTGAAAAAGTAATCATTTTGTTACAAATTCTGTTAAAATCTAAGGGTCTCGTTAACTACTACATTATTGCATTGTTTTGAATTCACCCTAAAGCTCTAGTTCACTGACATTTTAAAACCTTTGGTGACCCACTGTCCCTGTACCACCCTATCATCTCAGCAAATGCCTGCTCCTGGGTCAGTTGACGTTGCTCCTCTTCTATTCCTATTAGTCTAATTTTAAAATGCAGTCTACCTGTGGAATTGAAACCAGCTGCTGGCGTGTGTTTCTTCTATTAGACTGAGAGTTCATTGAAAGAAAGGTCTTAGTCTGAGGCATCTTTGTAAATTCATCCTCATTGCCTTGAACTGGACCTGGAAACCATGGACACTTAATAAATATGTGTAAATATGTGTATCTTATGACAACATCTGTCCCGTCCAATCATCACGACCACTCATCATTCATCCTGTGCTTACTTGCTTGACAGACCCCTAAAACTTTGGATTGTTTTGAGGAATAACTTAAAAGTTTTCTCTGAACTGATATTTTCAGATCTTGGGTATACTGGGCCTAACTCCCCAAAGAAGCTAATAGTTTTCAGGAAACAAGGCTACAATCCAGCCCTCACTGGCAGGGACTAAATTTCTCTAATGAAGGCTGGCTGCTATCCTGAGCCAAGAGACCCGTCTGCCTGTTTCCATTTAGTGGCAAAGTCCTTAATCTTCATCATTCTCGGCCCCCCATTTGTTTTCCAACTTTTACTCACATTCTTGGTATCAGCCAAATAAAGTATTTCCATTTCTTCTCAATTTTAATGTCATATTTTTACAAGATACTTGTGGATATCAAAAAAAAAAAAATGTTTTTTTTCATCTTCTCCACTAGATAAGTCATTCTTTCTGCTTTCAATCTGTAAAGAAAAATTCCACTCAGCTGGCTATATTTTATGATTTGGAGTAGCCTTCTCTACCAAAACAGAGTTCATAGTATAGGACAGTAGATGGATGTGTACATAAATTATTATATTGCAGCTTTAGTAAGTGCAAGCAGTGAAATATGTCACAGTAACTTAGGCTTACGGAGGAGGGAGGGAGGTGATTGCTACCCGGAGGTGTCAAGGAGTGAAGGACGCTTGAGTTTACCAGACAAACCATATGGCAAAGCACATCCCAGACAGTCTGCAGCTCCTGCGAAGACATGGAGGCATGAAAGAGCACAGCATGGGGATCTACAAGAAGTCTGTACCTTGGAAGCATGTGGTATAAATTTGGAAGTGGTGGGAGACATGGCTGGAGGTTTGAAAGGGTTCAATAATTAGAGGGTTGGTATAACTGGATTCCTGTTTTTGAAAGTTAACCCCGGCGTCAAGGTAGAACCTAAACTAAAAGGGAGGAGAATCATCAATAAACCTGGAAGCATTCTGAAGTGAATGTCAAGGCACTTAAAGAGAAAATAGTAAAATGGCAGGTTTAGGGGATTCACCACTTTCCATCCTGGAGAAAGGAGGACATCTAAAGGGCTAGAAATTAGGGGCGAGGGCAAGAACTCTGGGCAGTGACTGTACAGTAATGGAGATGTTGGATTTTTTACTATAGCCCAGACTATGTGTGTGGATATATATGTGTACATACATATGTATAGGAAAAGCATCACAGAATTACATAAAAATACAAATGAGCAGCTCTGAATTGCTCTGTGCCATGCTATATGAGAAGAATCTGTGTGAAAAATAGAGAAGAAACGATCCCTGATTTTAAGGAGTTGAGTACTAACCAATATGGATCTGAAACCAGTTTCAAACAAGTTCCAAATTGCAGATTTTAATATTGTGGGACTTCAGAGAGAAGTCAGGTCAATGTCTTTATGAAAGATGGCCAGGTGTGTAAAGTTGGAAGGAAGTGAGGGTATAGCATTTAAACTCAAAAGGATCATGGGAGTGAAAGCAGGTAGAAAAGATAGAGTCTAATTCATTTATGAAATAGGGGATTAGCCAGAGCATAGTCAGTTTAAAATGAACAGAGCATGAATAATAAGGAAAAGTTTACATAAGTACAGTGAGAATAGATTACAGAGACAACCTCAGAACATGGATAGGGTGGTTAAATGATGACACTGGGGACTGAGAGGCCCTAACCTTTGTCCTTCATGACGTGGAGGAGTGCCATAATGAAGATGGCCTTGCAAGATATTGGTCTGGGGCACATGAGCATGATGGAATCACAGGAGGTCAAAAATAGCCTCCAAAAAGAGTAACTAATCACCCCCTCACCTTGGCAACCCAAGACTGCTAAATCCTTCCTTTTGTCTTCTTTTTAAGTTTAGACACAACTGTTGTTTGTTCTTATTACTTTTTAAGACATGTTTGTGGTTCACTGCCCCTAGCTAGAATACAGTATAAATGCCCACCTCCATGGAGGACAGGAGGACCTGCGTTTCACGCCACTGCTTGGAAAGACCCTACTACTAGGTATGAAGGTTCTTGCCGGGGATTTCTTCTGATATGACCTGCAGTTTGTTTCTTGCTTCTCTGTTGAACCCATACAAAACTAGTTATTATCGAGTTAATTCTGACTCATGGCGACCCCATGTTTATCAGCATAGAACTGTGCTCCACAGGATTTTAAATAGCTGATTTTTCAGAAGAAGATCACCAGGCCTTTCTTCTGAGGTGCCTCTGGGTGGACACAAACCACCAACCTTTCAGTTAGCAGTTAAGCATTTTAACCATTTGCACCACTCAGGTGCAATACAGATATTGAAAATTAAAAAGGAATTCAGTAACTGTTCAGTAGCTGGCTGGCTGTAAGCATACAATACATATTTTCTGAATAATATAATAGATTAAAAAAAAAAACTACAAACATTGTGAAAAATTCATCATCGTTGAGGCTGTAAACTTCTTAGTTCTCCTGGGCATTTGGCTAAATCTGCAGGCAGATGCATTAAATCCTGTTACCAAACTGCTCTAGCGTATGTTGTGACAACAAACCACTGAGACTGACTTCAAGTCACAAGAAAAGTCAGGCTTGCTTGTGAGTTCCACCGTTGTAACACTTGGCTTTCATGTAACAGTTTTTCAAGCTTCATTTAGTTGGTACTAAAGAGCCCACTGTTGTTACAATATGTATGGAAAAATGATTCTGGTCGTGCATGCTAAATTTGTTGAGTAAATATGTGTCGTGGAAAGAAGCAACATATTAGGTCTGGTTTGAGTTTGAGGCCTGGCAAACACTAGAATACTCTATGAGCGTCTAGCTTTAAAAAGTGAACTCTGTCTTGGAAATCCAGGCTTAGTGGTAGTACTGCCACGCAGCCGCCTGCTGTTGGAGAGCTGACAAACAGTTCCATAACATGATGCTCAGTGTGTCCCAAATCTGTGACTTTCGGAAGGGAAAGGAAGCAGTAGCATATTCAAGGAGGCAATTACTGTCAATTATACTCCAAAGGCTTATGGCTATATGTGAAAAACATTAATAAAGCAGTGAAGAGTGAGAAGCTGAGAAACAAATCACTCAGCTGACACTTAAATGGAAAACTTACTGTATTTCAAAAGTAGCAAACTGGCAGCCAGGTGGTCTGAATCTGGCCTGAATTTGTGTTTTGTTTGGCTTTGGTGTTTTAAAGGCAACATAAACTTGACTATCCTCAGCATGGCATTTTTCTCTGCTACTCCACGTTCTCCAACACTCTCTATTGTCTATACACATCACTCCTGATTCATTTCTGCACCTGATGGTGTTTCAGTTTGCAACCCCTGAAACAACTTTTTGAATTTTTTTTTTCTTTAAATAGTAGAATGGCATTGTAATAGAAATACTTCGGTGGCAAAAGACTTGAGATGAAATTTGAATCAGGTGATTTATTAATGGTGCAATGAATCTCCCTAAACTTCATTGTTCTCAGCTTTAAAATAGGAGACTAAAAATAATACTGCCCACTAAGCTTAGCACACAGGCTAAATGTGGACCTCAAATAAGATAATTTGTTAACTAGAGCACTCTGTGGTTAATTCTGTTGTTTCAAAAAGAACTTTGTTTCCTAAATTCTTTAGTTCTAGGTGTATTCCACAACTATGACAATCAACTTTAGAAATTCTGTGCCTGGACCCCTTCAAATTGAAGCTCTGTATGTACCTATACCGGAAACCGTCGCGGCTTAGTGGTTAAGTGCTACTGCTGTGAACCAAAGGGTCAGCAGTTCGAATCTGCCAGGCACTCCTTGGAAACTCTATGGGGCAGTTCTACTCTGTCCTGTAAGGTCGCTATGAGTCAGAATCGACTCGACCGCACTGGGTTTGGTTTTTTTTGGTTATGTAACTATTCCAGTCATTCTCAAACTTGACTGCACATTGGAATCAATGGTGCAACTTTGGAAAATACTAATGTCAGAGTCACATCTCCAATGATTCTGAGCTCATTGGTCTGGGAGTGGCCTGGGCTTTGGAAGTTTGTTTGCTTGTTTGTTTCAACTTCCAGTTGATTTTAATGAAGAGTCAAGATTGAAACATGACTGACTGGTAAAATTTAGTCAAAACTGATTTCATCATTCTCAGTCTACATTGTAATAAAACAGCTACAGCAGATATTGCTGGTTAGTTGTTCCATCTTTTAGGTCAATGGTTTTTCAAAGAGTGGCAGTATCAGTGTTACCAGGTATGATAGGCTGAATGACACCCCCAAAGATGCCAATGGCCTAATCCCAAGAATTTGTAACTATGTTCCAATATATGGCAAATGGACTTTGCAGGTGTCATTAAGTTCAGGATCTCCAGGTGGAGAGATTATCCTGGCTTACTTGGTGGGCCCAATCTAATCACACTGGTCCTTATAAGAGGGAGGCAATAAAGGCAGAAACAGAGAGAAGATGTAAGGACTGAAGCAGAGTTCATAAAAGAGAGACAATACTATGCTCTGGCTTTGAACAAGCAGGAAGGGGCCCCCAAAAGGAATGTAGCTCTGCCAACACCTTGATTTTAGTCATGTAAGACCCCATTTTGAAAATATGATCCCCAGAACTATAAGCTAATAAGTGTGTGTTAAGTTTGTGGTAATTTGTTACAGTAGCAATAGGAAACCAATACACTTCACAACTTACTATAAATGAAATTATTGGCCTGCCCCAGGCCTACAGAATCAGAATCTCTGAGGGCAGCAATTAATGTTTTAATAAGCTTTCCAGGTGCGTCTGATGTGCAGTAAAACTTGAGAACCAGTGCAGTACAGTGCTTAATCAGTTTTTTTTTTCCCCTCAATGTTAATGGTTCTCAAATGGGAGAGTGTGTACAAACAATTTACCAATTAAAGAATGATTCACATCATGGTATAGGTTAAAAATAATCCTGTGAAGAAAGCATTTAGAATGAATATAGTCATGAGAAGTTTCTCAATTTCTTCCATGCTAACTGAAAGACGTTTACCTGTGTTTTATTGACTATGCAAAGGCATTCAACTGTGTGGATCATAACAAATTATGGATAACATCACAAAGAATGGGAATTTCAGAACACTTAATTGTGCTTGTGAGGAGCCCGTACAAAGATCAAGAAGCAGCGTGCAAACAGAACAAGGGGATACTGCCTGTATAAAGTCAAGAAAGATGTGCATCAGGGTTGTATCTTTCATCATACTTATTCAAACTGTATGCTGAGCAAAAAATCCAAAAAGCTGGACTATATGAAGAAGAATTCAGTGTCAGGATTGGAGGAGACTCACCAACAACCTGTTATATGCAGAAGAGAAAACCTTGCTTGGTGAAAGTGAAGAGGACTTGAAGCACTTATAAATGAAGATCAAAGACCACAGCCTTCACTATGGTTTGCACCTCAACATAAAGAAAACAAAAATCCTCACAACTGGACCAATAAGCCACATCATGATAAACAGAGAAAAGACTAAAGTTATCAAGGATTTCGTTTTGCTTGGATCCACAATCAACATCCATGGAAGTCGCAGTCAAGAAAGCAAACGATGCATTGCAATGGGCAAATATACTGCAAAAGACCTCTTTAAAAAAAGCAAAGGTGTCACTTTAAGGACTAAGGTGTGCCTGACCCAAGCCACGGTGTTTTCAATTGCCTCATATGCATGCAAAAGCTGGGCAATGCATAAGGAAGTCCAAAAATGAAATGACGCCTTTGAGTTATGGTGTTGGTGAAGAACGTTGAATATACCATCAACTTCCAAAAGAAAGAACAAATTTATCCTAGAAGTACAGCCAGAACGCTCCATAGAAGCAAAGATGGTGAGACTACATCTCACATATTTAAACATGTTATCAGAAGGGATCAGTCCCTGGAGAAGGACATCATGAGTGGTAAAATAGAAAGTCAGTGAAAAAGAGGAAGACCATCGATGAGATGGATTGACAAGGGGGCTGCAACAATGAGTTCAAGCATAACAACGATTGTGAGGACAGTGCAGGACTGGGCAGTGTTTCGTTCTACTGTACATATGATCATTAGGAGCTGAAATTGCCTAGATGCCACCTGATAACAACACAACAAATGAAAGTTCAAATTCAACAGCCAGTCCAGGTCCATGGGAGGGATGAAGCGGTCTGCTTCCAAAAAGATTTACAGCCTTGGAAACCCTATGGGGCAGTTCTACTCTGCTGTATAGGGTCATTATAAGTCAGAATCAACTCTATGGCAATGGGTTTCAATGCGTTAGCATGATTGCTAGGCTTGTAAAAATGTGTGTTTTAAGAGAATTCTGATCTTTGGTACAGAAATCATAGACTTCAATTTAACACATCCTTGTTTGGTGACCACACAATTGGCAGTGTCAAGAGACATCCTTTCTCATTATAGGAGGCTCAAAAAAATTTTTTTTTTTTTTTTTTGAGGAAGAGGCAAAGTCAATCTATGGGTCCCAAATCCCAACCTCTTTTCAGTGCCTATGCCTTTCTCACAAGCAGATTAATTTGAATGTGAAGTGAAACAGATAGTATATATTCACCTGCTTTAAAAGACCACGCATTGTTGGGGGGGTGGGATAGAGAATTGGCATTTTAACAAAACATTTGCAATTTCAAAATACCTTGATTGACTACTGCCCAGTGAGTGAAAACCACGAGTAACCTGTAAATGTGGACATTTTCTGCTGCTTTGATTCTCATAGTAAAAACTTTGAGCAGCACCATATCTGTTCCCTAAAATCTATCTAATCTCAGTGTGTCTGTTGAAACTGTCGACAAGTTTGTGCATGGTTTTGAAGAGTAGGCATCTCTCTGTAGAGAACAGCATGGAGACTACTGATTCATATCCTCGAGGTTTCTGATGTATTGAAAGCCAAAACTTTCCACTTTGACATTGAACGATGACTAGTTTAGCTACTAGAATATTACCAGTCCCTCAGTCCTTGAAACTCTCTGTATATGAACTTCTCATTTGACCCAACTGGGAACTCTACATTTGTCATTTGAACCTAAGACTGATCTTTCTAAAAATATTGAAGTCACTTCCTCTCCTGTTATTTATAGCCCTGTCTGCAATTTCTTCATCAAACTACTTTAACTGCATTTTATCATACTTTTAAAAAATATGGTGTGAGGATCTAAAGTTCAAAGAAGTATAACAATCAGTTGAAAAATACTTACCCGACAAGTAATCATACACTCTTGTATCACCTGACATGCAATGAACAAGCTGATGAATGAGTCAGGATTTAAATGGTAATTATCATTCATCATCATAATAGACTTATTAATTCATAAATTCTTGGTAAGCCAATTTTCTATAAAAAGGTTAATAATAAAAGTGGAAAAAGAAAAAAAATAGCCCCAATGTGATAAAAAATGAAAGAGCTAGAATATCTTTACTGCCACATATCCCTCCTTAATTATCTGGTGGTTTTATATTAAAATGTTGCTTAATACAGCACTATATTTTATCAGTATTTGAAAAAAAAACAGAAAGTACAAGTTCTTATATTATACACCCCTCACTCTCCTCACCTGAGCAGGCATAAATATAAGAACCACACTGGGGTAATATTTGAATGCTCTAGATTGATTTAATCCCAAATAAACTGAGATGGTTTTTAACAGTGATTGTTATTTTTAGAAAATGACAAAGTATCTCACTTGAAGTTGTTTACTGAACTAAATCTTGCATTTTGCACAGTATCAGTTTCTATATTTGTCCTATAAATTTATATGGAAGAAAATGACAAATTAAGCCAAGCACGAAAATGACTAAGTCTTTATGGCTTGAAATACCAATCAGCTATGCTGATGCAGGAAGCATCAAAAGAAGTAGGAAGGAATACACAGAGTCACTGTACCAAAAAGAATTGGTCAATATTTAACCATTTCAGGAGGTAGCATATGATCAAGAACCAATGGTACTGAAGGAAGAAGTCCAAGCTGCACTGAAGGCACTGATGAAAAACGTGGCTCTAGGAATTGACAGAATACCAACTGAGATGTTTCAAAAAATGGATGCAATGCTGGAACTGCTCGATTGTCTATGCCATGAAATTTGGAAGACAGCTCCCTTTCCAACTGACTGAAAGAGATCCACATACATGTCTATACCAAAGAAAGGTGATCCAATGAAATGTGAAATTGTTGAACAATATCACATGCAAGTAAAATTACACCGAAGACAATTCAAAAATTGTTGTGCCAGTACATCAACACAGAACTGCCAGAAATTCAAGCCAGTTTCAGAAGAGGAAGTGGACAAGTGATATCATTGCTGAAGTCAGATGGATCTTGGTAAAAAGCACAGAATATCAGAAAGACATTTACCTGTGTTTTATTGACTATGAAAATGGATTTGATTGTGTGGATTGTAACAAATTATGGATAACATTGGGAAGAATAGGAATTCCAGAACACTTAACTGTGCTCATGCGAAACCTGTACACAGACTAAGAGGCAGTTGTCCCAACAGGATAAGGGGATACTGCGTGGTTTAAATCGGGAAAGCTGTGCATCAGGGTTGTATCCTTTCATCATATTTACTCAATCTGTACACTGAGCAAATAATACAAGAAGCTAGACCATATGAAGAAGAACGTGCATCAGGATTGGAGGAAGACTCATTAACAACCTGCCATATACAGATGACAAAATCTTGCTTGCTGAAAGTGAAGAGGACTCGAAGCACTTACTAATGAAAATCAAAGACTGCAGCCTTCAATATGGATTACATCTCAACATAAAGAAAACAAAAATCCTCACAATTGGAGCAATAAGCAACATCATGATAAATAGAGGAAAGATTGAAACTGTCAAGGATTTCATTTTTCTTGGATCCACAATCAACGCCCTTGGAAGCAGCAGTCAAGAAATCAAACAACACATTGTATTCAGCAAATCTGCTGCAGAAGACCTCTTTTAAGTGTTAAAAAGCAAATTTGTCACCTTGAGGACTCAGGTGCAGCTGACTCAAGCCATTGTATTTTCAATTGCCTCATATGCATGAGAAACCTGGACAATGAAGACCTAAGAAGAATTGACACCTTTGAATTACAGTGTGTTGTTGAAGAATATTGAATATAACATGGACTGCCGGGAGAATGAACAAATCTGCCTTGGAAAAAGTACTGCTGCAATGTTCCTTAGAGGCAAAGATGCCGAGACTTTGTCTCATGTACTTTGGGAATGTTATCAGGAGGGACCAGTCCCTAGAGAAGGACACCATACTTGGTAGAGTATGAGAGGAAAAGAGTAAGACCCTCAGTGAAACGGATTGACACAGTGGCTGCAATGATGGGCTCAAACATCGCAACAATTATGAGGATGGTGCAGGCCTGGGCAGTTTTTCAGTCTGTTGTATACAGGGTCACTGTGAGTTAGAGCCAACTTGAGCACACCTAACAACAACAATGTTGACATCAATTTTAATAATACCAGTAAAAAAAGCATTTTAATTGCACACTTTATTCCTTAAAAATGCTTCAAAAGTAAATGTATGTGAGAAACATGAGCAGAATAAAAAACAGAACCAACTCTAAAAGCTGCTAGAATAAAGTAACTGCTAAAAAGTCAAAGATGCAACCTTTAAAATGAGTTTATTTCTTTTTAATGTTTAAATAGTCTGATTTTTAAATGTTACTATTAATTATATTCAGGGAAATAAGGAAAATTATCTATCTGTGTAACTTTGCTCTCAATTTGGAACATGGACTACAAAATGTCAAACAATTTTTACCATACCATTTGTTTTCCTGAGGGCAGTCAGTATAAAAATAGGCTAACAACTGGGTCATTCAAATTGAATTCATAGGAATAAAATGAGTCAAAATCCTTATGTTTAGTCAACCACAGAGTCAAAATGTAAGATTCCTCCAAATAAGTTTGCATTTAATTTTCTAGGAAACTTTGGTCATAAATCAAAATAGTGCATTTTCCATTAACTTGGGCTCAGAGTTTGAAAGAAAGATCACACTGACTTCTACAATACTGATTGAAAATGAGATTAGATAAGATCACACATACAGATACATATATATATCCAATAAAGTGATTTTAAATACAGAATACTTACTATATGAATTTTAAACTTCCCTTTATATGCAAGCAAAAATTAAGAATACAGTACAGATCCAAATTTCCAGGCCACAGGCAGCTAACATGCTGTTAACATTAGTGATTAGGGTTTTGTTTAAAGAATAGCTGTATACTTAGGACGGCTACCATTTAACCAACATTTGAAACATAGAGCTTCTAAGCTTTCACATACTGGCTTTCTTAAGGAAAGGAGGGCAAGTGTAACAAAAAATTGATAGTAGGCAAAAGCCACATGGAAGAAAAGGAATGTTCTTTATTTTTTGCTGTTCTTCTATGTTGGAGAATATGTGCCAGAGGGGCACTGTGACGCCCTATCTGGAGCTGAAACGTTTGTGCTCCTAAATCCAAATAACAATCACACTAGAATGAGGATTTTCCCTTTGTAATCAAAATTCTAAGAAGTTATACAAGACCTTCACAGTCGTATCATATTAGAAAGAGTAGACAGATCATAGGTACCTTGGCCAGTTAGCTCCTAACTCTCCTCTAGTGGCCCATTGCACAATTTCCTGAGGAAGTGTACTCCCTGCAAGACAAAAAATCCGTTTTGTCCTACCTTAATAAATGAATAAACAGACTAATTCATTACAAGTAAACATAATCATTCTTGCTGCTTTATCATAAACTGTCTTCCAATCTCAAATACCAAACTGTGCTGAAAATGTGGGAAATATTGCAGATGTTTTCTTAAAAGGGAAAGTGCATCACACCTGGCAGTGCTGAGGTTCTCAAGCCCTCCCTCGGTGATTTTCCCAAGAGCTTCTTCTATGATATGGGGGCTGGATTTCAATTTTATGTGGCTGGTTGGATACAGATAAGCCATCAAAATAGTTATTGCTGAGACTCAATAGGACTGAGCAGTGTATTCTAACAAACTCACATTGTTATGAAAATTCAAACTTTGTTTACAAAGCATTGCAATATGAAATTCTTAATGTATTTGAATCAATACAGATGTGATTATCAATAAAATGGCTCTCATCATGGGTGTTATTTGCCTTCTATAAACACCCTATAGACCTTCGGAACCATTCTGATGCAGAAAGTTTACCAGTGTGATGTAGAAATTTCATTGTTTACGTTGGGGTTAGAACTGTTGACCTGTTACTTATTCCCATCATATTTTCATAAACACTTTTGTAAACGTAAAGTTTACACAATTTCAAATTTGTTAAAGTATAAGATTTTTCTTTCTCTGTGCAATTCCTAATTTCAGGTATTGTTTTTCAAAATTGTCAATGGCACCTCATTTTAATGGTGATCTCTTTGCTAATATCAGTCCCCGAAAAAGACCTGACTGCTTTTTTTCCCCCTGTGGAGAGTAACAGAAGTGCTGGTCTACAGAGAGTGATACATTTGCACCGTAAGCACAACGCCCAGGTTCTGGACTCCATCTCGACACCAAAGCAATCAATCATGACTGACATGATGAGATGCAAGGAGTAAAGATGGCATCACACAATCACCTACAGAAACTGTTATATTTATCCCATCTGTAACTCATTGTTTCTCCAATTTTCCTAACATTCTCCCACACACCTCAGAAGAACTGGCAGAAGATTCAGATGGGTTTATTTTTATGACCTCGTGGTTCCACTCTCTTCAATATTTGGGGGGAAATACCAGCTCTCACGCTGACTTCTTTCATTAAATATATATTTTTTAAATATACATGCTCTGAAAACTGAGAACTCTATATTTATCTAACTAGTCAATTTAGTGTATAAGATACCTAATCTCCTAGCACTTAACAGTCAGGCACCCCATCAGGGTCCTTGGAAAAGAATATGCTTATTGTGGTAACAATGAAACACTGTTTTAGGGATAGATTCTCTCTCATCTGCCAGCACAGGATATGAAATTCAAAACTCAACGGTTGGGGTGCTTACCCTCCAAGCTCCCTCACTCTAAGTCATTGCCCTCTGTGCTGCCTTTGGGATGCACACAAGAGCATACGACCAGAACACTCACTCTCCAGCCTGGGTTTTAACTATCTACCTGGGGGAAATCAAACTGATATGATTTCTTCCACTTCCAAAAGAAGTTCAGAGCTCTAGGAGAAAGTAGGCCTTAAGGTATAGCCATGGGATGAGAATGTACAGGGGGTTAGAAGCTAGCAAAATGGACACAAAAAGAGAGAGTAGAGGGAGGGAGGGGGCTGACCAATTAGGGGGAAAGTAATTGGGAGTATGTAGGAAGGTGTATTTTTTTTTTTTTTTTGAGGAAGGTGTATATATAAGTTTTTGTGTGAGAGACTGACTTGATTTGTAAACTTTCACTTAAAGCACAATAAAAACTATTAAAAAAAAAAGATATAGCGATGGAAAAAAAATTTCCTCAGCCTTTTTTTTTGTTGTTGTTCACAATAATATTTCCTTCTTAAATTTGTTAGCATGTACAATGGACTACTATAGCATTTACTTGGAACTCACAGTACTGCCTTTACATCTGGGTGGACTCGAACCACCAACGCTTTGGTTAGCAGTTGAGCATTAACCGTTTACACCACATATTTTATATGTACTTCGTTTCTTTGCAACTCATGTTTAAACATTTCCACGTAAGGGGACATTCTTTTTATTTATGCCTTCAAAGTACATAACATTTCAGTTGTTCTTTCTCAGTCGGACACATACACTTACATACACAGAGCATGGCATACTTGCTCAAACAAATGTTGGCATGCAAAAAGCTTGGCAGTAAAGAGGGCAGTGTATTTAATTAAATGTACGTAACAAGTGGATTCTTTTTAAATGCACAATTCTGACATAGAATTTTACATTAAAACCCCCAGGCTAGAATATCAGTCCCATGAAGGCAAACACTTTCTGTTGTGTTCACTGCCAGATCCCCAATGCCTAATAATCCCCAATCCCTGGCACATAGTAGGCACACATTAAGTGTTGCATGAATTAGAAAAATAATAGTAACCCTGTCACCTTATCTGAATAAGAAAAAGGTAATTTGTAATAAAAAGCTATGGCATGATTTATGATTTTGTGATTCATAAAGAGCAAATGCTGTTCAATTAGATGGAAATACAAGTTTTCATGTGGGTTCCTAACAGTCTTTGAACCTTGGCAATTTGGTAGACAGGAGGTTGGTATAAAGTAGAGAAAAGAAATCAACACCAAGTTTCTGTTTTCAAGGAGATATATTCTTGCAGACCTCACATGCAGCTGGCACACACAGGTATGACTACACCAGGTGTACAGTTATTGAAACATTTCCCTACTGGTTGGTAAACTTCTGAGTCCTTCAAGTATCCCCTGAAGCCCCAGGGATTTTCGTTTCACCCAGAAATTGCTGGACGGTCCCACAATCCCCAAAAGAAAGAGCTAGTGTCCAGGCTAGCGGGGAGCCTGAAGCACTGAGGCCAGCCATCATTTGGACTGGTCAGTGCCTCTGCTGTAGTGGTTGTTAAATATTTTGAATGTTATCACTGTTTTCCTGTTAGGATTCTGACAGGAAGCCAAACCTTTCCCTTCCCAAAGGTTTCATGAGGAGTGAAAAAGTATTCCACCCACTGTGCAGAAGGCCATTCAAAGGTTTGTGCAAAGTGGCAGAAAGAATGTATAGCTTAAACAGATGTCAGCAACACAGAACAAAGGGGAATGAGATGAGAAACACTTAAGAGAGAGCCGCGTGGATTTGGAGTAGAAGGTAGAGAGCAGAGATAAGAGAATAATGCCTTGTGTTGGGCTGCATTGGTTAGGCATAAGGCATGTGGAGAACAGAACAGCTTGGCTGCACAGAGATGGGAAGAAACTGCAAAAAGAGAGGGCAGGAATGGAAAAATGAATCTACCTACAGTGGGTTACCCCTGTGGCCATCCAGGCAGGCTAATGCAAACATGTAAACACACACATACACACATATTAAAGACATACATGTGAAATGCACCCAATCTAACAGCGAAGCTGAATCAGCAGAATTCCAGGTAGTGCGCAATCACCGAAGTAAAGAGCCACGTAGTTGTCCTAGGTGATCTACCTGGTGGCTAGCTCTTCAATAGGAGTTGATGCCTGGACCAAAGGAACAAAGGCAGGTGTGGGAAAGTGGAAGGTCCTGGTGTCAAAGCTGGAGGAGTTTTATGACCCATTAAGCCAATCAGAATCAGTAAAGTGCCTTGAGGATTTCAACTGTCAAGATCAGTATTTGAGGCAATCACTTAAGATCATTCCCTTTTTTACAACTAGTTTTCTTTGATTTCTTTTTTGTAACTCTGAACTTTTGTCTTTGTAATTTTGTCTTCCATTTTTACACTTATTCCCTTTAGATGTTTTGTTCATTCCTTCTGTTGTCTGGGTGTTGGCTCTATCTTATTTAGTATATCCTCTGGTTTTGTAGGCATCCAGCAGGCTAATGCAAACACGTAAACACACACACACACCCCGCCCCCCCCCCCCCCCCCCCCCCCGGGCAGCACTCTTGGTCTTACAGTCCTGGTTTCTTGTTTCAAGCAGGGATACATACTCTAAAAAAAAAAAAAAAACATACTCTAGCCTCAGTCTAAATGACCACAGTCTTCCCTGTGGCCACAAAGCTAGCAACCAGCTGAGCACTTAGTTCTGGCCCTTGACTTGGGTAAAGTTGCAGGAATTTTTATATCAACAAATCAAGCTGAGGAAGAAGTCAGAGTGTCAGTACTAGTGTAGAACTGAAGTACAAGACAGAGAAACTGTGACAGAAGACCCAAGTTACAGTCTGGGCTAATTCTGAAAGCAGCTAATCAATGCTGCCATTAAGAGGACTGATTCTTTGGTGCTGGTTTTATAAGCAACTAGAAAATTTCTAGGTTGCATTGGCTGGTAATGCTGTGAGTACTGGTCTACTTCCTATCTGGGTCAGCTGGGCCTGCAGCTGGTTATCATTAGTGACCCTGTCCTCAAGATGCTTGAGAATGTAAATTCAGGCACAATACATCATGGTGCATGAAGGGAAAAATAGAACACAGTATCCAAGAAAGAGGAAATGACATATTCAGCGAGAAGAACAATATCCTGAGAATAGATGCTGAGCATTAGGTATAAAGCAGAGAGAGAGTTGCTAAGCCTCCTGCCACATACATAAGAACAAAGAAGCAGTGAGGAATACAAGACCGAAATGTTGGCTCCACCATTCCTGGCAAGAGAATTATTACCAGTTGCCTAGTGAGGGTTTTTGTTTTAGTGAGGGGAACTGGTAATAAATACTAAACTCATACACCTGTAGGATATACTTAACTCATAATTCATACATAACTTAATCTAGTTAATATTTTTATAAATTTATCCACACAATGATCAAATTATTCTTAAATAACTTTCTCGTGTTTGAAAGCCCAATTAAAGTTTTCCACCAGGTGTTGAGAGAACCTTTCAATCATTTGATCAGTAGATAGATTCTGAAAATATCAGGCTTGTTCTTAATTGGCCTATTTATGTTCAGCTCATTCCTAGTTGAAAAAAAACTGAGCCAATAAGAGGAGGACCACGTGATTGGCACTCTAGAAATTTTTAATAACAAAAAAATGAAGAAGTAAATTTTTTAGAAGTGGTGAGAGAATGAAAATAGTTTTTGAACAATTAATATCCAATTTCGCACAGGAATGCCAAAACTGAAAGTTTTCATGGGTGGATCTACTCATAAAGAGGTTACTTTTCCCCTTATTTACTGAATAGCAAGGAATGTTTTTAGTGCAACATTATTCATTTATTAAGTATATGTGGATTCAATTAATAAATTATATCCGTAGTCTGCAAATACCTGTTTTTAAACAATTGGGTTCACTGACCAAGCTAATTTTCAGGCCCTACTGAAAAAGAAAAAAAGAATGGACACTCTTTCCCATCAAAGATACACGTAGATAGAACTTAAGCAAGTTAGCTTTTTCTCTGTGGAACACTAAAGCCTAACGGAGTATATATTTTAAACGTGTACACACACTGGAAGAAATCCAACAAAATGTGCGTGCTTAACCTCTTGAACTTTCTGAATATTGGATGTGGTAAGATTGGATATGACAGTCAAACAGCTAAGCTGACCACTTTCTCTTTGTATATGTTATTTTTATCCTTTTCGCTTCAGAATCTAAATGGAAACAAATGAATTCTTCAGAGGTAGCCAGCCATTTTTTTTTTTTTTTTTGAAAAAGGTGTCAATTTCACAAAGATAAATCAGATGATTGAGTGTAATAATAATCAATTTTTTTTTGTTGTTAGATACCATTCAGTCGGTTCCAATTCATAGCAACCCTACGTACAACAGAACAAAACATTGCCCAGTCCTCACAACTGTTGCTATGTTTGAGCCCATTGTTGCAGACACTGTGTCAATCCATCTCACTGAGGCTCTTCCTCTATTCCACAGACCCTCCACTTTACCAAGCATCATATCCTTCTCCAGGGACTAGTCCTCTCCTTACAACATGTCCAAAGTACATGAGACAAAGTCTTGCCATCCTCGCTTCTAAGGAGCATTCTTGCTGCACTTCTTCTAAAACCAATACCAATAGTCAATAACTAACACTGTGAAAATTGAACCACATTTGCTAATAAATGTTCCATTATATTTGTTTCTCATTCTTATTTCACATATGGTCACTCTTTAGAATTATAGCCATAAACCCAAAGCAATGAGGACAAAAAGGAAGAATGAATTATAGTATTATATAATGTGTTTTAATACATTTCCTTTTGGTGATACAATGCAGTTTACCATGTTTCTTTTAAAAACCAAGACCAGTAGAGGTGTCATAATAATTTTTTATTTATGCCAAATAGCCAACAGAAATGGAATCTTATTCCCAATTACCTTAAATCTTAAGGAAGATTTTGTGAGAATTAATGTTTTTGTTGGAGTTTGTACAATCTTATTGTATTTTCATTTCTATCTGGTAGGGTAGAAACAATGGGAACATCATGGCTTCCCCATAGCTTTTGGCTCTCATTTGATACCTCACTTGGATTAGGTCACTAATGGTGTTCAGAACTCATTTTAGGCAAAATCACAAAGTAGACACTTTGCATTGAGCCCTTCTATTGGCATTTTTTCCTCTTCAGAACTCACTATAGTTAAAGAATTTAACCTTTAAGCCAATTAGACATTAATAGACTACTCTAAGAAGTGTTTGCATTTGCGCTTGTTTTGATGAGAACAATGTAATTTTATGGGGTAACTTGTTGTTGTTGTTAGGTGCCGTCGAGCTGGTTCCCACTCATAGCGACCTTATGGACAACAGAACGAAACACTGCCTGGTCCTGTGCCATCCTTACAATCGTTGTTAGGCTTGAGCTCATGGTTGCAGCCACTGTGTCAATCCACCTCATTGAGGGTCTTCCTCTTCTCCGCTGACCCTGTGCTCTGCCAAGCATGATGTCCTTCTCCAGAGACTGATCCCTCCTGACAACATGTCCAAAGTATGTAAGACGCAGTCTCACCATCCTTACCTCTAAGGAGCATTCTGGTTGTACTTCTTCTAAGACAGATTTGTTCGCTCTTTTGGCAGCCCACGGTATATTCAATATTCTTCTCCAACACCACAATTCAAAGGTGTCAACTCTTCTTCCGTCTTCCTTATTCATTGTCCAGCTTTCACATGCATATGACATGATTGAAAATACCATGGCTTGGGTCAGGCGCACCTTAGTCCTCAGGGTGACATCTTTGCTGTTCAATACTTTGAAGAGCTCCTGTGCAGCAGATTTGCCCAATGCAATGCATCTTTTGATTTCTTGACTGCTGCTTCCATGGCTGTTGATTGTGGATCCAAGTAAAATGAAATCCTTGACAACATCAATCTTTTCTCTGTTTATCATGATGTTGCTCATTGGTCCAGTTGAGAGGACTTTTGTTTTTTTTTTATGTTGAGGTGTAATCCATACTGAAGGCTGTGGTCTTTGATCTTCATTAGTAAGTGCTTCAAGTCCTCTTCACTTTCTGCAAGCAAGGTTGTGTCATCTGCATAATGCAGGTTGTTAATGAATCTTCCTCCAATCCTGATGCCCTGTTCTTCTTCATATAGTCCAGATTCTCATATTATTTGTTCAGCATACAGATTAAATAGGTATGGTGAAAGAATACAATCCTGACGCACACCTTTCCTGACTTTAAACCAATTAGTATCCCCTTGTTCTGTCTGAACAACTGCCTCTTGATCTATGTAAAGGTTCCTCATGAGCACAATTAAGTGTTCTGGAATTCCCATTCTTCGCAGTGTTATCCATAGTTTGTTATGATCCACACAGTCAAATGCCTTTGCATAATCAAAAAAACACAGGTAAACATCCTTCTGGTATTCTCTGCTTTCAGCCAGGATCCATCTGACATCAGCAATGATATCCCTGGTTCCACATCCTCGTCTGATGGGGTAACTTATATGATGAAAATTCAGGCACTATGGATTATGGAAAGGGAATATCCTTGGTAAAGATATCTCCTTAGAATTCCTATTAGGAAAACTAGGTATCCAATTGCTTCATCCTTAAGTTGTCTCAAGGTTATGTGTATACATCTGTGTATATGTATGTGAGTCTGTGACTGTGTACGTGTGTGTATTTGAATGAGTCAGAGACTATCAAATTCTCACTATATATCTCACTGACCGTGCAAACAGTCATAATACTATGTAAATGCATAACTCTCTCAACCCTGCGTTGAGCTTTTTTTTTTTTTTTAATACCTTGTGTTTTCATTAATGGAAGTATGCTAAGTCATGGGGTGTGTGTTTAAATTTTGGTTGGCAATATAGATATTGAGGAATATTATCTGGGACTACATGGTTACCACTGAACTTTTTGCATTCTCCAGCCTGCTGATTGATGGGCATCTGTCATTCCCAATGAATCTCAGTTGCTGAAAACATGGTGGGGTGCCTTCTATCAGGTTACATGGGGAACCTCTGGTTTTCCAATTCTGACACACAAAAAAACAAAACTAAGCCCGCCAGGGCTGCCTAACTATCACACTAAAAAAAAAAAAAAAAGAAACCATAAATATTCTTACAAGGTTTATCTTGGGGTGCAAAAGCCAAAAGAAAAAAAATTTACTCAATCACAATTTCTGGTTGCAGTACCTTACTTTCAAGCCTTATACTCCATGTATTTTGCTTCAACTAATGTTTCTTTCAACTTTCCCTGTTAAGCAAGTCCCCATATTAAAGGCCAGCAAGTACTTTCTGTGGGAAAAGTACACTTCCAAAGAACTTCAGGGGCATAAAAAGTGGTTGGGATCAGGGAGCCAAGATGGCTGAATAGACAGATGCTTCCGTCGAGCCTTCTTTACAACAAAGACCTGAAAAAAAACAAGTGAAATGAGTATATTTGTGACAAGCTGGGAGCCCTGAGCATCACTGGCAAGCTTAGACAACGAACTGAGGAGCATGGGGAGGAAGAGGCTGTTCAGAAGTGGAAAGAAGTTACCAGACCTAAATCGCGGGGAGCCCTCAGACACCATTCTCAGGGCGGCAGCGGCGACGGTGGCAGAGTGGTACTAGCGTTCGGCTGCAGTTTCCTCAGGGAGAAGCAGCCAGCCACACAGCCCACTCACACCTCCAGAACCTGAGGAGAATGGCGTGCTCTGGGTAAAAGCTAAGTACTTGCGTATGTTTTACTGCGCCCCCGCACCCCCAAGCTGACTTCAGTGGCTAAGTCCCTGGGCCTGAGTTAGGCCCTGGTGAGCACCTAGAGCTATCCTCCCAGCCTTAGGGAAGGAAAAAATTTGCAACTGGGAGGAAAAGATAATTTGCTAGCGCCATTAACCGGGGGACCTCAGGACAGAAGTGGCTCCTGTCCAGGCATAAACCATCCATGGACCTTGAGCACCTTTCCCTTCTACAAGGGCCTAGGTGGGCCTATTTTGGGAGAATAGGCCCTTGATGGAAACTCCAACCATTTCAGCTGTGAGGTGGAGGGGTGGGTGTTTGACGTTTGACATTGCTTTGCCTGTTAAACAAAGTCCTCGCCTACCCACAACAGGGACCTAAGGGCTGGTAGCTCCACTCAGTTCACCCAGCCACCCACGACAGGGGTCCCAAGATAACTGGTACCTCCCAATCCTTACGACAAAAACTTTGGGTGCCCATTGTCCCCCTGCAGAATGCACCCGCCAGCACGCTCTAGGGAACAGAGATGCATTTTCCTCAGAGACACTTGGGGGTCAGTTCTCAGCCCCCTGCCTTGTGCAGAGCATGACCCCCTGCTGCAATCAGATACCGGTATACACGCCAATCACCCCTACCCCTCTAAGACTGTAGGACAGAGACTGTACCACACACTTGATATCAGCTAACTGGAAACCTGAGCTGAATTCATAAAAGAAAGGTGAATGGACTCCTAGACTGATATACCTAATAATAGCTCTAGCCAGCTGGGAACAGGACACCAGAGCTCCAAAGGCAAAAATAACCAAGCTAGCTCACTCAAGCAACCCATAAGGGTATACCAAAACAAAACAAAGCAAGCAGCTACCACACAGTAAGCAAGCATAAACTAATACAATAACTTATAGGTGGCTCAGAGACAACAGTCAATATCAAGTCACATAAAGAAACAGGCCATGATCACCTCAACAGGCTCTCAAAACAAAGAATCCAGGGATCTTCTAGATGAAAGTGCATTCCTGGAATTACCAGATGCAGAACACAAAAGTTTAATATACAGAACCCTTCAAGACATCAGGAAGGAAATGAGGCAATACACAGAACAAGCCAAGGAACACATAGATAAAGCGACTGAAGAAATCAGAAAGATTATTCAGGAACATAATGAAAAGTTGAACAAGCTGGAAAAATCCATAGATAGACAGCAATCAGAAATTCAGAAGATTAACAATAAAATTAAAGAATTAGACAACTCAATAGAAAGTCAGAGGAGCAGAACTGAGCAAGTAGAAGCTAGAATTTCTGAACTCCAAGGTAAATCACTTAACACTAATATATTTGAAGAAAAATCAGATAAAAGAATTTAAAAAAATGAAGAAATCTTAAGAATCATCTGGGACTCTATCAAGAGAAATAACCTAAGAGTGATTGGAGTAAGAAAGGAAGGGATAACAGAAAATACAGAGAAAATTGTTGAGGATTTGTTGGCAGAAAACTTCCCTGATATTGTGAAAGATGAGAAGATATCTATCCAAGATGCTCATCGAACTCCACATAAGGTAGATCTTAAAAGAAAGTCACCAAGACACATTATAATCAAGCTTGCCAAAAACAAAGATAAAGAGACGATTATAAGAACAGCAAGCGATAAAAAGAAAAGTCACCTACAAAGGAGAGCCAATAAGAATAAGCTCGGACTACTCAGCAGAAACCATGCTGGCAAGAAGGCATGGGATGACATATTTAAAAAATTGAAGGAAAAAAATTGCCTGCCAAGAATCATATATCCATCAAAGCTGTCTCTTAAATATGAAGGTGAAATTAAGACATTTCCAGATAAACACAAGCTGAGGGAATTCGTAAAAACCAAACCAAAACTACAAGAAATACTAAAGGGAGTTCTTTGGTTAGAAAATCAATAATATCAGGTATCAACCCAAGACTAGAACATTGGGCAGAGCAACCAGAAGTCAACCCAGACAGGGAAATCCAAAAAAACAAAACAAGATTTTAAAAAAAAAAAAGCCCAACACAGGGTAATAGTGATGTTTTTATACAAAAGAAGACAACATTGAAATAATAAAGAGGGACTAAGAAATGTAATCATACACCTTCCATATGGAGAGGACGATATGGTGACACAAAGAAATAAAAGTTAGTTTTAAATTTAGAAAATAGGGGTAAATAATAAGGTAACCACAAAGGAGACAAACTATCCTACTCATCAAAATAAAATACAAGGGAAAAATACAAACTCAGCAGAAACAAAATCAACAACAAATACGAGGAAAGGACAATATATAAAGAAAATCTACTCAGCACATAAAATCAAGTGGGAAAAAGAAACTGTCAACACACACAAAAAGACATCAAAATGATAGCACTAAATTCATACCTATCCAAAATTACCCTGAATGTAAATGTACTAAATGCACCAATAAAGAGACAGAGAGTGGCAGAATGGATTAAAAAACAAGATCCATCTATATGCTGCCTACAAGAGACACACCTTAAACTTAGAGACACAAACAAACTAAAACTCAAAGGACAGAAAAAAATATATCAAGCAAACAACAATAAAAAAAGAGCAGGAGTGACAATATTAAATTCTGACAAAATAGACTTTAAAGTTAAATCCATCAGAAAGGATAAGGAAGGACACTATATAATGATTAAAGGGACAATACACCAAGAAGATATAACGATATTAAATACTTATGCACCCAATGACAGGGCTGCAAGATACATGAAACAAATTCTATCAGCATTGAAAAGTGAGATAGACAGCTCCACAATAATAGTAGGAGACTTCAACACACCACTTTCAGTGAAAGACAGGACATCCAGGAAGAAGCTCAATAAAGACACGGAAGATCTAAAGGCCACGATCAACCAACTTGACCTTGTAGACATATACAGAACAATCCACCCAACAGCAACCAACTATACTTTCTTTTCTAGTGCACATGGAACATACTCTAGAATAGACCACATATTAGGTCATAAAGGAAGCCTTAGCAGAATCCAAAACATTGAAATATTACAAAGCATTTTCTCTGACCATAAGGCCATAAAAGTGGAAATCAATAACAGGAAAAGCAGGGAAAAGAAACCAAACACTTGGAAACTCAACAATACCCTGCTCAAAAAAGACTGGATTATAGAAGACATTAAGGATGGAATAAAGAAATTCAGAGAATCCAATGAGAATGAAAACACTTCCTATCAGAACCTTTGGGACACAGCAAAAGTGGTGCTCAGAGGCCAATTTATATCAATAAATGCACACATCCAAAAAGAAGAAAGGGCCAAAATCAAAGAATTATCCCTACAACTTGAACAAATAGAAAGAGAGCAACAAAAGAAATCCACAGGCACCAGAAGAAAACAATTAATAAAAATGAAAGCTGAACTGAATGAAATAGAAAACAGAAAAATAATAGAAAGAATTAACAAGACCAAAAGCTGTTTTTTTTAAAAACTCAACAAAATTGATAAAGCACTGGCCAAACTGACAAAAGAAAAACAGGAGAGGAAGCAAATAACCTGAATAAGAAATGAGAGGGGCGATATTACAACAAACCCAACTGAAATTAAAAGAATCATATCAGATTACTATGAAAAACTATACTCAAGCAAATTTGAAAACCTAGAAGAAATGGATGAATTCCTAGAAACACACTACCTACCTAAACTAACACCTACAGAGGAACAACTAAATAGACCCATAACAAAAGAAAAGATTGAAAAGGTAATCAAGAAACTACCAACAATGAAAAGCCCTGGGGACGGCTTCACTGCAGAGTTCTACCAAACTTTCAGAGAAGAGTTAATACCACTACTAGTGAAGGTATTTCAGAGCATAAAAAAGGACGGAATACTACCAAACCCCTTCTATGCAGCCACCATATCCCTGACACCAAAACAACGTAAAGACACCACAAGAAAAGAAAATTACAGACCTATATCCCTCATGAACTTAGATGCAAAAATCCTCAACAAAATTCTAGCCAATAAAATTCAACAACATATCAAAAAAATAATTCACCATGACCAAGTGGGATTCATACCAGGTATGCAGGAATCATTCAACATCAGAAAAACAATTTAATGTAATCCACCACATAAATAAAACAAAAGACAAGAATCACATGATTTTATCAATTGATGCAGGAAAGGCATTTGACAAAGTTCAACACTCATTCATGATAAAAACACTCAGCAAAATATGAATAGAAGGAAAATTTCTCAACATAAAAAAGGGCATTTATACAAAGCCAACAGCCAACATCAACCAAAATGGAGGGAGCCTGAAAACATTCCCACTGAGATCGGGAACTAGACAAGGATGTCCTTTAACACCACTCTTATTCAACATTGTGCTGGAAGTCCTAGCCAGAGCAATTAGGCTAGATAAAGAAATAAAGGGCATCCAAATTGGCAAGGAAGAAGTCTAAGTATCTCTATTTGCAGATGACATGATCTTATACACAGAAAACCCTAAGGAATCCTCCAGAAAACTACTGAAACTTATAGAAGAGTTCAGCAGAGTATCGGGATACAAGATAAACATACAAAAATCAGTTGGATTCCTCCACACCAACAAAAAGAACATCGAAGAGGAAATCCCCAAATCAATGCTATTTACAGTAGCCCCCAAGAAGATAAAATACTTAGGAATCAATCTTACCAGAGATGTAAAAGACTTATACAAAGAAAACTACAGTACACTTCTGCAAGAAACCAAAAGAGACTTACATAAGTGGAAGAACATACTTTGCTCATGGATAGGAAGACTTGAAATTATAAAAATGTCTATTCTACCAAAAGCAATGTATACATTTAATGCAATTCCGATCCAAATCCCAAGGACATTCTTTAATGAAATGGAGAAACAAATCACCAATTTTGTATGGAAAGGAAAGAGGCCCCAGATAAATAAGGCATTACTGAAAAAGAACAAAGTAGGAGGCCTGACTTGACCTGATTTTAAATGAACCTATTATACCACCACAGTGGCCAAAACAGCCTGGTACTGGTACAACAACTGTTCCATACATGGACCAATGGAACAGAATTGAGAATCCAGACATAAATGCATCCACATATGAGCAGCTGATATTTGACAAAGGCCCCAAAACAGTTAAATGGGGAAAAGACAGTCTTTTTAACAAATGGTGCTGGCATAACTGGATATCCATCTGCAAAAAAATGAAATAAGACCCATACCTCACTCCATGCAAAAAACTAACTCGAAATGGATCAGAGACCTAAATATGAAATCTAAAATGATAAAGATCATGGAATAATAAATAGGGAGAACGTTAGGAGCCCTAAGACATGGCATAAACAGTGTACAAAACATTATAAAGAATGTAGAAGAAAAACTAGATAACTGGGAAAAATAAAAATCAAACACTTATGCTCATTCAAAGACTTCACCAAGAGAGTAAAAAGACTACCTACAGACTAGGAAAAAGCTTTTAGCTATGACATTTCTGATCAGTGCCTGATCTCTAAAATCTACATGATACTGCAAAGACTCAACTGCAAAAAGACAAATAACCCAATTAAAAAATGGGCAAAAGATATGAATAGACACTTCACTATAGAAGACATTCAGGTAGCTAACAGATATATGGGGAAATGCTCACGATCATTAACCATTAGAGAAATGCAGATCAAAAACTACAATGATATTTCATCTTACTCCAACAAGGCTGGCATTAATCCAAAAAACACAAAATAATCAATGTTGGAGCAGCTGCAGAGAGATTGGAACACTTCTACATTGCTGGTGGGAATGTCAAATGGTACAACCACTTTGGAAATCGATTTGGCACTTCCTTAAAAAGCTAGAAATAGAACTACCTTACAATCCAGCAATCCCACTCCTTGGAATATATCCTAGAGAAATAAGAGCCTTTACACAAACAGATATATGCACACCCATGTTTATTGCAGCACTGTTTACAATAGCAAAAACATGGAAGCAACCAAGGTGCCCATCAGCAGATGAATGGATAAATAAATTATGGTATATTCACACAATGGAATACTATGCATCGATAAAGAACAGTGAGGAACCTGTGAAACATTTCATAACATGGAGGAACCTGGAAGGCATTATGCTGAGTGAAATTAGTCAGTTGCAAAAGGACAAATATTGTATAATGCCAGTATTATAAGAACTTGAGAAATAGTTTAAACTGAGACGAAAACATTCTTTTGTGTTAAGAGACAGGAGAAGGAGGGGGGGTGGGAAAGGGGTATTCACTAATTAGTAGATATGAACTACTTTAGGTGAAGGGAAAGAGCACACAATACGGGGAGGTCAGCAAAATTGGACTAAATCAAAAGCAAAGGAGTTTCCTGAATAAATTGAATGCTTCGAAGGCCAGTGTAGCAGGGGCAGGGGTCTGGGGACCATGGTTTGAGGGGACATCTAAGTCAATTGGCATAATAAAATCTATTAAGAAAACATTCTGCTTCCCACTTTGAAGAGTGGCATCTGGAGTCTTAAGCGCTAGCAAGCAGCCATCTAAGATGCATCAATTGGTCTCAACCCACCTGGATCAAAGGAGAATGAAGAACACCAAGGACACAAGGTGATTACTAGCCCAAGTGACAGAAAGGGCCACATGAACTACAGACTACATCATCTTGAGACCAGAAGAACTAGATGGTGCCCAGCTACAACTGACGACTGCCCTGACAGGGAACACAACAGAGAACCCCTGAGGGAGCAGGAGAGCAGTGGGATGCAGACCCCAAATTCTCCTAAGACCAGACTTAATGGTCTGACTGACACTAGAAGGACCCTGGTGGTCATGGCCCCCAGACCTTCTGTTGGCCCAGGACAGGAACCACTCCCGAAGCCAACTCTTCAGACATGGATTGAACTGGACAATGGGTTGGAGAGGGATGCTGGTGAGGAGTGAGCTTCTTGGATTAGGTGGACACTTGAGACTATGTTGGCATCTCCTGCCTGGAGGGGAGATGAAAGTGTGGAGGGGGTTAGAAGCTGATGAAATGGACACGAAAAGAGAGAGTGAAGGGAGACAGCGGGTTATCTCATTAGGGGGAGAGTAATTGGGAGTGTGTAACAAGGTGTATATGGGTTTTTGTGTGAGAGACTGACTTGATTTGTAAACTTTCACTTAAAGCACAATAAAAATTATTTTTAAAAAAGTGGTTGGGATACCATATGTCCACAGGTGACCAAAGGGTATTAAGAGATTTCTTATATCTTCCATAATTTTGAATGTTGTGTGAATAAAAATTCATACCCAGATAAAAGAGAGTACTTCACATTCACTTGCTATAACTATATAGCAAGTATCAATGGTAAGGAATGAAGAAGTCCAAGCTGCACTGAAGGCATTGACAAAAAGCAAGGCTCTAGGAATTGACAGAATATCAACTGAGATGTTTCAACAAACAGGTGTAATGCTGGAAACCCTCACTCATCTATGCCAAGAAATTTGGAAGCGAGCTACCTGGGCAACCAGCAAGAGATACACACACATCTGTGCCCATTCCGAAGAAAGGTGATTTAACAGAATGCAAAAATTATCAAACAATAACAATAATTTCACACAAGTAAAATTTCGCTGAAAATAATTAAGAAACAGCTGCAGCAGTAAACTGACAGGGAACTTCTAGAAACTCAAGCCGAATTCATAAGAGGATGTGGAGTGAAGGATATCATTCCTGATATCAGATGGTTCTTGGCTGAAAACAGAGAATACCAGAAAGATGTTTAACTGTGTTTTATTG
This sequence comes from Elephas maximus indicus, assembly GCF_024166365.1. Taxonomy (NCBI): domain Eukaryota; kingdom Metazoa; phylum Chordata; class Mammalia; order Proboscidea; family Elephantidae; genus Elephas; species Elephas maximus. Next base: position 34,221,235 of record NC_064826.1, read on the forward strand.
ACTACGCAGAGGTATTTGAGCATGTCGATGATAACAAATTATGGATAACATTACGAAGAATGGGAATTCCAGAACACTTAATTGCACCCATGTGGAACCTGTGCATAGACTAAGAGGCAGTTGCTTGAACAGAACAAGGGGATATTGGATGGTTTAAAATCAGAAAAGATGTGTGTCAGGTTTGTAATCTTTGACCACACTTAATCTGTATGCTGTATGAATAATCCAAGAAGGCAGAGTATGAGAAGAAGAACTGGGCAATTGGAGGAAGACTCATTAAAAACCTGTGATGTGCAAATGACACAGCCTCGCTTGAAGCACTTGCTGATGAAGATCAAAGACCACAGCCTTCAGTATGGATTACACCTCAACATAAAGAAAACAAAAATCCTCCTAATTGAACCTATAATCAACATTGTGATAAATGGAGAAAACACTGAAGTTGTCAAGGATTTTGTTTTACTTGGATCTACAATCAACACCCATGGAAGAACCAGTCAAGAAATCAAATGGCATATTGCATTGGGCAAATCTGCTGCAAAAGACCTCTTTAAAGTGTTAAAAAGCAAAGATGTTACCTTGAGGAGTAAGATGCCCCTGACCCAAGCCATGGTATTTGAAAGTGCCTTATTTTTTTTCTTTTATATGCATGCAGAAGCTGGATGATGAATAAGGAAGATAGATGGAGAATTGAAGCTTTTGAATTATGGTGTTGGTGAAGAGTGTTGAATATACCATGAACAGTTGAAGAACAAACAAATCTGTCTTGGGAGAAGTATAGCCAGAATGCTTCTTAAAAGTGACGGTGGCAAGACTTCTTTATCTCATGTACTTTGGACATGTTATTAGGAGGGACCAGTCTCTGGAGGACATCATGCTTGGAAAATTAGAAGGTGAGTAAAAAAGAGGAAGACCTCAACAAGATGGATTGACACAGTGGCTGTAATGATGGGCTCAAGCATAGCAACGATTTTGAGTATGGTGCAGGACTGGGCAGTATTTCATTTTATTGTACATAGGGTTGCTGTGAGTCAGAACTGACTCTAAGGCGCCTAACAACAACAGCAGATATAGATACATGTGGTGAGTGAATGTGAATGTGTCCTCTTTTTTTTCTAGGTATGAATTACATGTATATAATTTTGAGAGACCTATTCACAGGCAATATTTGACTATGTGTCTTAAAACTATTGTATTGCATCCACCGGAGGATACTTTAAAAAATGTCAACCTGATATATTTCTAAGCGCAAGAAATGACAGCAGTAATTTGTGAGGATTGACAACCAGGACCAGGCAACTGCATTTAAACCAATGAGTAGTCAGAAGATTTGACAGTTGTTCTTCAGTACTCAAATTTCCTGTAGAGCATGGCACTTTAGCAAACAATTGTTAGTGAACCATAGTCCTAAGAAAGTCAATGTGTGATTGCTGAAATTTTAAGGTATGCTAATACTTATCAGAGTTTATTTTATGAGCTGTATAACTTCCATGAGAAAAAAAATTTACAAAAGAATATCTGCACCTACACTATATGATTAAAAATTTTGTCATTGGAAATATCAATCACTAAATACCAAACATCTTCCTCAGAGCTACTAGAGACATTAAACCAATATGTAAAATGCCAACAAGATACTGTGAAATGCAATCCCTGCCCTGTCAAAGAGCATTCTCCAGAATATTCACACTGATGAATGTTACAGTCTGCCAAGTACGCCACCATCCTAGCAAGTAGTGAGTTGCTATCTATAAAAATTCAGAATTTGCTTAAAATCTCATAATTTATCAACTATAGCAAGGAGGTTATCATACCAGAAAAATAGGGAAATTCTGAGTCATTGCATAAATTTGTTCATCCATTATCTAGTAGTTCACATCATTAAATAAGAAGTGATGGGAGAAAAAAAATTAAGCAACAAGCAAAAGAGATCAAACAACCAAGGTTAGCCCTTTGAAAAATTCAAATAAGTCATTTTATTTTTTCTCAGCTCTCGCTTCCACTGTCCCTCAGATACCCGCCTTCCTTTGGTGATACCTGTGTCCTGACATGTGAGATCAAAAAGTATGCTGTGCATCACAATTTTCTCTGTCCTCTATTCTCCCATTAAAACAAACAAAAAAACCTCTTTCCTATCTATAAAACTGTATTCTCTGGAAGATAATTCCTTTCACTGACTTAAGAATTTTTTAAGTATCTTATATGCATCAAGTGATATGATAGGTGCTAGGGACACAAGGATGAAGGAGAAATAGTTTCATTTATCATGAGCTGCCCATATAGATGAAAATATTCCTGATATTGGGCTAAAAATACATTACTCGTGTGGTCTGTCCGGTTTCTGCTTTTTGACAGACTACTTCCATAGAAAACCATTACCTAAAAAAGGTAGTTTTAATGGAAAGAATTTTGAATACTGCATGGGAAGTGGGGAGGTTGTTCAGCAGAGGACAGGGAGATAAGAAAGTCAGGCCTTTAAATAATAGGGCACATAACATATTGACTCATTCAATATAATTTGTTTTGTGAAAATACAACCCTATTACTAAGTAAATATAATACATGTTAAATAAATGATTCGATCACAGTATTACGTTGGCACTTGGTTTTCTCACTAGTCCTGCATTGTTAAAGTCAGCCTTGCATGTTGAGATTTGAGTCTCAAGTGTGAACTGAGATAATTTCCCTCATAAGGCACCTTGGTAAGGACTACTTGAAAGAACAGCCAAAGAGGGAGAGAGAGAAAGGATTCTCAACTGGGAGAGAGTCCCTCATGCTTCAAGACTCAAAATGAGAAGAAAGTGCTGCAAACATCCATTAATAATTGGAACATTGAAGGTATGCAGTGCGAATCTAGGAAAATTGGAAGTTGTCAAAAATAAAATGGAAGGCTTGAAGATAGGCATCCTAGGCAATAGTCAACTGAAATGAACTGGCATTGCCATTTGCAACTGGACAGTCATATGGTCTACTATGCTGGAATGACAAATTGAAGAGGAACAGCATTGCATTCATAGTCAGAAAAACATTTCAAAATCTATCCTGAAGTGCAATGCTGTCAGTGATAGGATAATATCCATAGGCCTACAGGGAGAGCCAGTTAATATGACTATTATTCAAATTTATGCACCAAACATTAATGCTAAAGATGAAAAAACTGAAGCTTTTTACCAGCTTTTGCAGTTTGATATTGATCAAACATGTAATCAAGATATTTTGATAATTACTGGTGATTGGAAGGCAAAAGGTGGAAACAAAGAAGTAGGATCAGTAGTTGGAAAATATGGCCTTGGTGATAAAAATGACAGCGGAGGTTACATGACAGAATTTTGGGAGACCAACAAGCTATTCATTGGAAATATCTTATTTCACCAACGTAAAGTGTGACCATACACGTGGACCTCACCAGATGGAATACACAGGAATCAAATGGACTACATCTGTGTGGAAAGAGACAATGGAAAAGCTCAATATCCCCAGTCAGAACAAGGCCAGAGGCCAACTGGGGAACAGACCATCAATTGCTCATATGCAAGTTCAAGTTGAAGCTGAAGAAAACTAAAAAAAGTCCACAAGAGTCAAAGTACGACTTTGAATATATTCCACCTGAATTTGGAGACCATCTCAAGAATAGATTAAATGCATTGAACCCTAATGACTGAAGATCACATGAGTTGGGGGATTACATCAAGGACATCACATATGAAGAAAGCAAAAGATCCTTAAAAGGCAGGAAAGAAACAAGAGACCAAAACGGATGTCAGAAGAGTCCGAAACTTGCTCTTCAATGGAGAGTAGCTAAAGTGAACAGAAGAAATGATGAAGTAAAAAGCTGAACAGAAGATTTCAAAGGGCGGCTTGAGAAGACAAAGTGAAGTATTATAACGAAATGTGCAAAGACCTGAAATTAAAAACTAAAAAGGAAGAGCACGCTCAGTATATTTCAGGCTGAAAGAACTGAAGAAAAAATTCAACCCTTGAGCTGCAATATTGACGAATTCTATGGGCAAAATATTGAATGTTGCAGGAAACACCAAAAGAAGACAGAAGGAATGCCCAGTCACTGTACCAAAAAGAATTGGTGGATGTCCAACCATTTCAGGGGGTAGCACATGACTAAGAACCAATGGCACTGAAAAAAGAAGTCCAAGCTGCACTGAAGGCATTGGCAAAAAAAACAAGGTTCCAAGGATTGACAGAATACCAAGTGAGATGTTTCAACAAATGAATGCAATGCTGGAAGTGCTCACTCATCTATGCCAAGAAATTTGGAAGAACGTCTCCCTGGCCAAATGACTGGAAAAGAGCCATATACATGTCCAATTTAAAGAAAAGTGATCCATTGGAATGTGGAAATTATCGAACAATATCATTAATATCACATAGAAGTAACATTAAGCTGAAGATACTTAAAACATGGTTGCAGCAGGACATCAACAGGGAACTGCTAGAAATTCAAACCAGATTCTTAAGAGGACATGGAATGAAGGATATCATTGCAGATGTCAGATGGATCTTGGAGTAAAGCAGAGAATACCAGAAAGATGTTTACCTGTATTTTACTGACTATGAAAAGACATATGAGGGTGTGGATCATAACAAATTATGGGTAATATTGCAAAGCATGGGAAATTCCAGAACAACTAATTGTGCTCATATGGAACCTGTATATAGATGCAGTCATTCATACTGAACAAGGGGATACTTGTGGTTTAAAACCAGAAAAGGTGGGTGTCAGGGTTGTATCCTTTCACCACACTTATTCAATCTTTATGCTGACCAAATAATCTGAGTAGCTGGCCTATATGAAGAAGAACAGGACATCAAGATTAGAGGAAGTCTCATTAACAACCTGTGATGTGCAGATGACACAAACTTGCCTGCTGAAAGTGAAGAGGACTTGAACCATTTACTGATGAAGATCAAAGACTACAGCCTTCAGTATGGATTACACTTCAACATAAAGTAGCAAAAATCTTCACAACTGGACCAAAAAGCGACTTTACGATAAATGGAGAAAAGATTGAAGTTGTCAAGAATGTCATTTTACTTGGATCCACAATTAACACCCATGGAAGCATCAGTCAAGAAATCAAATCATGTATTGCATCAGGCAAATTTGCAGCAAACACCTCTTTAAAGTGTTAAAAAGCAAAGATGTCATTTTGAGTACTGTGGTTCACCTGACCCAAACCATGGTATTTTCAATCGCCTCTTGTGCATGTGAAAGCTGGACAATGAATAAGGAAGACTGAAGAAGAATTAATGTGTTTGCATTACAGTGTTGGTAAAGAATACCGAATATACCACGGACTTCCAGAAGAATGAACAAATCTGCCTTGAAAGAAGTATAGCTAGAATGCTCCTTAAAAGTGAGGATGGCATCCAAAGCCAATTCTTCAGACAGGGATAGGACTGGACTATAAGCCAAAAAATGACAGTGATGAAGAGTGAGCTTCTTGGCTCAAGTAGACATAGGAGACTATGTGGGCAGCTCCTGTCTGGAGGCAAGATGGGAAGGCCAGAGGGGGGCAGAAGCTGGTTGAATGGTCATAGGGGATACAGTCTGGAGAGGAGGAATGTGCTATTTCATTAAGGAGAGAGCAGCTAGGAGTGCATAGCAAGATGTGTATAAGTTTTTTGTGTGAAAGGCTGACTTGATTTGTAAACTTGCACTTAAAGCACAATAAATAAATTTTTTAAAAAAGTGAGGATGGCGAGACTTCGTCTTAAATATTTTGGACATGTTATTAGAAGTACCAAGTCCCTGGAGAAGGATATCATGCTTGGTAAAGAAGAGGGTCAGTGAAAAAAAGGAAGACCCTCAGTGAGGTGGATTGACACAGTGGCTGCAACAATGCGTCCAAACATAGCAACAATTGTAAAGACAGCGCAGGACCAGGCCGTGTTTCCTTCTGCTGCACATAAAAAAAAAACCCTGTATAGGGTTGATAAAAGTCGGAACTGTCTCAAGGGCACCTAACTACAAAGACAGCAACTCCCATCAGGGGACACTTGGCAATGTCTGGAGACATTTGGGCTGTCATAACTGGAATAAGAGCTCCTGGTATTTAGTGGGTTTAGGCCAGGAGTGCTGCTAAACATCCAACAATGCAGAGGACAGCCTCCACAACAAAGAATCGTCCATCCCGAAATGTCAGTAGTGCCGAGGTTGAGAAACATTGATATAGCAGGTGTTGTGGCATCTATTTTCCCAAAGGTAGCACCTCCTTTCCATCATGAGATTCCTCTTGTAATGGGAGGAATGTAAAGGGTGATTATTCACGAAGACAGATTAAAAAATTGATGTTGTCACAACTCTACCTAAAAGCATTCAATGCATTTCTTAAATTTGAATGAGCATTAATATACCTGGAATAGTTATTTAAAATACAAATTCTTGGGCCTGCTCCCAGAAAATATTATTCAGATGGTTCAGAGCAAGGGTCAGAAAGCTTATTTTTGAGGTGATTGTGTTGTGAATGATTAGAGGACCATATAATAGGGCACAACGATCTGTTGAATAAAACACAAGTCCTTCCACGTTCAACGCAAGTCTTCCCCATGGTCAAGTCCATGCACATCTTTCTGCTGTATATTTTGTCTCCCTCCTCTTACACTCTGTGTTCTGTCATGTTGATCTATTTGAAGTTCACTGAAACTTCATACTATTTTACGGGCCCCACCTTTACATACTGCATTTCTTCTGCATGGCATCCCCTTTACTTATTCGTCCAACTGGTCGTAAATGTTTAGAGGTTCTCCAAAAACAAACTAACAAAAATCCTGATTCATAGTGTTTACTGACTTTTGTGGTGTCAATACTCCCACCAGGGCAGGTTTCAAGCCACCAATGTGACACCATTGAGCACTGAGTTGGAAGGGGATGTGTGCAATTGGCCTTTGGAAATTGGTGTGAGGTAGTTCCAGAACACCGCTATGAGTGACCATTATCTTTTTTCCTTCCATGAAGCTTTCCCCAATAACTCCAGCTTATTTCTTGCACACTTAATATTGGAAGTATCCCATTTTCTCATTCATATTTATTAACATGTACGTTACTTCATTAGATTGAGCTCTTTGAGATAAAGAACTGTGGTACTAAAAAATGGGTTCAGCTAAATCACATTTTAACTCAAGTGTTTGTGTTTTTATGATAATTTCAGTATATGTTTTCCTTTTGAAATATCCAATTATTTAATAAAGTTTAAATTTTCAAAAAAATTATTACCTAAGTTTTAGCTTTTTAAAATTATTATATCAAGCTAAAGGGCTTTTGCCCAAAATATTAAAGGGGGAGGAGTGTACCTTTGAGAACCAGCCTAAGCACTAATAAAAATGAGACACGTGACCTTGAGAAGTTGACTTTGGGATGCTTGTAACTAATAGGAGGTTCTCTTCCAATGAATCTAGGTCTCGGTTATTTGAGCCCAAGGAATTATATTTACTTATATAGTACTTTACCTATAGGCAACTTTGCTGAGTTATTTTTACATTTAAATTATCAAGGACTTTTTAACCTGGTCCAATTTCTCTTAGAAAGGATTCCCTTACTGATTCACTCCTAAGTAATTGCCTTCTCGAATTGGAACACATTTTTGAGGGAAGAAATATCTGATAATTTCTTCTGGTACCTAGAGAAGACAGAGTGAAGCCCTTTTGTGGCACCCTAAGAAATCATCAATATTATCAAAAAGTCACTATGCGTATGGATTATTTCCGTCATCATTTGCCCTCTGTAATCATATTTTAAAAAACCCACTGTCATCGAGTCCATTCTGACTCATAGTGACCATATAGGACAGAGTAGAACTGCCCGATAGAGTTTCCAAGGAGTGCCTGGCGGATTCAAACTGCCAACCTCTTGGTTAGCAGCCGTAGCACTTAACCACTATGCCACCAGGGTTTCCCCCTATAATCATATGGATACTAGAATTTGTTTTACTTGAAGACCAATTACAAAAATTTGTTAGCACTAGGTACTCTTCTCTCTCTTTCTCTCTGTGAGTATACATGTATATATATATATATATATACATATATATATATATTTTTTTAATGGACCCAACAAGTCATAATACAGTATAAACAGAGAAAACGATCTTCCTGTAAGGGCAAAGGCATAAGGACAAATTATACAAACTACAGCATAATATAGTACAGAATGTTCTTGGAATATTTTATGGAATTCTATGTTGAAATCCAAAGAGAAATGTCTCTTCTGGGAGGTAATAGTGATTATAAACAAAAGATATGGGGAAATTTTTTAAAGAAAACTCTTAGTTAGAAAATGCATTTATTTGGCACCCATACTACTTTTTGTTTATTTGCCTTTCAGTGATTTATGGAAAGATGCAAGAACTTAAGTAGATCTTCTAGATGTGATTCAGTAGGAACAGAAAAAAAATTTTAGTCATCATCGAGCCAACTAAAGCTCAATTTCCAACTCACGTCCAAACAATGTTTAACTTTTCTGGCTTAAATTACTCATTTAAAAAGTAAGTTTAGGTTGGCAGTGAAAACAATTGTGTAAACTCCTAAGACAGAAACTGTCAAAGGATGATATTGAAACTTAGATTATCAAATACTTGATAAGACTAAAATCATTGGAGAAGATAATTTTCATTTTCGTCATTTGTCATTTTGGGGTTATTTATTTAGTTGCCATTAATAAATGATTTGCTCCCGGGTCCATATCTCAAAAAGAGCTAGAAACACATTTGAAAGTTTAATATTATATTAGGCAGGGATCCCAAAAGTTGATAGGACATGGCTGTTTAGTAGAGCTTGGTGGTGTAAATGGCATATGTTTCTTAAGAAACAGACTTTATAACTTTCTTAAAGCTTTGCTCCCTTTGAATGATGGGTCTTTTTGCCTAGGAGTGAAATAACTGCATATGGTATTGTACCACAGAACTGTCTTAAAAATATATTGCATCAGGATCGTGACGTTGTAATTTAGAATTTTAAAGGTAAGAGAGTGAGCTTTTAAATTTAACATCTTAGGGACTTTGGATCTTTTCCACCCAAAACATGGCTTGTAATTTGTCTGCACAGATGAATTTAATGGTTTAGATTAGTTATGGCTTTTCAAATTGTGAAGTAGCCAGTAACTTAGCTTTGACCTGAGTTTAAACAATTAGTTCTAAAACCACCTCTAATTATTTTTAAAAAATCAGGTTTTAGGGTAAAAGAAATAAAGGTGGTTAGTTAGTATTTCTTATTGCTAAGGGGCCTATATATTTAAAAACAAAATTCCAGAGGTTTTTGCCTGAAACTATATTTCTGTGAATAGTTTCCCAAAATATTGTCGTGTATATGTGAAAATCTAGAGATGGAAAACAATAGCTTCAAGACACTGAATGCCTTCTATTTTCTTTCATTTTTATGTATACCAGTTGCCATTGAGTTGATTCTAACTCAGGGCAACCCCACATGTATCAGAGTAGAACTGTGCTCCATGCAGTTTTCAATGGCTGATTTTTTTAAAAGTAGATCACCAGGCCTTTCTTCCAAGGTGCCTCTGGGTGGACTCAAACTTCCAACCTTTTGGTTAGCAACTGAGTTTAATAGCTAAGCTTACAAACTGTGGCACAGAAAGGAGTGCCTAAATGATGGCATAAGTTTCCCAACTTCATCCCTTTACAAACTTGAGAGTTTTTTACTGCCTTGATCCAGACTCCACAAAACCCTTCAGTGGCAGGTTGCCAGTTTCAGTTAAACTCACACAGGATTAGTTTTACTTGAGAGTTTTCGGGTTGCCGCTAAGTAACTCAGACATAATGCCACCTTGTACTGCCTGAACCAACAAGTGCACTCGAAGGCTGTTAACAGAAAAGCTGAAAAGGAAACTGCATGAGGGACGCAGAATCCTAAGTACCTTCTCATGGTTAACTACATCGTTTGTACTGTGTTCTTTTGTGGGCAGTTATGCTAATTGTTGAACTTCTATTATTACTCTTTATTTATAAGATGACTCAAATTAACCTCAGCACCAACATAGGCAAGGAGGAATGGCTTTGGAAATGCAGAGGAAATTTAAAAAGCCACTTTTCCTAGTACACTTTAGAAACTAGGATTTTGATGATTCTTAGCTCTCTGACAAGAAGAGGTGGCCATTGTCACATCATGAATGCTTTCCCTGCCTAGGTGTTCTCACCTTTGAATAAATGTAGCAAGAAACAAGAAAACTTATCCAGCTTATCTGGGATTCAACATTAAGTACAATAGGTTTTGTTGTTGTTGTTGTTAGGTGCCGTCAAGTCGGTTCCAACTCATAGCGACCCTATGCACAACAGAACGAAACACTGCCTGGTTCTGAGCCATCCTTGCAATCATTGTTATGGATGAGCTCATCGTGGCAGCCACTGTGTCAATCCACCTCGTTGAGGGTCTTCCTCTTTTCTGTTGACCCTGTACTCTGACAAGCATGATGTCCTTCTCCAGGGATTGATCCCTCCTGACAACATGTCCAAAGTATGTAAGACGCAGTCTCGCCATCCTTGCCTCTAAGGAACGTTCTGGCTGCACTTCTTCCAAGACAGATTTGTTCATTCTTCTGGCAGTCTGTGGTATAGTCAATATTCTTCGCCAACAGCACAATTCAAAGGTGTCAACTCTTTTTCAGTCTTTATTATTCATTGTCCAGCTTTCACATGCATATGATGCAAATGAAAATACCATGGCTTGGGTCAGGTGCACCTTAGTCTTCAGGGTGACCAATAGGTTTAGAAAAATGGAATTACAGCTGATCGAAGATCTTTTTTTTTTTTTTTTTGGATTTTATCTGTAATACTGCCCGGTTTGACTCCATCACAAGAGTTTATCCATTTTCAAAATTTTAAGTTTAAGAAATATTCGAGTTGCATTAAGTGAATACTATATTCTCTGTAGCAATTTTGGAAGGAAGTGGTGGCAATGGACTAGGAATTGTGTGGTTGCCTACTGTTAGCGTCATCTAAACAAGTCACAACAATGAATGTCAGTTTTTGGATCTGTCATACAGGGAGGAGGTGGATTAGTTATTTTCTAAGTTCCTTTACTGCCATGAAATTGTCACTCTAACAGTACTTTAAAGAATATCATCAGTACAGGACAAAAGAGTAAAGGAGAAAAAAAACAACAAAAAAACCCCATTGCTGTCAATTCTGACTCATAGAGACCCTAGGAGAAAGAGGTCACTAAAATTTGTCTATTATTATCTACTATTGTTGCTGTGTGCTGCCGAGTCAATTCTGACTCATACAACCTCATGTGACAGAATAGAACTTCCCCACAGTGTTTTCTAGGCTGTAATCTTGATGCAAGTCGATCACCTGGTCTTTCTCTTGCACAGCTGCTGGGTGGGTTCAAACTACCAACCTATTGGTTATCAGCCAAGTGCTTAATTATTGTGCAACCAGGACACTCAAATCAAGAGATGGTTCAAACTGAATTTAATAATGGAAGGAAAAAAATACAAAGTAAAAGAAGGAAGTATGATATTGGCATTCCCACATATTAACTTGACTCTCTTCCTCCTAGCTTCCACTATCATTCAAAAAATATACAAGTGTGATAGAGGGGTAACAGGTGCCTCACAGATCAATTCGCGGAGTGCCAAGTCTTCTCAACCAATGAAAGCAAACTGCAGGAGAGGAAGCTGTATTTGGGCCATTGCAGAGTTCTTCTGTTCCCCTCTTCCCTCAGTATATTCTCAATGATACAAGTAAGTCTGTGCAAAAAAAAAAAAAAAACCCATTGCTGTCCAGCTGATCCCAAATCATAGCAGCCCTATAGGACAGATTAGAACTGCCTCCACAGGGTTTCCAGGGAGTGGATGGTGGACTTGAGCTGCTGACATTTCTGGTTAGCAGCCGTAGCTCATCATGGCTGATAACCACGGTGCCACCAGGGTTCCTAGTCTGCACCTAGCCAAAGAGATGGGGCACAATGAAGAGGAGGCTTGATAGAAATGGGACTGAAAATGGTGATCCTGTCAGGTACACACAGAGCACAGTGTTCTGTTAACTACTCCAGGGTTCATATGCTGAAAGCTGGATCAGAAAGTATAAACTCCAAAGACAGCAAACAATGCTGCAATAATAAAGCCCTAACAGAAATTTCTAGTTGGGCCTGTCATCTTCTTGGTTTAGAAGCACGTAAGCTTAGTTTACTAGGTCAGTGAAGAAAATGGAAATGAGTACTGTGTGCACTGAAAAATGTATAATTTCCCATTCTCTTAATATAAAAACCATGATGCCAATCGGTTTAGTTTTTATACACAAGGTATTAATGATTACCTTAATTTGTTTAAAGAATTATTTTCCATGCTTGTTCATTGATTTATTCTTTCCAACAGTGATTGACCATCAACTTGCCAAGCGCCAAGACTATGGTAAGATATAATGATAAATAAGACCCAGTCCCTGACTCCAAAGTATGCAGTATAGTCGAATAACACAGAATTGGGTGTCATTTGTTACAATGGCAAATGTCAGCAGCTTATGACATAATTATAATCTTAGAAAAACTGAGATTATATATCAAGTGACTTCATTCAGTGCATATCCATTCCATGATGCTCTGCTACTATGTAAAATTATACTCACAAATATTCCTTCATAACATTTTTAAAAGATAAAAAATGCCCATACACTAAAAATTTAATCCCAATTCATTCTAGATATTATTTTATGTAGAACTAGGATATGAAGATATTAGCCCGGAGAATGAAAAATGAGTGTACCTGCATACAACTGCGTGTTCTATTTTTCAGGCTTAACAGCTTAGCTGTAACATTTGTACATTAGCTAAATAACATCTCCAGGGACACTGGAGATAGAACCTTGATGTCTACTGATTGTACATGTGTGAGTTTGTGCTCTCAAAGGATGGTCCTTAAAAAAACTCACTGCTGGAAGCTATTGTGCATATTGTAAAAGGACCGTTGCTAAGTGCCAATTGAGCTAGTACTGTATACTTGCCATTAAAAAGAAGATTTCATACTACTTGATTATGTTAAATAGAAATGTTTGAAATTTATACAGAATTACATCAAAATGGCAGAGTAGTTATATGTCTAAAGCACTGTGACTACTCTATCCCATAACTAATGTCAATCCTTCTGGTGAATGGTTTAATGTGAGACTGTCACAGAATGTATTACAAGTACAGAAAGCCTTGGAACAGTGAGGACATAAATATATATTGTAATGGAACCTAAATCTGTTTGCATTGAAATACACCTACACACACACCTAAATTTAATGTTTCAAATAACACAAATGAAACTCTGAATCTTTAACTCTGTACAGCTACATCTAAATCAACCAAGCAAGTTTTATCGAGTACTTTCTAGAGTCAAAGTATTGTGCTTAGTGCCATAAAGGGTTCTTGCGGGATAACATGTTGTGTTACTGTTAACAAATTCTTTTTTAAAAGTTCATCTCCTCAGAGACATCTGATTTCCCTTCCAAAATAGGGGAGCAAATTCTTTCATTCTTTTAAATGGATCATCAATTATATTTTCTATTATTTCCAAAAACCAAGTATATTTTCAGTAGATATGTGTTCCATGTAACCAAAAAAACCCAAACCCGTTGCCATTGTGTTGATTCTGACTCATAGTGACCCTGTAGGACAGAGTAGAGCTCCCCCATGGGGTTTCCAAGGAGGACCTGGTAGATTTGAACTGCCAACTTTTTGGTTAGCAGCTGTAGCTCTTAACCACTCTGCCACCAGCATTTCTGTTCAATGCCACAGGGGATGAATATATGAAATTGGGAAAAGGATAGATGAAGCTCTTGGCTCTACCTCTCCTTCCTCCAAAAAAAAAAAAAAAATTTTTTTTTTTTTAAGATCCCCCTAAATAACAAAGGAAATCATTTGTAGAAGACTGGCACTTCGCAATGTATGTAAAATAATAATAATAATAACAAAGGAGGCAGCTGTAGGGCAGAAAGTTTGAGAAAATGTCAGAAGATAGAATGGAAGTGATGGAAAAAATAGAGAGGGAGAAAAGGCACCAACAATCCCCAGAGAAGGGCAGAATCCTTCCCAATGCTGTCTAGGAGACATGCTAAACTTAGAGTCAACAAAAGAGGTTTCTAGTGTGTGAATTATACCCCAGTAAAACTGTCATCGTTTTGATTTTCAAAAGAAAGAAAAAAAAAAAGAGCATTAGTGGATAATAAGGTGACATCAGCGCAAGGGGCCAGAAGGATGGCCTGTTCAGTTCTCTAGAAGCTCCAACCTCATAATCCCTATTTAGAAAAAAAAATAAGCTGAGAAAAGAACTTGGCTGGGCATAGGGCAGAAAAAAAGAGCTTTATACCGGGAAGAATTGAAAGGAGAAGAGGCATCTGCCCAAGAAACAAAAGCACTAGAATCTTCACTTTCATGGGAAAACTTTCTCGATGTTGACTGGGGGTAGGGGGGAAGGCATCATCATCTGCTAACCTGTCCAACCCTCAGAAAGTCCAATCGAAGCCTGCCCATTGCCTTGGTCTGTCCAATAACACAGTCACTGCTGCCAGCAGCCAGCGTCCACACCCTACCCCACCCCATCACCCTTCCCATTCAAAAAATTCAAAGGAAGGGCTATTTTAGAAACTGCTCGTATTCAGGAGACTGCACGCTGGCTGGATATATGAATCCACCTGGTTCTTCTTTTATACACATGAACCTACAACCATGTATCACCAGACATTTTATGATAAGCCAATGCTTGAAAGGGAAAGATCGGTAAGAAGAAGAAGACATAATTCTGGGAAATAATATCCTTACGGAGGTTTAAGAAATTGCCCCACAAGCTGCTATGATAGCAGTGCTAATCAGAGAAAAAAATTAATTCCTGAACATTTAAAATACTTATTTAATTGTAAAAATTAAAAAAAAAAAATTGAATGACTGAAAAATCAACTTACTGGCAACATCTCCAAACAAGTGAATTGAGAAACAAGCTTAAAGAGATGTCTTAGAACTTAGAGCAAAAGACAAAGAAACAAAAAAGTACATGACAGAGGGCTGAAAGATTTTGGGGTTTGAGGCAGGAGATCCAAAATTTATCACATGAAGTTTTGAAAGCAGAGGAAAGAGACAATGAAAGAAAGTAGAACAGGGGATGGAAGAAAAAATATATTATCCTATCTCATAGTTACCAGAATGTCAAAAATAAATTTGATGATATTCAGTGTTGACAAGAATGTGCAAAGTAGGAAATCTCACAAATTACTAAGGGAAAATATAATCTATAATCTGTGCAACTTCTTTGAAGAGAAATTAATGTATTCATTGGACAGCACTTTACTTCAAAGAATTTGTCCAGTATTTGTATATTCTAGTATTCACTTCAGCATGATTTAAATAACAAAAATTTGAATTAACATATATGTCCATTTTATAGTGGCAGTACATCTATATAATCATTAAAAAATGAGGACTTTTTATATACTTGTTATGAATTGAATTGTGTCCCCCCAAAATATATGTTAGACTTATAAACCCTATACCTGTGGATATAATTCCATTTGGGAGTGAGGTTTTCCTTGTTAAGTTAATGAGGCCATATCAGTATAAGGTATGTCTGAAACTGTTGAGATATAAAAGGAGCAGATTGAGCACAGAGAAGCAAGTACAAACTGTGGGAAAGATGTATGTCCTGTGGACTTGCCAAGGAATCAAGGAAATGTCAGGTCTCCAGGAACTGAGAGATATCTTCAGCCAAAGTTGACAGAGGCTTTCCCTAGAACCAGCGTCCTGAATTTGAACTTCTAGGATCCTAAAAGAAGTGCTGGTGGTGCAGTGGTTAAGCTCTCGGCCGCTAACCAAAAGTTTAGTGGTTTGAACCCACCAGCAACTCTGCATAAGAAAAGACCTTGTGATCTGCTCCCATAAAGATTGCCACCTAAGAAACCCAATGGGTAGCTCTACTCTGTCCTACAGGATCACTATGAGTCAGAATTGACTGGATAGCACATAGCAACAACACCCCTAAACTGTGAGAAAACAATTTCTGCTCCTTTAAACTGCTACTTGTGATATTCCTGTTACAGTGGCACTAAGAAAAAAAGATAGAGCTGATAAGAAATGCCAACCAGAAAGGGAAATTGTAAGGAAAACTATTTTTATGTTAAAAAAAAATCTAGATATAGTTACAGATTCTTTTGTGTGCCTAAATATTTCTTGGAAAAAAACTAAATCACAGAATTCAAATTTTAATTTTGCCTGTAATTAGATATGTTCATAAATCACAATATTCTCAAGATTATGGGAAAAATGATTGAATCATAAAAGTAGCCTTAAGAAAACCCTGTTTAATTTGACAAAAATTAAAAGACTAATTCCAAGTGTAGGTAATTTTTAATTAAGATAGTGACCCTTTAAGAATTCAAATGGATCACAAGAGGAAATTTACACACTCTCTTCCAGAAGAGAAAGTGTATATCCTTGGCTCGTTTATAACTCTGCATCAGTTATATACTGAACATATGAAATATCTTTATGTAGTTTCTTATTTCATTATACATAAATTGAAGAAGACTCATCTAGTAGAACAAGGCTGTCTTAAGCTCATTTAAGAAAAAAGTTCTTAAGTAAACACTAATATCTCATACTTAATCTAAAAATGATAGAAACTGCTTATTCATAAGCCATTGGCTACTTTCTTTTGTCCTTCCAGGTATCTACTTTAGGTCACTTTATTCATAACCATCAGGGGAAAATGGTATAGGTTTGAAATTCAAAGATGTTACTTTTTCTAGTTGCTACTAACTCAACAGATAAGGTTTGATAGGAGAGAATATAGAGTCTGTCAGTTAAAATATATGTACAGGTATATATTTACTAGAGGAATCAATATAGAGTAGCAAAGGAAATCATAATCAAAGTACGATAAATGATTAGAACTTAAATTCTCTGAAATGTAATCTAATATTTTGAATATTTTACTAGAGGTTCCTAAGCTGTGTATTTGAAGAACTAGTGTTCCAAAAATGTTAATGAATAATTATTACTGAAAATGTTTCTACTTCTGGCCTTCTAGGTGATTAGATGTTCTGATGTACCTTTTCCTGTTAAACAATTATATTTTGCATATGTTGGGGACAATTGAGTATATTTAAAGCTGGACTTCTCAGAGATTTTGATATAATATTATGCACTGTGAATCTCTAAATGGGGTTATATTTCTTTATCAAACTGCTTTGGTGTAAAAAATCTCATAAGTAATTAAGAATGGCCTCTCTCCCTTAAAATTCCCCTACCACTGGCCTTCCACTTTTTCTAAAAGTCTAAATCAAACAAACACCAAACCTGTTGCCCTCGAGTTGATTCCAACCCATAGCGACCCTATAGGACAGAGTAGAACTGCTCCATAGAGTTTCCAAGGAGCAGCTGGTGGCTTTGAACTGTCAACCTTTTGGTTAGCAGCCATAGCACTTAAACTCTATGCCACCAGAGTACCCCAAAACCAAACCCATTGCCATGCAATCGATTCTGACTCATAGCAGCCCTATAGGATAGAGTGGAACCGCCCCAAAGAGTTTCCAAGGAGTGCCTGTTAGATTTGAACTGCCAACCTTTTGGATAGGAGCCGTAGCTCTTAACTGCTACACCACCAGGCTTTCCTTTCTAAAAGTCTACCATACATTATTCCCTTAAGTATCTATTTATTTATTTTAGGCCTTGCTATTTGATTGCTTGTTTCCTCCTCGCTGCCACACACCAACAATGCTCAAACCATGTATGTTGTAGCAGATACTGTCAGTGTTTGAGTCATATCCCCTCAGCCCACTCCAGGGGCTTCTATGAACTGTTATTGTATGTACCAATGATTTCCTACCTCAAGCATTTGTGCCTTTCCCGGCCTAAGGTCATGCTCGCCTATAGGACAGAGCAGGCCAAAAGTGCCTCGTGTTTAAAGCCCCCAAGAGCCAATCTCAGCCAGTAAAGAGAGATGGATAAGTACCCAGACTACCTCCAACCTTGGAGGTATGCTTAGCTATACTGTCTTTCTGAGCGTTCCCAGGGGAATTGGACTCCAGATGGTCACAGTGGTAACCTACTCATTAATATGCCTTATATGACCCTCCTCCCTTCCCTTCTTTCTCTGTCATCTCAATTCCTCACTCATTCTCTGTGCCTCTTGGATTACCTCCCGAATACCTGCACCCAAATCCTTGTCTCAGAGTCAACTTTTAGAGGCTGGTGATTGACAGGTATATATATATATATATATATATATATATATATATATATAAACTCTCTCTCTTCCTTTTCTCATCTGTTGAGTAGCATTTCTCGTAGAAATGCCAGGGTGAATGTTTTAGGTGCTTCAGTGTTTTTAAGTGCAGTGTGTATTTCGGCACCCATGCTGAGATATATTTTCATAAAGGTCTTTAATCAATACTGTTTCTCTTGCTCCTTCTACCACCAGGGCAAAGGCTTACCATATTGCACAAGATAAAGTTATTTCTGCTGCAGGCAGGTTACTTATCATTAAGCCTTGGCTGTCAAACTCAATACAGAAAAATCTAGAAGCCAGTCCCTTAGTGACTGTTTTGAAGCGGTGTTACATGGGAAGGAGGGCTAAAAGTATGAAAATGAGAAGGAGGAGGAGGACCATGCCTTTCTAATCAAGAGCTGATGCTTTCCGGCATTGTCACTTTCTCCACATGTCAGGAGAGGAGGGTTTTTCTAATCACCCATGATCTTTGAAGAGTTCAACAAGCAATTCTATCTCGTATTTTGAGAATTTGGAGCACTGGCGCCTCACATCAGAACCAGACTTGTAGATAACCAATTACACTCTCCTAAGTTTTTTTTTTTAAGTCAGTCTGATCCACAACTAAATATATTTCTAGGGCAGTGGGAAGTTTAACAGTAAGGTAACATTATAGTCCTTTGGATATTTTCTTTTAGTAAATGCAAAATGGTATAATGGCACTGAGAACAAGAATGCAGTGAGTAACTTTACTGTGCATTATTAAGACTGTTTTACTAGTGGTCCAAGCTGGGAACCATGATTATTCAAATATTCACTCTTGTTTGTCAAGGTTCTAGGAATCCCTGGCCTGTCAGTTCTGAATTAATTGCTCTTGGCAATCTCACAAGACAGATCAGAAAGTAATTGGAATTCTCCCAAGCTCCCTTAAACCTGGCAGAGAATCCATACTGACTACATTGAGTTTTCACGGAGGTGATGGGGAAGCCAGAGGAAAATGCTCCCCTCTGACCTGTCAGCAGTGCCAGGCTACGTATACTGGCAAGGGTTTAATGCAATGGAATGTAGAGGAATAAGAAACAAGGCCCTCTGACAAAGTGCGGCATCTCTACGTTTGAAGAAGGCCAGTGGAAGACCTGAACAGAGAGCAACTATGAAGTCCTGGATATCTTTCTTGACCTCCCCCAGGGGATGGAGCAGTACTGATAAATGCAATTGTTTTTGGATGACTTAACCAAAATCTCACTACCTTGGGGTCGATTCTGACTCACAGCAACCCTATAGGAGAAGTAGAACTGCCCCATATGGTTTCCAAGGAGTGGCTGGTGGATTCAAACTCCCAATTTTTTTGATTAGCAGCCAACCTCTTAACCACTACACCACAACCAAGGATCCCAATAAACATTTCAGAATAAATGGTGACTTGTTCCATGTGCATTGAAAGCAAGAAATGATTAGCATTTCTGTGTGGTTCAGGGTTACACTAAAACACAGAAAGAAAATGATGTGACCTGGGAGATTTTATAACTGAGTAGTTTTTCTAATGTAAGATGGCTCTAAAAAGTCTTAAAACAATGAAAGTGGTTCTAGTTAGCCACAACTTCTATACAATGTTGCTAGAGAAATAGTTTCAATGTTAGCTTAAACACTGAGACCAGCCACTGGCAAAAGTTTTCCATTTTGTGCTCTTTTTCTTCCGTTTCGTTTGGTAATGTGCTGGGGCTGGCTCGAGCCAGTTATGGGGAGCAGGCTATGTGCACCTCTTCAAGTTGGAAGCTTGAAATCGTCAATGGCGGGGGTTTTTATACCACAGAAATAGGAAAAGGGTTAATGTTGCAAATCAGAGATCTTCTATGCCCCTCTTCCCCCTCTTCTTACATTGAAGAAAGAAACAAAAACAAGGTGAGATCCCTGGCTTCTTGCCTTTGACCAAGGAGTTTGTTCCACTCAGGTGCTTTGGTCCTAATGACCTACTCGGGGCAACTTTGGAATCTTCATGAGTCAATGTGTTATATTTGGTAAATGCCTAATTTTCAAACTCAGGACAAGTGACCCAATCTCTACTACAGTTTGATTTCTCATGTGGAAAATGAGGTTGTAATATTTGCCCTATCTACCTCACAGGTTTATGGTGAGACCTCAAATGAGTAATTCATGTGAAATCACTTTCACACATTCATATATGGTAATAATAGTTAACAGCTGACATTTATTTAGGGCTTAGTATGTTCCCAGCACTGTTCTAAGGGTTCTACATGTTTTAGTCATTTAATTACCCTGGACCAGGTGAGGTGGTGCAATTATCTCCCTTTGCAAATATGGAAACTGAGGCATAATGAGGTTAAATAATTTACCCAAGATCACATTATCAGTACCAGAACTGAGATGACAAACTCACACAGCCTAATTTCAGACTAGCGTCAGAGCCTGATTTCTTAACCATTTCAGAGGTTAAGTGCCTAAATTTTCAGAAGAATCTGAGCCAGTACATAAAAAAAAGTAAAGTGCAAATAGTCTTCATAGAAAAATGATTCGCTCTAGGGAAGTGAACTTTAATTTCTGTGTTGGTACCTTGTTGTGTAAGACCCAGGAAATCACAATAAAAATAGAAAATTTTAAAACACAAATGGTAATTTATTTTGGTATAAGATTTTATATCATGTCAAAGATAAGCAATATACTCTAATGCCCTCAAATCTCTAAGATTTAAAGTTTCATTGATCTTTTAAAAAAAGTTTATTATTTTTTCCCATTTTAAAACAATATGCTCACATTAACAAAGACTTGGGAGGGGGATCTCATTCTTTAAATCAAGTTAAGAATTTAACTTGATTGGGTTTTAGGGTTTTTTTCAGTATCTTTTCTTTCTTTTGCAAATCATAGTCTCAGCTATAGTTCATGTGCATATTCATATGACTTTTAAACTTAAAATTTCTTTATAATATTTTCCATGTTCCTGAAAATATCATAGTAATAGTTTAAAGGCTGAATCATGATATATGAAGTAGCTATGCTGCACGTTAAAAACTTAAGAGCCATACTACTTTTGGACATTTATAATGTGTTTTTTTAATCCTATTTTTTAAATTAAATATTCTGACATATTCACCTCTTTGTATATGTACCTATTACTATATATTGGATTATATTTTAGTTTTCACAGTATTTTTGAAATGGACCAGTTCAAATGAAATGAAAAAGAAATGTTTATTGATTTTGGCATTTGTTGCCAAAAATTTTCTAAAAATATACAGCTTTTATTTACAATATCATCAGCATTCTATGGGAATATCAATTTCATTGGGCCATCAACATTTTTGATAGTATGATTTTCACTTACTAAAGTAATGGAGGAAAGTGCCACCTGATTAAAAAAAAATTTTTCACTTAACATTTAAAAAATGCTTATTGGTAATTTCTATTTCATCTTTTGTGAATAAATTCTAGGTCTTCTGGCTTGGAATGGTGGATGGAAGTCTGAGAAAGCTTCACTATTTTTCTTTTTGTAGGAACCTTTATTTTTCTTCTCTACAACTCTGACAACTAACATTATTCCCAAAGTTCACAATGAGTGATTGGTTGGTTGGTGTTTATCAAACCATGTAATCTGAAATATGCAGAATGTTCATTGGAGTAATTTGAAAGGAAGAAATTCATAGTCAAATGATTTTGGAAAACACTAGATTGCAACAGGATTCCTCAGAGATCTTAATATGCAATTTTCCATTTTGAATGTTTAAGGTGTGATACTAATATGTTACTGCTTTCTAAAATGAACCAACCACTTTCTTACTTGGACAAGTATTCCAATAAAGATGCTTTAGGAATTTTAAAATTAATTTTATTATTTTTTTAAGACTGGATCTTTCATCTGTAGATTTGTAGCTTTCTCCAGAGTCAAAAGTTTTTTTTTTTTTTTGTCGCTCCCCCCCCCCCCCCCCCGGTATCTATGGCCGATTTGGATTGAAGATTATTGCTTTTGTCCCAATTGGTCTATTCCCTTCTTCTAAAACACCAATTGGCCACGAATGTGATTTCATTCCTTTCTATATCACATCTCTAATCTTCTGTCTTTTCATCTCTTTGTCTTTATCCTCTGTGCTCTGGGAGAGTTTCTCAAGATTTCTTTAATCATTGATTTAATTTTATATGGTGTCAATTTTGCTTTATTCCTAAAGCTAGTGCATATTCAGGTATTATATTTTTTGTTTCCTACAATAGTTTCTTGTTTCATCCTGTTCTCTTTTACATCTGCCTGCTATTCATTCTGCAACCCTTTCATCGGACACTATTTTGTCTTATTCAATATTTCATCTCCTCATTCAGTACTCATGTTCCCCCATTTAAAAATGAGTACCAGATCGGTTTTCCTCAAAACACTTCTGTTTGCTGCAGTGAGTCTTTCAAAAGTTCCTCTTTCCTTTCCCTCTTGAGTGAATTTACTTTCCATCTTAGTCCATGCCCTGGATTCTTTTTATAAACTTTATGGTGAGTGTGTGTGTGAGAATTTGTGCATGTACGTATGTGTGGTGTTTGTATGTGTGGTGTTCGAGGGCATGTGAGGGTGTGTGAAAGGGAGAGAGAGAATATACACACGTTTCTGTTTGTCATATTCATTGATAATGGGCTTATAAAGGCTGGTTGTTTGCCACTATCCAAGTGGGCAGAGTTTTCTTGATTCCCCTTACTGTCTACCCAGGTGCGGTTAAAATCTATCAGTTATAAAGTTAAAAGGATAACTCTTTTCCCACATGAATTTCTGGTGTCCAGTTATTCATGTACCAATGAGTGAAACCCTCAGTGAGATAGATTGACACAAGAACCACAACAATGGACTCAAGCATACAAACAATCATAAAGATGGCACAAGCCTGGGCAATGTTTTGTTCTTTTGTATATAAGGTCGCCACAAGTTGGAGCTGATTCAATGGCAACTAACAACAGTTATTAATTATCTAAAAATAATAACTGACACTTGCTGAGTTCTTACTATGTCTCAGGTATCATCCTAGGTGCTTTACATAATTTCATCCATAAAAGCCTCACGACAAGTCTATAAGGAAACTGAGGCACAAAGAGCTTAGGTAATTTGCCCAAGATCATACATTTATTAAGTAGCCAAGCCTAGGTGCTTGCCCATTGTGCAATAGGATCTCTATTCTATGTGTTACTGGACTCTTCCTCTCACTGCCTCATCATTTGACCACAAAGAGAGAAACCTGTTCTCCAATTATTTGAAAAAATTCTGTAATCACTTTCTTGCCTGGAAAAATTAAAACTTTAGAGTGCGTTGTTTCCAAAAATGTTTCTACCTCACAGCCTCCCTACTCTCAATCCCCATTACAAGAGGAAATGCTGTGCTACCTGTGCCTTTCCGTGATTGGCTTAGTTACGTTCTTGGAAAATAGTTTCCAAACAGATGTAGAAAGAGAAGTTATGATGGGGATCATGGTGTGTAATGGTCCCATCCAGCTCAGAAAATATCTCTGGCAGAGTAGACAGGTGTGCGCAGAATCCTCTCTGTTTAAGACATCAAGTTTTTGACATCAGCACACAGTGGGATTGGATGGAAATGTCCCTCTTTGTTCCTGCCCAGCCCTGATAATCTGCCTTAGGGCTCCTTTACTTTGGTTGTGGAAATTCCTCCTGGGGTCATACAGACTGAAAAGAATATTCCTAGTTACTAACACTATTGAAACTGTGCTGGTCTTTGTGTATTTGCATAAACATATAAAAGGGAAAATTTAACTTTATGTTTTACATGAAGTGGTGAGCTACTCTGCTGCTCTGGCCCAGCAATTTGGAGGGTTGAGTGCCAGGGTCTGGTGTGGGAGTGACTGGGATATAATACACAAATGTCCATAGTATATATGAGTCAATTCCAAGATGAAAAAAAAAAAAAATCTGAAACACCATGTCCAGCACCATGATGGAAAGGAAGAAATTAATTCAAACAGAAGGATCAATAGTCCTAGTCAGATAGGAAAGAGCCAGTAGAGCTTGGAGAAAAAATCCACTGAGGTTATGATCTATAGAGAATGTGACTTGTGTATGGACATTTTTGACTGTTTTCATAGCTAGGAATGAGATATTAAGGCCATCAAGTTAATTTAAAAACCACCCCAACATATTTCATCTAAGGATGCAGGGATTATAACTCCACAGCATCCCAAAGGAAGAGAAATGTTCACAGTCAGATTTGTTTCTCTGTGAGCTGGATTGGGCTAGGCTCACTGGACTTTCACAGAAGTTGACCATGGCACCTTTGCAAATGTATATCTTGTATGAAATATTCAAGGTTTCTATTTTGTGTTGATGAGCAAATGAGTAGGGAGAGAGTAGACTGTGGAAGCTTAGTAAGTAGTAATGAAACATACGATAAATTTGTATGGAAATGTACAACAGGAGAAACAAGGCTCAGGCCTGAAGCCCACAATCACCTTGAGTAGTTGACTTCTGGCAAGTTGGGATGTTCAGAGATCTAACAGGATACTATTTCCCTCCTGAATAGTCTCCCCTTTGGCCTGATGCTGATTAGCATAATTCTTGTTGTGATTTAATCCCTCTACAGGGGGTCCCCAAGTTCTGCCAGAGAGGCTAATGGTCCACTCAACTTCTGCCAGATGTCACTGACAACTGGAACTTTACTAGTGAGGGTAGAAACCACTGACACCATGAAAAGAGCATTTTCAGTAGAGAAGTACAACACGTCTTATGTGTTCTTGGTAATAATTAAAGTAGGCAAACCAGTTGTTTGTCAATGGGATATAGTCTATCATATGTACTTTGATTCCCAACTCTTTTTGGCCATAATTCTATGGGTGGTTTGTATAAATAGGTACACATGAATTTAATGGGCCCAAAACAATTATTTCAATGCTTGGTGATGAATTCGAGGCCCCAGAAATGATGTAACTCTTGGATGTAAAAATATGGACAATATACCACTAATGAAAGAGGTCAGTGAGGGGATGGGAAGAAATGTGTCATCATTGAGTTGAAGGCATTAACTACCACCAACAGTTCTATGTTCATGGAAGGTGCTAGAAAAAGATTAAAATCTAGGGCAATCATATCTGAAAACATTGGGGAGTCAAGAGAGGACACAGAAGGTTCTTAGGCTTCCTGAGCTGATCCCAGATTTAAGAATGCGTGTCACAGATGGTGGCTTAACACAGTAGTTGCTCCCAAAACAAGTTTTGCAAAATTTCTTGTGGGCTATATTTAATATCACAAATTTATCTCAGCCTTCCCTGCTCTTCCTGTACACCTACACAACCTGACCAGAGAGTCTTAGGAACTCTTAAGTTGCTACTGTCACTAGACATTTGCCTGTAGCTTATGTAATACCTTTTTTAGGCAGCCATAGGTAGAAATGAATGACTGAAAGAAATTTCGTAAATGGAGTATATCCTAAAGTCAGGCTAAGCATACAAACTTCTGACACCATGGCTTTTGGGAGGGGCAACCATGCTATGGGTGGACTACTTCCTTATAAACCTAGAGCTAATAATGTTCAGAGAACAAGCACATTCTAGCACATGCTTTTTTTCAATGTGAACAGTTTCAGACTTTTTAGACTTGAGATTCACTTTATGACAAGAACTGCTACTCGTTTACCAAAATTCATTTCCATTCCTGCTTATGGCATGGAACTAGATTCCATTCATAAGCTTCCTTTGAAAAGAAGGATGGTCAAATGATGGATTTCTAACCAAAGGAATATGAGCAGAAATAATATGTGTCACTTTCAGGCTAGACCCAGAAGAACTATCAACATGAACTGCTTCATGGATTTCTGGAAACTCCTATGGCAACTTTAGAAGCCACATATTGAAGACTGTAGAAACACCATCAACTTAATTCACTGGATAAAAATCTGGAGGACATTCACCACGTTATCCTTGTGGTGTTATCTAGTGTTGCTGTAACAGAAATATCACAAGCGAATGGCTTTAACAAAGAGAAATTTATTTTCTCAGTCTAGTAGGCCAGAAGTCCAAATTCAGGGTGTCAGCTCCAGGGGAAGGGTTTCTCTGTCAGTTCTGGAGGAAGGTCCTTGTCCTCAATCTTCCCTTGGACTAGGAGCTTCTCTGCGTAGGAACCCCAGGTCCAAAGGACACGCTCTGCTCCCGGCACTGCTTTTTTTGGTTGTATGTGGTCCCCCACTCTCTGCTTGCTTCCCTTTCCTTTTATCTCTTGTAAGATGAATGGTGGTGCAGGCCACACCCCAGGGAAACTCCATTTACATTGGATTAGGGATGTGGCCTGAGCAAGGGTGTTATATCCCACCTCAATCCTCTTTAACCACAGGCAGAGATTATGATTTACAACACATAGAAAAATCACAAAATGGGGGACAACCACACAATACTGGGAATCATGGCCTAACCAAGTTGACACATATTTTGGGGGGACACAATTCAATCCATGACAATCCTCTACCCTTGCCAACCTGAAAAGTTATAGAAGCCAGAAATAAGTTTCTGTTACGTTGAGCCATTACATGTTTTGGTCTCTATTTGCAACATATGCTATACTAATGTACTTTTAATCCTCACAACCAGAACAATAAGCAACATAGTGATAAATGGAAAAAATATTGAAGTTGTCAAAGATTTCATTTTAATTGGATTCACAATCAACACCACAGAAACAGCAGTTAAGAAATCAAATGACATATTACATTCCTGCAAAAGAACTCTTTAAAGAGTTCAAAAACAAAGATGTCACTCTGAGGACTACAGTGCACCTGACTCAAGCCATGATATTTTCAATTACCTCATATGCCTGTGAAAGCTAGACAATGAATAAGGAAGACTGAAGAAGAACTGCTGTCTTTGAATTATGGTAATGGTGAAGAATATTGAATATGCCATGGGCTGCCAGAAGAATGAACAAACTTCTCTTGGAAGAAAATACAACCAGAGTGCTTCTTGGAAGTGAGGATGGCAAGACTTTGTTTCACATACTTTGTACATGTTATCAGGAGGGATCAGTCACTGGAGAAAGATATCATGCTTCGTAAAGTAGAGGGTCAGTGAAAAAGAGGAAGGCCCTCAACAAGATGGATTGTAACAGTAGCTGCAATGATGGGCTCAAATATAGTAATGATTGTGAGGATGGTGTAGGACGGGGCAGCATTTCATTCTGTTGTACACAGGGTCGCTATGAGTTGGAGTCAACTCAGGGACACCTAACAACAATAACAATACATCTTTCAACAATGTGTTCAATCTTTCTCACTTACAGTGTTTAACTCATGGGTAGACTGTTGTGAGCTTTAAACGTGAACGTACATGCACAATGGCGAACATGTATTATGTGATGAAAGAACAGTGTGTTGTTTACTTGCTGTTGAGCCTACTCGGACTCATGGTGACCTTACGCACAACAGAGCAAAATGTTTTCCAGTCCTGTATCATATTCACAATCATTCGTATGCTCAAGTCCATTGTCACAGCCACTGTATACTTTGAGTGTCTTCCAACCTCAGGGACTCATCTTGCAACACTATATCAGTCAATATTCTGTTGTAATCCATCGAATTTTCATTGGCTACTTTTCAGAAGTACAGGCCTTGCTTCATACCCTGTCTTAGTCTGGAAGCTCTACTGAAACCTGTCCACCATAGGTGACCCTGCTGTTGTTTTAAATACCAAGTGCATAGCTTCTAGCATCATAGCAACACGCAAGCCACCATAGTATGACAAACTGACAGATAGGTGGCAGTAAAGAACTATAAAAAAAAAAAAACTATAGCTACTCTTAAATATTTCTTAATGGCTCACTTGAATAACAACTTGCTGCAAAATGGTGTTTTAGTCAATTCAGGTGTTAAAAAGCCATTAACTTAAACTTCGAGGATCCACAGTCAATGGCTTCTGCCCCAAGAACGTTTTCTTCAAAATCCTTTGCATCCATAAACCTATTGCTGTCAAGTCAGCTCTGGCTCATAGCAACCCTACAGGACAGAGTACAACTGCCCCATAGGGTTTCCAATCAGCAGCTGGTGGATTCAAACTGCCAACATTTTGGTTAGCAGCCTAACTCTTAACCACTGCACCACCAGGGCTCCTTTTGCTTCAATACTACAGTTAAAATATTTATTCTTGTTTTGTTCCGTAGAGCTTCTATGCATCTTCAATAACATCTACGGTAGGCAGAATTCTAAGTTGGCCCCCAATGGTTCCAGTCTCCTTGAATTCACATCCTTGTGCAAATACACCTCTTGAGTGTGGGCTGCATCTAAGAACTTATTTCTAACAAATATAATACGACAAAGGTGATAGGATATCACTTCCATCGTTAGGTTACAAAAGACTGAAACTTCGGTCTTTCCAGCACATTTTTTTATTTCCTTCTTGACTTTCATACATTGAAGGAACGGGCTGCCATGTTGGAAAGTTTCACATGGTAGAGAACTTGGGGTGAACTTCAACCAACATCTGGCAAGGAACTGTAGCTCTCAGTTCAACAACCTGTGAGGAGCTGTATCCTGAGAACAAAGACTGTGTGAACTTGGAAATGGATCCTTCCTCTGTTGATCCTACAGTCAGAACTGCAGACCTGGGCCAACATCTTGACTGCAGCCTTATAAAAGGACCTCAGGCAGAGGACGTAGCCAAGCAGTACTCAGATTCTTGATCTCCACAAAGTATGAGATAATACACGTGTATTGCTTAGGTTGCTAAATTTGGTAGTAATTTCTCATGCAGTACCTGGGGTTAACAGGCCTCTAAACCAAGTTTCATGAATGTATCCAAAAAGCTAACCCTCCCACAAAACTTTTCTTCAAAACCAAGTTGAAATATCACATATTTGTTTTTTTATAGAATATATATGAATATTTATAGTAACATCTATGACATTTTAATTTCTTTTACAACTCTTCGATGTAAGTTTGGCATTTCCTAATAGAATGCATACCTTTTGAGATCGATCATGTCTTATCCATTTTCTTTGTGTCTTCTATGATTTTGGCCCAGTGTCGGATATGCACTGAATATCATAAATGCTAAAAAATGTTCTATATACTATTTTGGATAGTTTCATGCACAATTAACTTAGGGTACTACAAGTGTCCTTTTCCAATGAAAGAACATCATCTCTATCAAATTGTGGACAAAATATTTTCTTGTGCAATTAAAATCAAATCTATTTTCAAATATGTGATCTACAATTAAGTTCTAAGACCATTAACTATATATTTATACAGTGCTACTAAATTTATCTGTAGAATATTTTTTCTCATAAAATCACTTATTTGGAGATTTTTTTTTTTTTTTTTTTACTAAGAATCAGCAGAGAATTAATTTAATGAACATGATTTAAATCTACTAACTACACAGATCCACCAACTACACAAAATTAATTTTCAATAGAAGAATGGTAAAAAGCTTTCTAATACAGACACAAGTTACAACAAAGTTTGGGGACATCTACATCAGTTTACGTAACATAGTGCATAAAAACAATGTTCTACATCCTACTTTGGTGAGTAGCATCTGGGGTCTTAAAAGCTTACGAGCGGCCAGCTAAGATACAATTAGTGGCCTCTTCCATTCCAGAGTAAAGGAAAGTGAAGAAAACCAAAGACTCAAGGGGGCAATTAGCCCAAAGGACAAATGGACCACATGTAGCACAGTCTGCACAATTCCCAGACAAGAAGAGCTAGATGGTGCCTACCTACCACTGCTGGCCTTTCTGACTGGGGTCACAATAGAAGGTCCTAGACAGAGTGAGTGAAAAAGTAGAACAAAAAATCAAATTCATAAAAAAATTTCAGTCTTACTGGCCTAACAGAGGCTGGAGGAACCCCCAAGGCTATGGCCCTAAGACCCTCTCTGACTTTCCGTCAAGCAATAGACAATCCTATAAAACAAACAATAACACCCTAAAAGAACATGCTTCATAGAACAAATAATTATACAAGACCAAAAGGGCAACATTTGCCCAAAAGTAAAGATAAGAAGGCAGGAAGGGTTAAGAAAGCCAGACAAAAGGAAACAGGGAACCCAGGGTGGAAATGGAGAGAGGGTTGACACAGTGTGGGAATTGTAGCCAATGTCATGGAAAGCTTTGTGTACAATTTGCTCAATAGGAGACTAATTTGCTCTGCAAATATTCTCCTAAAACACAATAATATATTTTTAAAAAAATTATAACAGCATGCAGAAAATTAGGGATATAGCAATCATGTATCATCAATGTAAACTAAAAGTGAAACTCTAAAAAAGTATACTGTATTTCTCAATACAATCAAAATAATAAATATTTATATGTAAATATGTGTGTGTGTGTAAAATACATAGGATGAGTTATAAAAATTACAATGTAGTTTCTAAATAATAAAAGGATTTTTTAAATACATTTGCTTTGAATTTTAGGTTACATTTTATTGAAACGTACTTCTTAAATAATTCATTTTAGTATCCTTTTTGATCAAATTATAATCTTTTATCAGTTAATAATAGAGGATAAGAAGCCTTTTAAGCACATAAAAATGATGACATTTTGATGGAATTCAGTTAAGTAATAAGTTTATCAAATAATATATTTCTTTTTAAAAATACATTAAATAAAATATCACACACAAATTGAACAGAATAGAAAGAAAAATGTCATCTTAAATCATCTGTCCCACCTTATAGGTAAATGTGTATGATTCTACAATTATACAATGTATTGATATATATTCAAAATACATGAAATATGGAAAGGAAACATTTATCAATACATTGTGACAGATATTTTACAACATATTTATACTATTTCTATAGATGGAAAAAATCTGTATAATTGATATATAAATGCTAAAGCAAGGAATTTATATTTTTAAAAAACTAGAAATTATACTACCAAGTGAATGATATTCTTCTTCGAAGTAATTCCCTTGGAAAGCTTGTTCCTATCTGTTTTATCATATTTCAGCTAAGAAGTATATATGTATTGTGATGATGCTGTAACTGTTCAAAACAATTTTGAAATACTTCTTCTGGCATTTCACAAGAGCCATTCAGTTGAGCGCTGTAAAAAAATCTGTCTTCATTTATGAACAATCAAGTCTGTTCTTCATTGATAAAATGTTTCCGGCATTGAGGCTGTTAATATATGTATCACTGGCTCTAAAGGCAATTCCAGAAGATGAGCTGAAAAACCATTCTAAGCAGTAGTATAATTGTCGAAATAAAGCATACAGCCTTCCAAAGGCAATTACTTAAAGGAGGATAAAATTGCTTTTTTGATTGTATTAATATTAGCATGTTTATTTAAAAAAATTTTTAAATATTTTCCAACACTTTGCTAGTTTGTGTCATTCTATATGTATTGGTATAGCAAATGAATGCAACACCTTCCTCTTCAATTCATCACTCCAGGTATGGTAGACCATAAAACCAAAAACCAAACCTGTTGCCGTCAAGTTGATTCCAACTCATAGCAATACGATTGTCCAATTCAAAATGGCCAATGCTAGTCCATTTCAGCTCACTAATGACAAGGATATCAATCTTCAAATGGTCCATTTTATTTCTGATGATTTTTCTATTTTCCTTGATAAATACTTCACACATTCTAACTTCTGGTATCAGTGGGTGTTAGCAGCTGTTTCTTCCTATTTTGAGTCATGCCACATCAGCAAATGCAGGTCTTGAAAACTTCACTCCATCCATGTCATAGTTAAAGTATGTGTCAACTTGGCTAGGTCATGATTCTCAGTATTATGTAGTTATCCTCCATTTTGTGATATAATGTAATCACCTCCATGATGTGATCTGATGTGGTCAGCCAAGCAGTTGTAAGGGAAGTTTCCCTGGGCTGTGGCTTGCACCCAATATACATATGGACATTCTGACAAAATTCACTTGCTTACTCAGGATCCTATTTCTGGTTTGTCATTATTTGACCTCTAGTTCTTGGGACATAAGACATTATCCCGTTATCTGATCTGCCAACTTCAGGATTTGCCAGGTTCCACAGCCCTGTGAGCCAGCTTCCTGCCATCTGACCTGCCAATTCTGGATTTGTCAGCCCCTGTAGCTGATGCGTGACCCATGAACTTTCTTTGGGACTTGCCAGCCTCCACAACAGCATGAGCCATTTCCTTGAGGTAAATCTCTTTGTATGTATATATATTCTAGAGAAGAAAACAAAACAAAACCAAAAAAAAAAAAATTGACTTCAAATCAATTCCAACACATAGCACCCCTAGAAGACAAAGTAGAAATGCCCCATAGGGTTTCCAAAGAGCGCCTCGTGGACTAAAACTGCTGACTTTTTGGTTAGCAGCTATACTGTTAACCACTATGCCACCTGTTAAACCTGCCACCATCAAGTTGAGTGTGACTCATAGTGACCCTATAGGAAAGAGTAGAACTGCCTCATACAGTTTCTAAGGAACACCCGGTGGATTCAAACTGCCAACCTTTTAGTTAGCAGCCATAGCTCTTAACCACTACACCACCTGAGTTTCCACTATGCCACCAGAGTGAGATATAGATCAATCCATAGATCTATAGATCCATAGATCCACGATAGATCCACAATAGATCCATGGGTCGATCCACGATGGGTCAATCGACGACAGATCGACAGATCGACAGGTAGATAGATAGATGTAGATATAGATAGATACACATATATATATATATATGCTTCACTGGTTTTCTTCTTTAGAGAACCCAGGCTAAGACAATTGCTGATGTCAGATGGATCTTGGGTGAGAGCAGAAAACACCACAAAGATGTTTACTTGTGTTTTATTGACTATGCAAAGGCATTTGACTGAGTGGATCATAACAAATTATGGATAACATTGAGAAGAATGGGAATTCCAGAACACTTAATTGTGTTCACGTAGAACCTATACATAGACAAAGAGGCAGTCATTCAAAAAAAACAAGGGGATACGCATGGTTTAAAATCAGGAAAGGTGTGGATCAAGGCTGTATTCTTTCACCATATTTATCCAATCTGTATGCTGAGCAAATAATTCAAGAAGCTGGACTATATGAAGAAGAATGTGGCATCACAATTGGAGGAAGACTCATTAACAACCTGAGATATAATTTGACACATCCTTGCTTACTGAGAGCAAAGAGGACTTGAAAAACTTACTTATGGAGATAAAAGACTCTGGCCTCAACATAGAGAAAACAAAAATCCTCATAACTGGAACAATAAGCAACATCATGATAAATGGAGAAAATACTGAAATTGTCAAGGATTTCATTTTACTTGGATCCACAATCAATGCCCATGGAAGCAGCAGGCAAGAAATCAAATGATGTATTGCCTCGGGCAAATCTGCTGGAAAAGACCTCTTTAAAGTGTCAAAAGGCAAAGATGCCACTTTGAGGACTAAGGTGAGCCTGACCCAAGCCATGGTATTTTCGATTGCCTCATCTGTGTGCAAAAACTAGATAATGAATAAGGAAGACCAAAGAAGAATTGATGCATTTTAATTATGGTTTTGGCAAAGAATATTGAATGTACTATGGAATGCCAGAAGGATGAACAAATCTTTCTTGGAAGAAGGACAGCCAGGATGTTCTTTAGAAGCGAGGATGGGGAGAATTTGTCTCCCATAATTTTCTACGGCAGTGGGTTTTTTTAGTTTGGATGTGTTATCAGGAAGTCTCTGGAGAAGGACATCATCCTTGGTAAAGTAGAGGGTCAGCAAATGAGAGGAAGACCCTCAACAAGATGGATTCATGCAATGGCTACAACAAAGGGCTCAAGCATAGCAAGGATTGTGAGGATGAAACAAGGCCAGGCAATGTTTTGTTCTGTTGTACATATAGTCACCATGAGTCAGATCTGACTCAATGGCACCTAACAACAACAACGTATGAACTGGAATTTTCACGGATGTATGTAGCCAAAAAAAAAAAAAAGTAGCCATGCATATATTAATTTATTTGGCTATTCCACAGATCAATTCCATCATGCTCTAACACTTGTCTGAATACTAAATTGGGATATTTATAGTAGAGATCATTAGTATGAATTTGAACATAAAATATTAAAAAATAAAATATCACTTAAAATATCTCTACAGGAAGAGAAATAGAAAGTAAACTTTAAACAAAGTGCCATTGGAAGGCAATAAAGAAGAGAATTTAATATCTTATCTATTCCATTTAGAGATGAGAAGATTAAGAAGACCTAGAGAAGTTAAGTGGTATGCACCAAGCAAACAAAATCTGCCAGATACGGAGGACATTCAAGGGACATGATCTCCTAGATCAAAGGAATAGCAACTAAGTCACTTTAGTTTCTACTAGAAGACATAAAAAGGGCAAAACTCAGTGGTGACATTTTGGGGCATAATATATGCCAGGTTGACTTTTTGAGTGTTTTGGTGCTTAGGATATTTTAATACATTTAGCAAATAGCAGAACTAGCACAAAATGAAAGGAAGTCAAATACTGACTCTTCAAATTTTAATAGCTACAACTCTTATTTTTGCAAGCATCAATCATCTTCTACCTGGACAGTCTGAGCTGACAGCCTTGTCACCAGGTTTTCCTTCTCCAGTGCATTCTAAAGTAAGCAGTAAAATGTTCTTTCTTTAATAACAAAATTCTAAGACTCTAACTTCTCTGGTTTCTAATGACGTTCAGTAACTTCTCTCAGAGCAGCTAAACATAAATAGGTATTTTTTATACAAGAGGGATTCTGAAAATATTGTATCTCATAAATAGATTGTCCTAACCACACATCATTTCCTTTTTCTATAAATCACTTCTAATTGACTGGGAACAGAACCAATAACTCAAAACTAATTAGAAGACATAAACAAGCAATTGCACTAAATGAGAAACCACAAGATGGCATTCATGGGGAGTAGTAATAGCCATATGGTTCATGTTCTCTTGGGCCCTTGCAGCAAAAAATTGCCAAGAATGCATTAAACGGGGACTAAAAAAAAAAAAATTTGTGGTCCAGATCATGTTCCTTCCTTTCATTTTCCTTTCTGTTTCTTCTCTTTGCTACTCTTCTCTTCCAGTTTCTTCTCCTACATGTGCAACCTACATTTTCCAGACAAAACCAGCCTGAGTACAATCAAAAGACACAATATAAATTAATTAATTAACCATCATTGCTATAAAAGCTTTTCAGTGGAATTCCTGGAATGCCAGCCCTCTGCCCAGTCCCACCTCCTTTCTGTGATGTTTTCAACAACATATATATACTGGGTACTGGAAAGTTTGAAGGAACCCTGGTGGCACCTTGGTTAAGTGCTGGGCTGCTAACTGAAAGGTTGGTGCTTTGAATCCACCAGTGTTCCGCAGGAGAAAGACCTGGAAATCTGCTCCTGTAAAGATTACAGCCTAGGAAACCCTATGAGGCAGTTCTACTCTGTCCTATAATATAGCTGTGAGTCAAAAGCCACTCCTTGGCCCACAACAACACAGGAAGGTCAGATCTTACTGATTAAGAGCACAGACCCTTGAGTCAGCTTCCTGAGTTAATGTCCACTTCCAATCATTAGTAGATGTATGGTCTGGGGCAAGTTTTAAACCTCTGTGTCTCAGTCTCCTTATCTGTAAGATGATATAATATTAATAATAATGATAATCCTATATCACAGGATTATTGTGAAGATAATTAATGTACGCAAATCACTTAAGACAATGCCTATCACAGAGTAAAAAGAAAAAAAGCAAAACCAAACCCATTGCCATCGAGTCAATTCCAACTCAGAGCCACCCTACAAGACAGAGTAGAACTGCCCCCATAAGGTTTCCAAGGAGCGGTTAGTGGATTTGAACTGTTGACCTTTTGGTTAGCAGCCTGAGCTCTTAACCACTGCACTACCAGGGCTCCTAGCTATTGCTATACTTGTTAAAATTATTCTAGACACTCTCACATTCTTAAAGTGCTTCAGACCTAGTTCTTATTAGTTTGAGTGTCTGTCTTTATTTCTGACTATATTTCTTATGTACCTGTTATTTAACTTACTATTTCAGTTTCTCAGTCTCGCCATTCACCATGATGTCCCCTACTACATCACATTTAGGTTTGTCCCCCAACTTCTCATCAACTAGGATTCTGCTAGTGAACCTAAACTTACTTCTTCTTCAAGGTGATTTTCTCTTCTATCTGGGATGCTGCGCAGTATTTCAGCAAAATTGTGATTTGGGAGGCTAGGTCTTAAATCTGAGCCTCAATTCCAATCTGCTTTGCTATTGTCTCTATCATGAATTCTTTAAGATGCTCATGCAAATGTCAGCTCAATGGGACAGGTCCCCAAATACTTGAACTTCCATTCTAGGCAAGCTGAATCTAACCACTGCTTAAACCTTTAAAACAAACACAAGTAGAAGGTACATGTAGTCAAAAGTTAGATTTGCTGATAACCTTTTCAGTAAGTCACTTTTCGATGTCATTTTTCTATTAATGAATAACACAACAGTCAAATCATCTTTTCAATATAAGAAATTGATTTAAATTTTTCCATATATATAGGCACAGTGCATATCTCAAATTATAGTCCTTTTAATCTTAATACCTGCTAAACTCCTTATTTTAGAGCTTTGAAATTCAAATCTTAGCATCCACCATGTAGATGTGTACCTATGTACTCAGTTTCCTTTTTGTACATTTAGGATAATAGCAAGTCCTTTCTCAAAGAAGTGTTTTAAGAGCTAAATACAATAAAATATGTAAAGCCACTATTATGGTGCTACTACAACTGAAAATAGTATTTCAGAAGTTCAAAATCAAGTTATGGCAAAAAAAAGATATTGAGGAATAAAAGTTTGAAATTCACATTCACAAGATTTTAAATATGCATAACCTATTGACTGTACAGTGAATTTCCCTAATTACAGCTTTGGAATGAGCAGATCATTACATAAAAAGAAATCAATACTCAGATAATAGTATTTGCATGCAAGTTTCAGTTTGCTTTAACTGTAGACCTTTGACCCTTGGAAAATATTTTTTTTAATGAGATGTGACATTGAGTTGTTCTTCTGACCTTTATAAATTTATTTTATTATTACAATCTCTGGTTTATCTCTCTTCCACATATACACAATGGCAGGTACACACATATACTCACAGAGAAAGAGCTGTTCCGTTTGCTCTAGGCTACCACTAGTTTCAAAGCCAAATTTTGTAAATACGGCATTTGCAGACTTTTCCCCTGCCTTTGTCCAACATTTCTCCTGCTAATATTCTAAGGTTACCACCATGCAAAGTTTGAAGAGCACTGGCTACGTCTTCTATGATTCCATGGTATTACAATTGTATTTCCTTTAAAAAAAAAAAAAAAAGGAAAAAACCTTTCCAGAAAAGCAAAAACATTTATGAATGACGATACAGCTTCCTATTTGTAAAGCAAATCCAAAAACTCTCTAAAGCCTGGAGTTCTAGCAATTATTAGATCACAGTTATACTTTGTTAGGATTAAATGTCTTACATCCTAGCTGGAAGAGAGGAAAACCCCAAGATTACAATATATTTGAACACGAAGGAGCTAACTTTGCATTATTTTCCATTCTTCTTCCTGTCTTTGTCGGGAGGATGGATCCATGCTGTGCTATTCTCTATTCTGGTTGCCACCTTTGTCATGAGAATGAGACACCAGAATCAGGATGTTTCCTGTGAGATATAATAGCATGCTTTCCTCCTCTCACCTCTCAGGATGTTGTATTTAGTTAGGTTAAAGTCTCTGAATCCCTCAGGGCATCAGCTCACCATTCACGTAAGGAATCCTTTTTGCTAGTATTCATTGTAAAACCATTTGATATCCTGGTCAGCTGGGAGCCCTTCTCTATCTCAAGCTCACCCCTTCGGGGAAAAAAAAAAAAAAAAAAAACCCTACTACTTATCTTTAAAGTTGTCAGGTCAATCAAATTTACATTGTGATTTGTGGGATAGAGAAACATACACAAGGTTTAATTATTTTCTCAAAAGCACCAGGCTCTTGCAAATATTTCAGTATCGCAATTGCACGTAGGAATATTGAACTACGCTTTTGAGAGAAAGCATGGTGGGACGGGCACTTGAAACAGAAGTTCATTCCCTTGAAGATGTATTTATTTTCTGTTTAGAAAATTTCTGCTGTTAAATTTTTATTTTGCTTGGGGAATGATTTTAACATGACTCTAAAATTTCCCCCTCATCAAGGCTAAGAGAACAATACCCAATAGAGAACAATACTGTAGTGCATTTTTAGATTATGCTTCTGTCCCAGCATGTAAAATGAAGTCCACAGATATATTGCCAAGTTACCACTTATTTTTCCCAAATGTTAGGATGTATGGAGCAGCTGCAGTTTGCCATGTAGGCAGAATTTCACACCCATGCAGGGCATGGAAAGAGGACACGTTAAGCATGAAGAAATCCTTTTCGGAGGGTGTACATGTATAGAAGGCAAAGAATAATATCAATCTAGTCAACAACAGAACTTACTATTTTACATATGTGGAGAATGTTTTTGAGTAATTACAAAGAGTTTTAGGTTTCTTTTTTTACTCCAGGAGGAATTGGCCTAAAATTAAATTATACATAATATCTTGCTAAAACCAAAAAAAAAAAAAAAAAAAAAAAAACCAAAAAATCCGACTGCCATCAAGTCGGTTTCAACTAATAGTGGTGAATTCGAACCGCCAACCTTTTGGTTAGGAACCAAACACTTAACCACTGTGCCACCAGGTCTCCAACATCTTGGTAGGATAACAAATAACACGATTGTTATGAGTTTGGGCCAAATGAGCAACAAAAACAGAAACCACACCAAGAATCTCAACAGAGGGGTCTTCAAATAGGTGATTGGTAAAATACCTGGCTGATGAGGAGCCACCCAGTCTCTCACCGGCAGGGAAGAACCCCTTGAATATTGGCCACGTCTTCCATTTGGGCCCTGGACTAGCCTGTCTTCCCCGTACCATTTGCTATATTGTCACCTCACATTGTGATCATGGTGGCAGCACCCGTGACAGGTCCACTGGATCACCCTCAGTAACTTCTGTAACCTCTCCCTGTGCCAGGATATTCAGAGATGATGCGATTCGCAACATGCCTCATAGGAGCCGAGAGAAGCTTATCGCTGTTAGTTGCCACTGAGTTGACTCCAACCCACGGCGACCTTCTGTACAACAGAACGAAGTGCTGCCCGGTCCTATGCCACCTTAGTGAGCACTGGTACGTTTGAGTTCATTATTGTGCCTATTGTGTCACTCCATCTTATTGAGGGGTTTTCTCACTGATGTCCTTTGCTAGCTATTGGTCTTTCCTGATGACATATCCAAAGTACGTGAGTCAAATTCTTGCCATCCTTGCTTCTAGATATGCTGAACTCAGGCCCTCCCTCTGCCTAACCGTGATGTCACCAGCTGAGCAAAAAGTTATTTTGAAAAATATTTTTTTCTAAAGTTTGGTTTTAAAAACAATTTTTAAAAAATCCTATTTCAAAGATTAATTTCTCTTATCTTTTTGCTCTAAAGGTTCTAATTCATAACCCCAACACAATGTTTTGTTCTGAATGGAACAAATATTATGTGGAAGAATATGCAACAACAAAAAAAACTACATTGTTATATTTCCTATTTCACACACACACACACACACACACACACACACACACACACAAAGCAACCTAGGTTAAGAGAAGTCGTAATCGAAGGCCACTCGAGTTCTTGTCCTGTCCTATTAGCCAGTTGAAATAAGACGGATACGAATTGCAAGGGGAACAGAAAGTGGCAAATTTGTTGCCTGTGCAGACAAGGAGAAACGTGGGGTCTAGCAACCAGAAGACCACGTGCTCCCCATCTGAGGGGCTTGGGGAACTTTTTATTTCCAGTGGTGTCTGGGGTTGGATTTGGTACCCAGAAATCTCTGCCCTTAGCCCTCCCACGTCCACATTTGGAGGTCCAGGTGCTGAATCATCATCTGTCAGCCGTCCAGGAGGTGGTACCTCTCACCTCTCAAAAGGGCTGGGACGAAACCATGGGCTGGGAAATATCTTCCTTTTCTGTGATAATTGGGTCTGGGGTCAGGTGAAGGATGTGATCTCCTCAACCTGCACATTCTCCAAAGTCTAGTTCGGACCGCTCTATTGGACGGAGCCACTACTTGCTGTGGCTTCCTGAAAAATGTTGCTCAAAATAAGCTTGTGGTTAGCAAGACAAAGAAAGGAGGGGAAGGGATGTTGATTGGGGGTTTCAATCCCTCCTCTAATTGCTTCATTTTAATCTTAAACGGGGATTGGGTCAGAGGTCTCATCTTCTGTAACTGCTTCATGCTGCAAAGGGGCAAAGTTGGGGGCCTTCATGGAACCTGTGCACTGCTTCTTTTCAAGGGATAGGCTGGAATCCCTTGACTGCTACCATTTGGAAATGAAGCTTTTCAAGTCTGGAAGAAATGAACTTCATGAGGAAATTAAAAATCCAAGGGCCAAATAGAAGAAGAGTGAGGATCTTGCATATTGGGGGAACTAGGAGCCATAACCAGCTAAACAACTGTGAAAACCACCCTCCCTTTAAGTAGCTGGTAATACCAGGCAGATTGTTGGTGGATAAGAGGGTGGCTTGTAACTTTTTTAACCAAATTGCTTGCTCATGAATGTGCTGAACACTGACCTTCACTTTAAACGAGTTATTAATATACGTACAGCAAGAGGTGTTAGCCATGGCACACATTCCTCCTTCTTTAGGTTGTCTATGATCATGTTAATGAGGGAATCTAGGGACTGTTGTTGAACCCTGATGGAAGCTCCTGTCTCATTAGCAGTGCACTCCAGGGTGTGAGTGAGATTGGCCATTATGAACTCAGGATTTAAAATGTCTGCCCAAGGCACAGCCAGGTTGAAAGCCTTTACTGCCCAAAAGGCAGTGTTGTCTAAAATCCCTTGTTTTTGACAGTGAGATCTTATCACCTCTCTGCTATTGTTAAAGATAGTTATGGGAGGTTATGTGGACTAGGGCACACTGCTCATTTGCGAGAAAGGGGTTTAGACAATAGGTGGCTATGACTCAGAGGTCATCTCACCTAGGGACATATAATTAGGGAAGTGAGAACTGCCCACAAACGAAGATGTACCCAGGTAGGGTACATGTTTGATGAGTATTTAGGGTGACGTTTGTTAGGTTATTCCAAGAGTTAGTACCTACGCACCCTGGTAGGAGGCCTGGGGGTCTCCAAGTTGTTCTTAGCTGACGCGCAGACTCCCAGAGTTCCTGGAGGGTATTATTAGCATAAGCCCTAGATAGCTGGGCCCAGTTCCTGGGGTACTGAGGTACTAAGGCCCAAGGACACAGCCCTCATATTAAGTATTTAGAAGGCATTGGGTCAGAGTCATTTTTGCAAACATTTCTACTGTCATTAAGGAAACCATGGGTTGTATTTGGGGAACATGATATAGAGTTCCAGTCTGATGCCAGTTCCCAGGTTTGATAGGTAAATTTGAAGGAATCAGTAAGCTGGGAGAATGTGTGATTCCAAATTGGGATTTTAATGTCCCCATAAGTAGATTGGTTCCCCTGAGTGTAGTATATAAAGGTCAGTCACATTAAAACAAGGATATTGTTGTTGTGTGTTAAGGAGGGTCATGATGAAAATTGGGGTAAAGGTATATGTTGAGGCTCTCTCTCCTTGGATTACTTGGGTACACTTGACATATTGGTTACAGGGATAGTGGTAGGTAGGTCACGCCCCTCAGTCTGGGGATGCTGATGACAAACTCAACAATTTTTGAGATTGCCCCCTGTGGCAGCAGCTTGAGAAATTTGAACAACAGTATTTTCACCCCATGGGGAAACTAGGGTTTTGAGTCAGGTATTAGGGGAGGCAGCAACAGGTCTCTCACTCAAGGCCAAGACAAAAGTGAGGGTTAGACTGAGGGTCACATTCTTAAGAGTAGTAGAGGTGATTAAAAATAACTATTAAGCAGTTTACATGGAAGGTTGGTGGGGGTGTCTGAAACAGAGTATTTCAGGCAAAACAAAAAATGCTTTTACTTATCTCTTAAGGGTTACTTTTCCTGAATAGCCACCTGAGGTCTCCTGTCTGTTTGGCTTTCCAGAGAGGGTCACAGTGGACTGTTTCTCTGTCTCTAGAAATTTCAGCCTCAGTGACAGGTGGAGCCTTCTTTATCTGGGTGTAATGGACCCAAGGCCTCACTCCTTCTAGTTTTACAGAAGAGTAGGTGGTTAATAAAACAAGATCGGTTCCCCCGCCCCCACCCCGCAGTTTCCGGTAGGCCACGATCTATCTCCCAGTGTTTAAGAAGAACCCGAAAACCTGGTTGGAAAGAGTGGAGAGAGGTATCAGAAGGACAGAGCTTCTTCAGAGTATTGGGTTACTGATGACAGAGCTGCCTGCAAGGCTTGTAGGTAAGCACAGATTGAGGCCTTTTAAGTGAGGGTCCCAACCCACCCACCTGAGGAAGGGCCTCCCATATAACATTTCAAAAAGGCTTAATTTAAGCCTCCTTCTAGGAACAACCCTTATCCTCAAGAGAGCCAGTGGCAAAGCCTTTACCCAAGGTAGGTGAGTTTCCTGACAGTTTGGTAATAGTCTTTTTCAAGATGTGTTTCATCTTTTTTACTTTTCCTGAGGATTAGAGCCTCCAAGTTGCATGTAATTTCCACTTAACTCCCAACAAAGAGTAGATGGAGTGTGTTATCTTGGCCATGAGGGCCGGCCCATTGTCTGATTGGATGGAGGCCAGAAGCCCAAACCACAGGATGATTTGTTCTAACAAGGCTTTTGCCACTCCTCCAGCTTTCTCTGTCTTGCAAGGACAAGCTTTGGCCCAATTTGTAAAAGTATCTACCAAGACTAGTAGGTATCTTAGGCCTCAGGGGAAGGGAGCATGA
This sequence comes from Elephas maximus indicus, assembly GCF_024166365.1. NCBI lineage: Eukaryota > Metazoa > Chordata > Mammalia > Proboscidea > Elephantidae > Elephas > Elephas maximus. The sequence goes on from NC_064826.1 coordinate 34,264,269, forward strand.
CCATGAAGTCTACCTGCCAACCTTCTCCTGGGTATTGTCCTCTATATCGTATTCCTTGAACGGAGGGTAGCCATGTGTGCCTTGGGTTGTTCCGTGTACAAATCTTGCATCTGCGAAGTATTTCTTGGATGACATGGGTCATCCGAGGTCCCACCATTGTGGGTCTAGCCCAGTCTTGAGTAGCCTGTATTTCCCAGTGGGTACTTCATGGAGAGTTTTGAATATCATCCACAATTGTCCCTCAGGTACATATACCTTGCCCTTAGGGTTTTTATTCCAGTCTCCTTCCTTTTCAGTGAACCCCCGCTCTTCCCTCCTTTTTTTTGTCTTCGAGGGAATAAATGGGTTGACGCTCCCTTAGTAGGTCCATGAGAATAAGAGGGCACACCTAGGCAGGCTCAGTTGAGGGCAAGCTTACCTGTTTGGCTGCTTGTTTGGCGGCTTGGTCAGCAAAGTTGTTATCCTGAGCCTCTAGAGATGTCCTCTTCTGTTTTCCATGGCAATACACAACTGCTACCTCAGTGGGCAGGAGTATGGCCTCCAAGGGTTCTCATATTTGCTATCCATGTTTGAGTTCTTTCTTGCTAGCCATTAACATTCTCTTTTCTCGCCAGGTGGCACCGTGGGCATGTACCATAGAGAAGGCATAACGTCAGTCCAAATTGTGACCTGCTTACCTGTGGCCAGGTGGAGGGCCCTGGTTAAGGCTATCATTTCTGCCTTCTGAGCCAACATTCCAGTGGGTAGGGGTTCAGCTTTGATCACCTCTGGAGTGAGTTTGATGGTGACAACTGCATACCCAGCATGCCACATACCCTGTTTTACCAAGCCGCTGCCATCAGTGAACAGCTCTAGGTCTGGAGCCTCTAGGGGCTGGTCTCACAGATCAGGACAACTTGAGAAGACCTCTTCTTTTGTCTCAACACAATATTGTCATCGGTCCCCAGCTGGTGATGGCATGGGGAGGAGGGTGGTGGGGTTCAAGGTGGGACATACCTTCAGGGTAATCAAGGGGTTGTCTAGTAAGATATCCTGGTACCTTCCCATCCAACCAGTAGTTAACCAGAGTCTGCCCTTTTTTTCCAACACGGTCAAAACCACATGAGGAGTATATGCACTCATGGGCTGCTGAATAGCCAATTTTTCTGCTTCTAGTATTAGATCACAAGTGGCTGCCACTGCCCTAAGGCAGGCAGGCCAGCCCTGAACTACAAAGTCTACTTGTTTTGCAAAATACCCTACTGGTCCCTTCAGGGGCTCCAGCATTTTTATGAGGACCCTGAGAGCAATTATTTGTCATGCACATCGAGCTTGAAAGGATTGGCTAGATCTGGGAGGCCGAGGGCTGGGGCCCTCATGAGGTGGGATTTTAGTTCTTGAAATGCTTGTTGGCACTGGGGTGCCCATAAAAAGGGATCACTATCTGCTCCCTTTGTGAGTATAGGGCTTTGCAATGAGCCCAAAGTCAGGGATCCAAATTTGGCAGAATTCTGCCATCCCAAAAACACTCAGAGTTGCCGCTTTGTTGAGGGGGACCTGAGTTTGGCAAATGGCCTCTTTATGGGCTGGAAGAAGAGTTCTTTGTCCCTCTGTAAGGGAAAAGCCTAGGTATTAGTCCTCTAGGTGTGTGTTCTGGGCCTTTTCTTTTGAGACGATACCCCAAGGTTGCCAGGTGATTCAGGGTTTTAATTGTGTTTTTTTCTGAGGTCTTTCACTAGTGCTGGCAATTAGCAAGTCATCAATATATTGGAGTAGGACCCCTTCCTGTAATTGTAACTACTGAGGGTCCCTTCCTAGGATTTCCCCCCAAATAGTGGGATTATTCTTGAACACTTGGGGCAGTGCTGTCCAACAATACTGGGATTTTCGTCCACTTTTGTTCTCCCACTCGAAAACGAAGATTTCCTGAGAATCTCTTTTAAGGGGGATGCAAAAGAAGGCATCTTTTAAATCCAAAACAGTGAACCATTTACTATGTCCAGGGAGTGCAGACGATAGGGTGTACTGGTTGGGGACCGTGGGGTGTATATCATTTATGATTTGCTAGATGGCTCTCAGGTCTTGTACAAACCAATATTCTCTGGTCAGTTTCTTTACCGGGAGGATCAGGATGTTGTAGGGAGATTGGCATGGCCAAATCAATCCATGCCTCAGGAACTTGCCTACCACCTCTTGGAGCCCATGTTTTTGCTTCTTGCCTGATGGGATACTGTCACAGGCAGGGGATGGGAGTTCCTTCTTTGAGCTGTATTCTAACAGGTTGGGCAGAGACTGCTCGTCCTGGGAGTCCATCTGCCTACACACAGGGGTTTGCCAACCGTTCCCAGTCATTTTCTAGGGAGGAGTTCTCACCCTGGGGCCTTTGGGTATCAGTGAAGAATGTCTGTAAGGCCCATGCTTGTTCCGGGGTACACTCACCTCAACTGCTGGTGAGGCAAACGTGACCTGGGCCTGTAATTTGCTTAGGATATCTCACCCAAGCAGGGGGGTAGTGCATTCTGGGATACAGAGGGAGCTGTGGACCAATTGGTGGGTCTCTACTTTGCAGATGAGGGGCTTCAAGAAGGTCCGTTTTTCTGGTAGCCTTGTGACCCCTACAACTTGAGTTGTTTTTCTAGATACAGGGGTGGGGGCCTGGTTCAAGACCAAGTGAGTGGTGCCAGTGTCCATAAGAACTCAACTTTTTCTCCCCTCACTTGCAGGGTTACCCAGGGTTCCTTGGGGGAGACTTTGACTGAGCCTTTACAGGGTTGCTATGAGTTGGATTTGACTCAAAGGCAACTTTTTTTTTTTTTTTTTTTTTTTAAACCCATCCCAGAGGAAAAGGGATGGCCAGTTTCTAATTTTGGTTGCCTCTCAGGCCTGAGGTGATAGATCTGAGACACAGTGTGCTTGTGTTTCAGGACCTAAGAATATGTCAGTGGTTGAGATTAGACTCTAGCACTAGAAACAACATTGATCAGAAAGTGGTGGTAACAGATTATCTTTGGCAGTAATTGCAGGTTGGTGAGCTATGAAGTCATTCTCACACTGATGAAGTTATTTCTAAAGGTTGGTTCTATAATTCAACAGAGGCAGCTGATCCTTCACCCCAGCTGTCATCAGGAGGCAAGGGTCCTTTCCCCAAAGTTCTGCTAATCACCGGTGCTAAGTTTAGTTGAGTTCTTCATAGCCTAGGAGTTCTGAGAATCCACTGTTATACTCATAGCTCCCAGTTCTTGCAGTTCAAGGACACAGCTTCCCAGGGTATGGGTCAGCCAGCCTTCCCCAGGATGTGAATAGTCTAGAGCCCAAATCCAGAAACACCACTCAACCTTCTGCCAAAGTCATAAACAAAGGTGGTCCAATGCTACTGAAAGCATAATACGTGTTGCTACATCCTTCTCCAAGGACAATAGGGTCTGCTTACCAGATATGTAATCACCTGAGAGACTATTCAAATTTTTCTTCCAAGAGCAGGAAAGATCACATAAAGGTAATTTGTCTTCTACATTTACATAACTAATGGAGACCCCTAGAACAATATTTCTCAGAATAAGGAAGATTATTAGACTTCCTTTGTAAAACCCATTAATTGGTCATTTATACATGTGTCTGTGTGGTTATTCGATTAATGTCTGTAGCTCACTACCTGTAAACTCCACGTGAGCAGATATCTTTTTCATCTGGGTTCTCCATCGTGTTCCCAGTACCCAACACAGAACCAGACACAGAGTGGCTAATCCATATTTGTGAAAATAACAAACGGATGATAACTCTCTACAAGATGATTTTGTTTCCCCTTGCTCTATTGTGAAGTAGTTGGCACCTTCTCTAACTAAAAGGGAGAGAGAAAAAAAGAAAATACCCACTTAATTTCTGATGTGTTGTCTCTCAAGGGAGGTATTTCCCTAAAAAGACATAGTTATTAAAGACAGATTTTTTTCCACTTATAAGTATATATTTAGGGAGTAACATGACTTACACTCACTTTTTAAACCAAATTAACATATCACGATTTATTAGAGTGTAATTTCTGGATGTTGAAAACAGTTAACATGCTTAGCTACTAACTGGAAGGTTCAAAGTTGGAGTCTACCCAGAGGCACATCTGAAGAAAGCCTTGCTGATCTACTTCCAAAAAGACCTGCCTTTGGAAACCCTATTGAATAGTTCTACTCTGATACTCACAAGGTTACCATGAGTAGGAATTGACTCAATGGCAATAGCTTCATTTTTTTGGATTGTGTATTACAGTAGATTAAATTATGTTCTGCGAAACATTAGTTCCCTAGTATTTTGCTAGGTAATATGCAGAAAAGTTAATCTAACCTATGGTAAGTTTAGAAACAATGGGACAAACAGGTTTTTTTTTTTTTTAAACGGAGGGAGGGACTTTTCATAGTCATTGAGGGAATAAATATACTCTGGGATATAGAATACTAAGATCCCAAACTTATTTGACAAGAAACCTTACTTTTATACTAATGTGCCTAATGCTTATGCTTATATTCCCAAACCTAAACTTGAAGAAACAGTGGCAAGAAATTAATTATGACAATATGATAGCAATTTGTAAATTTTAAAGGGTTCTACAACTTTAAGGCTTATTTTCCAACAGATTATGAACCTGAGGATAATGATGTTTTACTCATCCTTGTAGTAAAAACCCTAGCACTTATTCTTGGCACACAACAAGTGTTCAATAAATATTTGTTTTATAAATGCGACAACGAGAGCTATCTCAAACTAAAGTGCACGTTGTATTGAACACGATAATTATACTGAATTAGCAGTACCTTTTGACAATCTGAGACTAGTTATGCATGCCAATGGAAATGTGTTCGCTAAGCTTAAAAAAAAAAGAAAAACCCTCTCAAGCCAGGAAGAAAAAAATGCATATACCCATTTTTTCTACAGAAGAGGAAAAAAGTATAAATAGAATAAATTTATTATATCCAAATTAATGGAAAAGAACCAATTAAAAATTAATGTACAATAGATTAATACAAAATTCAAATAGATAGGATATGACTTCACTGAAAATTTCCATACTGTCTTATTGACAAACCAGAATTTTAACATTATTAGAAGATTTTCCTATGGAATGTTTTAGTAGATTTGACTTTCTAATTTTTGCCCAATTCTATCAAGATTACCATGATAGAATAACTCCATTTGATGAATGGCACAATTTCAGAGATTAGTTATCCTGTTCCTTAGATTAGTTGTTCCATTCCTTAGATTAAGCTCAAGAGTATCCACAGTTTGACAGCAAAATACATCAAACACAATACTGCACCAAATGAAAGTAATGACTGTACCATTTCAATAATCTAACTCTAAACGATGTCAGACATGATTATAACAAAGCTTATTAGCAATTTTTATGAAATTTTTGGGAAAGCATCCAAATACTCCTAATTTGAACTTAATCATCATCAGGCTCCTAAACATATGCACTGGAAGATTTATAAGAATCAATCAACCCATATTGGGAAGTGAATGAACACAAGACATGTGGCCTAGCGGGTATGACCCACTTCATCTCAGGAAAGCCATCAACTCTAGCGTTCTGTCAGCTAGTAGAGATATTAGAGCCTGCCAGGTAGGGCTTTTATTTTATATAGCGTGGCTCTAGAAGGCTGCACCACTACAATGGCACTCTACGAAAGAGATGGTAAAGCATTAGAGGGTTTTGAGCATAAGAGTGACAAGCCCTGAGTTCTATTTTAGAAGGATTAAAGGCTTTTGTGAGGATAGACAAGAGGAGAGCAAAGGTGGAAGTGGGGAAATGAGTTAAGGAAACAGAGATGGCAACTGAATACATAAAGACAATGGTGGTTTTGATTAAGATAGTGATGGAGCTGATGCAAGGGTGAGATGCTGATTATATTTGAAAGACCAGGCTAAAAAAGATTTGCTGATGGGAAGCCACACCCAAAGATGGCTACAAGATTTTTGACCTCATCAACTTGAAGTATGAGTTGACATTTACTAAGATGTAAGACTGTAGGTAAGCCTGGTGACACAGTGGTTGAGAACTCAGCTGCTAATCAAAAGGTCAACAGCTTGAATCCACCAGCCACTCCTTAGAAACTCTATTGGGCAGTTCTACTCTATCCTAGAGGGTTGCTATGAGTCAGAATCGACTCGAAAGCAATAGGTTTGGTTTGGAAGACTGTAGGAAGAGCCTACACAGTGTGTGTATGTGTGTGTGCGCACATGTATAAGAAGAAGGTATCTAGGCTTTCATGTCTTAACATACTAGTTTAAAGATGACCTGGTGGTGCAGTGGTTAAGGCACTTGGTGGCTAACCAGAAGGCTGGCAATTCAAACCCACCAGCTGCTCCATGGGACAAAGACTTGGCAGTCTGCTTCTGTAAAGATTTACAGCCTTGGAAACCCTATGAGGCCATTCTACTCTGTCCTACAGGGTCACTATAAGTTGGAATTGACTCGATGGCAATGAATTTTTATTAGAAATCCAAATGAGGATGTTAAGTAGACAGATATCCAAATCTAGAGTTCAAGGGAAAGGTAGTAGATGGAGATACAAGTTTGTACATCATAGCAAATTAAATAGTATTTAAAGCTATAAAACAAGATAAAAACACCTTCCCCAACAGGCCATTTTACAAGTTTTATGGTCTTTGCAAAGCTTCATCAGGTATGGTTATCAAAGTGTCTTTCCCTTAACTCTGAGGTAATATCTTGTCAATAAATAGACCTTTATGTTCTGGAGATATTTACTAAAGTTGATTGGGGGAGTGGACACATTTTATAATAGGTTTTAAAACAGAGTAGCCAGCTGACTTCAAATGATTTGCTTATATATGCTCAGTTTAAGCAATGGCATGAGTAGCTGACTTATTTAGCCTTGATCTACCTCTGTTATTCTAGCCACTAACTTTCTTCTAATTTGAATTCTTTGTCTTTTTCCTCCATTATATTGTCAGGGCATTTGCCAAGACAATGTCAGGTTTCTTTCCCATCTTTCTTGGACAATCCTTTTCCAAACAAAGATACGATATTCAAAAGCACCACTCTTTGTTCTGCACTAACATTTCCGGCATAATCCAAAACCGCCTTCTTGCTATTCATTTGCACCCCCTCCCCACCTTATTCTCAATGCTGAAATCCTTGTCTGACCTTCTTTTTTGTTAAATACATTTGAATGTTTTTCATGATTTTCTTTACTGAGCCCAAATCCTCAGTGATCTTCTCCACGGACTATCTCTTGATAAACAAAAAATAAAAGTGCTAACCCAATTCTCTTAATTTATTGTTTTTCTGGTAGTGCAATAACTTTTAAAGACAACATTTACTATTTTTTTCTTCATAGAAAACACTGAAGGAGACCTCTTTAATTTTGAGTTTGTATAAAGAAAGTGTTTAGGCACACCCTCAATAGATTAATTGCACTCTGAAGAACTTAAAATGTAAAAACCCATGCAGTATTGACTATCTGTAATAAAGTGCCTGTTTTGTCCTGAAGGGAGTCCCTGGTTAGTGTAACCGGTTAAGTGCTAGACTACTAACAGAAAGGTAGGCAGTTCCAATCCACCCAGAGGCATATCAGAAATAAGGCCTGGCAATCTGCTTCCGAAAGGTCACAGCCTTAAAAACGCTTTGCAGCAGTTCTACTATGACACACGAGGTCCCTATGAGTCAGAATTGACTCGACAGCAACTAACAATAACAACATTTGTCCCTAAATTTCACTTTATTGCCTTCAACTATACTTAATAAAATTCATGAAGCAAAAAATGTCTAGCTTTCATTAAATGGAAAAAATTAGTTTTCATGTCTCAATCTTTATATACTTTATACATAAATCTTATTGTTGCAAATGGAATTTAGAGACAGTTAAAATGTGATCATCTGGTTTTGAGTCGTGTTGATATTTAGGATAACATTACCTATCAAATTTATATTCAAATAGGAAAATCTCATCACATTAAAACATTATTTACATATTCATATACTTCCTCCTCCAGGCACAGATGCCAGCCCTTTCTTTATGGATGGGTCTGGCAATAAAATATAAAAACAAACACAGAGGAAGGAAAGGAAGCAACACATAGAAACTAGTGACATGTATCATCTCTCTTTATTTCTCAAAAATTCCTACATATTGTATCTTCAAGAATGTTCTTGGAACTTAATAATGGAGAATAGGTATGAAATAATGAAAATATAGTAAAATAAAACTGAGATGAAATAGTAATAAAATAACCATATCTAATATTTTTTACATTAAAAATTTTAAAATAGAAAAGAACTCTAACTTCCTTGGATTGTCTTCTATGCATACGGAAGTGTTGACTACTTCCCTAAACGCCATCCAAAATATTGTCTGAGAAATGACATTGCTATAGGGTTTCTACGAATCAGAATCAACTCGATGACACACAACAACAACGGCTACAATAAAGATTTCTATTTTGTTCTATGAAGTGATGTATTCCCCATTACTTCAGGGGCCCTGTTATTAATAGTGCCTCTAAAAAAAAAAAAAAAAATTTTTTTTTTTCTTGCTAGTCATTGACAGAAAAGGCACACTTCAAAAGAGACCTTCTCTAAGAAAGTAAGAGGAAAAACACAGAAAAATCATAAATAGGAAAGAGAAGGGAGAAGGTAGATAGAAAATGAGGGCAAAAGCAGGAAAAGAGTAAAACAGAAGGAATAGAAAATCTAAAATTAAAAAAAAGGAACTACCTTGAAACTGGTATTAAAGCTCCCTCAGTCCGCTCTCCGTCATCATTAACCCACATCACCAAAATCCATGGCATCATGTCCTTAAGGCCTTAGCCCTGGGCTTGGGGGAGAGGGGGTGTTTTCTAGATATGTGTTATGCTTTGATCTCCCCTTTTCAAGTATCTGATGTTTTTTTTAATACTTATCCATCACTGTTGAACTTAGTCATGTTATGTAATAGAAGGCAGAATGTCAAACTTCTAAAGCATCTGTTACATTTCTAAGACAATTTGATTTTCATGAGCTTTGTAAGCTCATTAAAGATTTCTGTAGCACTGTACAATAAAATGTTTAAACAGTATAGTGTATCTGTACAACAATGACCACGAAGGTGGCACAGGACCAGGCAAGGCTTCTTTTTGCTGTACGTAAGCTCTCTGTGAGTTGGAGTCCACTCGACAGCGACTACTACCACTACCACCAACAATCTGTGTTAATCAGTGCTGGATACTGGTATTGGTTGGGAAGCAGGGGGTCCTACACCCACTGGCCCTTGAAATTATCTCTAGCTCAGCGCCCTCAAGAGTCTACCAGCCTATTTTTTAATTATCATGATTCTTTAAAATAAAACTAATAAATGCACTCGATTTTAGAAGTCAAATTGTGCTAAAAGATTTGTAACAGTAACAGCCAAAAGACAGCACCTTATCTGCTTCTCCTGGTTCTACTTCCCAGAGACAATCGCTTTCAGCTCTTTTAGGTCTAAAGTCTAATATTTAATTCCATATTTGTAACTAATACATGCAGGCTGCTATTTCTTGGTTCATTAATTTAAAAACTATTTGCCCCTATAAAGTATATGAGGAATTTATTTCTTTCACACTCTTTTTTCTTTTCCCATCCTCCAAATGAAGTTCCACTCTAATTTTTATTAAATCCGTGTGTTCATTATTATGCTTATGAGGATGTTGTCGTTCACTACTAAGCTAGACAGTATACTCTTTTAAAAAATCTTATTTAGAAAGAATTTTAGATTTACAGAAGAATGGCAAACACAGTACAATTTCTTTACCATACTTACCATACACCCTTCACCAGCCTTCCGTAATGTTAACAGCTTACGTAACTATGGAACATTTATCAAAACAAGAAATTAGCACTGGTGCAACAATATTGAATAGACTCTAGACTATATTCAGATTTCACCAGTTTTTTTCCACTAATTCCCTTTTTCTGTTCCAGAATCTAATCTAGGATACCATATTTCATTTAGTTGTCTATCTCTTTAGTCTCTTCTTATCTAGGACATTGTTATGAATTGAATTGTATCCCCCAAAAATGTATGTCAACTTGACTAAGCCATGATTCCCATTATTGTGTGACTGTCTACCATTTTATCATCTGGTGTGATTTTCCTATGTGTTGTAAATCCTACCTCTATGATGTTAATGAGGTGGGATTAGAGACAGTTATGCTAATGAGGCAGGGTACAATCCACAAGATTAGGTTCTGTCTTAAATTAACCTCTTTTGAGATATAAAAGAGGGAAGTAAGTAGAGAGACATGGGGACCTCATACCACCAAGAAAGCAGTGTCAGGAGCAGAGCACATCCTTTGGACCTATAACCTGATGGGAATGGGTCCCACCCTGCACAACCCCTTGAGTCAATTGAGAGACACCAGGCCTTTGAGAAAGAGAAAGTAGACTTTACTGCAAATTGGTCAAGCAAGGAGCTCAGAGACTAAGCCTCAAATCACGCTTCCCAAGATGGGAGACTCTAAGGCACTTACAGGGTTCTAGACGGGGAACTTAAGCATAATTCATGAAGTTTTTGGGAACAGGTGGGCAAGTTCAGAAATTAATTAACATGTATGAAGGTATAGTGGGGTACAATATGGCAGCTGGGGGCATGTGTTTTTTTTATGATGCATGAAGTTTTTTTTAAATTGTGCTTTAGGTGAAAGTTTACAGCTCAAGTTAATTTCTCATACAAAACTCTATACACATATTGTTTTGTAACATTAGCTGCAATCCCCACAATATGACAGCACACTCCCCCTTCCCACCACCGGTTCCTGTGTCCATTCGACCAGTTCCTGTTCCTTCCTGCCTTATCATCCTGCTTTTAGACAGGAACTGCCCATTTGGTCTCTTATATCTGAATGAGCTAAGAAGCATATTCTTCACATATATTATTTTTATTTTGTAGTCCTCTCTAATCTTTGAAGAGTGGGCTTCAGGAATGGTTTCAGTGCTGGGTTAACAGTGCAAGCAGTGGTCATAGTTTTGGGGGTTCCTCTAGTCTCTGTCAGACCATTAAGGCTGGTCTTCTAAAGTGAATTTGAATTCTGTTCTATATTTTTCTCCTGCTCTGTCCAGGCTCCTGTTGTATTCCCTATCAGTGGTCATTGGTGTAGCTGGGCACCATCTAGTTCTTGTGGTTTCAGGCTGGTGGAGTCTGGTTCATGTGGTCCCTTAGTCCTTTGGGCTAATATTTTTCTTGTATCTTTGGTTTTCTTCATTATCCTTTGCTCCAAATGGAATGGGACCAATCGATGTACCTTAGATGGCTGCTTGCAAGCTTTTAAGACTCTAGACATCACTCACCAAAGTGGGATGTAAAACATATTCTTAATAAATTTTGTTATGCCAATTGACCTAGATGTCCCCGGAAGCTATGGTCTCCAGGCTGCAGCACCACCCACTCTGTCCCTCAAAATGTTTGGATCTGTCCAAGGAAACTTCTTAGCTTTGCTTTGGACCAGGGGGAGATTGATGACAAGAACCTTCCTCCAGAGCCAACAGAGAGAGAAAGCCTTCCCCTGGAGCTGGAGCCTTGAATTTGGACTTCTAGCCTACAAGATGGTGAGAGGATAAACTTTTGTTTGTTAAAACCGTCCACTTGTGGTATGTATGTTATAGCAGCACTAGGTAACTAACCCCACTGCCGTCAAGTTGATTCCGACTCATAGCGTAACTAAGACAGGCATTTTCTCAGTTTTTCCTTGTCTTCTACGGCCTTGATAGTTTTGGAGAATACTGACCATTTTATAGAATGTTCCTCAACAATTTGTTTGACTCATACTTTCCTATTATTATTCTGAAGTATTGGGTTTTTGCACAGTGGTGAAGTGCCCTTCTTATCACATCATAAAAGGGAGGACATAACCTCAGCGTGACTCATTACCGATGATGTTAACTTTGTTCCCTTAGTTAGGGTTGTGTGTGCCAGGTTTCTGCACTGTAAATTTACTATTTTTCCCTTTGTGCATTCTATTTGCTAGAAGTGAATCATTACTTTCATCCCATACACAAAACTCTACCTTTTGGAGAAAGGTCTACCAAATAATTTATGGACATATGTTAAAATCACCATAGTAAGTAATAAATATTGGGGGGGGGCAGCTATTTTGGGACTATACAAATATCCTGTTTCTCCTTTAAGTTTCATTCACTGATTTCAGCATTCTCCAGTGCCTGTAGCAATTATTACCATGGTGGGCTACTGTAATTTTTTATTTCTTTTACTCTTTCTATATTTATGATTTGAAATTCTTCTGTAAAAACGATTCACACTTCCTTTTATTTATCTATCCAATTATCTATATCAGTGTCAACACATGAACATTTATATTTTTTGGTTATAATCAAATACTCCAGTTATGTATTTTCTTGCTCAAATTACTAAAGCTTTGGCCACTGGCAAGACTTTCAGGCTGGGTCCTGTGTCTTTTTAACGTGTCTCCATATTTTTGTTTTTTAAGCACTTCCCTACTTTCTGGCAGTAACAAATGCTTCAAATTCATCTTGTGTATCCATTGCCATAGCTCCAGAATCAGTCATTTCTCCAAATAGCGCTGGTTCTTTTTGTTAGAAAACGGTATTTAGTAAGTAAGATTTGAGTGCTAGGGGTGTTCATTGCAACTGGAGTGTCACTGTTCCTAGGCTTTCTCGGTGAACACAGCTAGGAATACATGTATATACACTTACCCATGTATAATGATTTACGTGTATATTATAATAATATTTTTCATGACATCGTCATCTCTAATCCACAGGGTTCATTGTAGTCTTCCCCACTAGCGTATCTGTAACTTTTTTCTCTGAGGGTAAGAATCCTGCAATCTAAAATTTATTTACTAATTGTTTAACCCTATACACATAAAGTAATTTCAGAATTGCTAATCTGTATTCTTGTTTTGAACACTTTTAAGAATTTTTCTTTTGGTTACTTAATTCATTATTTTTTGGTTTTTGCATTTTTTAACCTATCTCTACACACTTCAACGTCTGTAACCACTGTTTCTTAGCATGATTTTACTCACAGTCAAACCCATCTAATAAATTACCAGTTTCATTTTTCCTCTGAGTCATCCCACCTGTAGCCCTTTATCCTCCTTTCCTTTGCAAAATAACTGTTTACTCTGAATGGGGAAGGAGATGCTCCAATAGCTTACTCAAAAAGGGGTGGATTAGCCAATAGGCAAGAGGTAAGCACAGTGCTTACCTTGCCTACCAGACCATTTGTAGTGAACAATTTCACATTTTTTCACCACATCAAAGATCCTACTTTTAGAAGTATGGCTGGCACCTGTCTCTCTCCCAACTCAATAGCACCTTTCTATAGAATCAAAGCCTCTTTCCAAATTTACAATCCCTGACAGGGATGGATGACTCAGTAAGAAAGGTAAGAACAAGCTTACTTGTGCTTACTTACTAATCTATAGTGAACAATTTCAAATGGGTTTCACCACATCAAAGATAATTTGGTAAACAAGGTAAGTACCATGCTTACCTCACCTATTGGATAATCTGCTCCTGTTTAAGACAGACATTATTTGAAGGATTGTGTGTCTGAAAATGTCTTTATTTCCATGGAATTTCTGATAGTTTGACTTTATAAGGAGTTTCCTGCTTCTTTTACTCCTGAGACCTGGCCTGCAAAGATATGACCACTTTCTGTCATAGTCCCATATCTTTATTCATTGACTCTTACTTTTAATTATCCCACTCTAAAGAATCAGTTTGAGGGAAAACAAATACAGAAGAACAAAGCCTTTTTAATATTTTAAATTAAGAAAGTCCCCCCCCCAAAAGGCTTAAAAAAATATCCAACACTCAAAGTTAGTTGGAGTTTTATATCCCAATTTTTTTATATGAAAATCAACACATATTTATTGAATTACTACAATAGACACAGGAACACTAAGGGAAAGGTGAAAGAAGTATAAACTTTTTTTTAATTAAATAATTCTCCAGTTTCCTTGAAGACAAATATACAGATTAAAAAAAAGAGAGAGAGAGACTGTGAAAGAGAATCACAGACGGTGTCTTCCTCAGTCAGTTCTAAGGTATAGGCATTCTGGGCTACGAGGGCTCAGAGAAGGCAGGAACGCAAATAGTAAACACCAGCCTAGTCTTAGTTTACCTGACCTTAAGTGAACATTGCTAGTTCCAGTGGTCTTAAGAACTTGTCTAACTAAGCTACTTCAATGGCTTTGTACATAGTCTAGTTTTAAGCATATTAACCCATGTTAATGTAGCTGAAGCTCTTCTATCTGAAGGTTTTCTTTAATTTTGTAGAAACAGGTGATTCAAAATCCTACTTCATTCATAGAGATCAATTCCAAAGACCTTCACTAACTAAAAAATACATTAAAGTAAGTTTGAACATAGGACATGTGACTTGGCTTACCTTACAAATGTTCTTCCGTGGTGTTGACAGTGAAGGAGCCTGAGGTTGCTTGATCTGCTGGAAGAGAGGGGATTACCCAGAACTAAGCAGGTGCACAGGTGATGAAAATCAGGTAGTTAGTAACAGAGCTAAACACATGAGTTGATTGTCCAGCTGCCTTTCTGATTGTTAAGGCTAATAGAGACTTCTGTTACGTGCTCGGAGCCTGGGTGGTACAGTGGTTAAGAGCTTGGCTGCTAATCAAAAGATCTAGCACTTCGAATCCACCAGTCACTCCTTGGAAACTCTATGGGGCAGTTCTACTCTGTCCTATAGGGTCGCTATGAGTCAGAATCTACTTCATGGCAATGGCTTTTGGTTACTTACACATCTGCTATGGATTGAGTTTTGTCCCCAAAAAAATATCTGCCAACTTGGCTAGGCCACTATTCCCAGTATTGTCCAACATTTTGCCATCTGATATGATTTTCTTATGTGTTATAAATCCTACTTCTACGATGTTAATAAAGCAGGATGAGGCAGGACTCAATATACAAGATTAGGTTGTGTCTTGGACGAACTTCTTTTGAGATATAAAAGGTAGTAGCAAGTAGAGAGACATGGACACCTCATACCACCAAGAGAGCAGTGCCAGGAACAGAGCACATCCTTTGGACCTGAGGTTCCTGCACTGAGTAGCTCCCAAACAAGGGGAAGACTGATGACACAGACCTTCCTCCAGAGCCAACAGAGAAAGCCTTGTTCTAGAGCTGGCACCCTGAATTCGGACTTCTAGCCTCCTAGACTGTGAGGGAATAAATTTCTCTTTGCCAAAGCCATCCACTTGTATTTCTGTTATAGCAGCACTAGATAACTAAGACAACATCTGAGGTGTCTTTGTTTCATTTATTCTAGTTGGGATGTGGACCATATTGCTCTTTCAATGTGTGTTACTTTGAAACAATGAGATTAGCATAGTACATTGGATTACATCCTTTCATTTCCAAACCTATTTTTCAGGCTTAGAAACTAAGGCGTTAATGACCAAAGAGCTAATGCTTGGCAGTAGTTAAGCAATCAGAATAGATTGACAGCATCTGGCCTACTCCAAGAACAGATCATCCTCTTTTTACTCAGGAAAATAGGAAAAAACATGCTGCAAGGAGCGAGTGAGAAATAAGAAGGAGAGACATGTCACGGATTTACTTAAAGTTGTTTTCCTGAACTGTAAATGTCTACTTGTGACAGAGCTTTTATGACCAGTCCACATAACACTATGCGTTAGGACCACTGTGTTGCTCCAAATTTGCCTACATGACAAATAATCTCATTTCAGATGAATCTATAAGAGGAAGAACACTCCTGAAAGATAAAACCAAAAAACCAAACCCATTACCGTCGAGTCAATTCCAACTCACAACAACCCTATAGGACAGAGCGGAACTGCTCCATATGGTTTCCAAGGAGCACCTGGTGGATTTGAACTGCCAATTTTTGGTTAGCAGCCATAGCTCTTAACCACTAACCCACCAGGGTTTCCTCCTGAGAGATAATCATATATTAATTACAGTTATTTTAATGTCAGTAAAATGGAAGTAGTTGTCCCCGGATAGTGCAAATAGTTAAGTTCTAGACAACTAACCAAAAGGTTGGCTATTCAAACCCACCCGGAGGTGCCTTGGAGACAGGCCTGGTGATCTGCTTCCAAAAGATCACAGCCTTGAAAACCTTACGGAGCAGCTCTACTCTGCACGCATGGGGTTGCCATGAGTCAATCTACCTGATGGCAACTAGCAGCAACAACAAAATGGAAGTTTGCCTATGAACGTACTGCTGGAATCTCTTGCTCGCACCAGTAACCTCAGTTGGATGGTGAACATACTGAACATGCCAGCGCCTTGCGGGCAGTGAGATCATTTTTTCTTGCTTCATGAGAAAGTTTTTTAATTTTATTAGGGGAGAAGAATTATATTCACCCAGAATTAGTTTACTTTACAATTAAAGCTTAGTAATTAATTTATTATTTTTTTAATTAATACATTCCCTTTTTATTTATTTGCCCTAAAATATATTATACTAGAGGATTTTTTTTAGATGATGGAAAGATACTTTTTGTCCTTCAGGCACCACCTCCTTATAACCTGCCTCTCGGCCTTACAGAAAGTGCTAGAAATGAAAGAGGGAGTCTCCTCATTTAATTTGATACTTCAGGTCATCATCCAAATATTTATTTCCTGGTCTTCCCACACACAAGGGGACTAAAGGTTAATAAGAATGCAAGTGGAAAATAATTAAGGATTAAAATATATACAGTAAAAAGCAAAATGAATCAGAATAAATAAAGTTTAGTGTGACCACCGGGTTAAGACGTCTTGATACTCACTCCAATCATAATTTTTTTTTTTTTTGTTTTTGAAGGACAGAAGTCTGATATGTACGGTGAAACTATCTGTTGCTGACACATCCAGAAAATGATAAAACAGTAATTCCTTTCCTCAAAAGTTCCTAAAATCCCTTGCCTTTGCTATGGACAATGCTACATGCAGATGATAACTTGCTACCATTTTCATGTTTCTTTTTAAAATCATTTCCTAGGGCTATTATTATTTATTTAGGACTAGGTTTGGCTAAAGAAAGCCCTGTTGGCACAACAGTTAAGTGCTCAGCTGCTATCTGAAAGTTTGGCAGTTGGAACCCACCCTGATCCCATGAAGATTACAACCTAGAAAACCTTATGAGGCAGTTCTACTTGGTCACATGGGGTCAGGTCACTACAAGTTGGATGGCACCTAACAACAACAACAAAATAGGTTTGTTCATAAGATCAAGAACTCTATTACAACAGTGGCTAAAACGAAATAGAAATATATTTCTCTTTCACAGACAGCCTGGAAATAAGAAGTCCAGAGCAGGCAGGGCAGCCTTGTGATGACCTCAGGGATCCAGAATTCTATCTTGCTTTTACATCATCTTTATCTTGTGACATCCACTTTCCAGTTCTTGATGTAGTGCCCAAGCTCCAGCCTTCATTTCTATATTCCAACCAGCAAAAGGTAGCTGGAAAAGGGCATGATTCCTCCTTCTAAGAAAAATTCCTGGAAATGATAAGCAACAGTTTCAATTAATTCTGTTGGTCAAAACAGAATAAAAACAGCTACGAGGAGGCTGGGCAATCAGTCTTTGAGCTGTGGTTCAGCTAAAACCCAGGTATTACTATTATAAAGAGGAAAGGGAAAACAATTATTAGGGGTCAACTTGTACTCTGTGACAGACTAAGGCTATGAGGATGAAGGACAGGATTTCATGTGGCAAGAAGAATGCATTTGTGTAAAGTTTATAGTAGCTGTAAAGAAAATTCAACTGACAATGTATATTGTGCTTCAGTTTCTGAGGGTCAGTTTTATAAACTGTACAAGAGACGAGTATGTAGCCATACTGATTTTTCCAAAAATTATCAAATACAATCAATAGCCATACATGTTCAGATAAACTAAAACATCAGGAACCTTGACAAAAATAGGTTAAAAAACAAACAAAAAAACATACATCAGGCCTTTACTTTTCTGCAAATTATAAACTCCTGGAATTACTTGTTCACTAACAACCTTGGATGCAAAACCAAAAAGAAAAAACAAACAAACGAACAAACAAACCCATTGCTGTCCAGTCAATTCCAACTGACAGTGATCCTATGGGACAGAGTAGAACTGCCCCACAGAGTTTCCAAGGAGTGGCTGCTGGATTTGAACTGCCAAGTTTTTGGTTAGTAGCTGAGCTCTTAACCACCGTACCACCAAGGATCCTTAGTATACCAAAAAACCAAACCTGTTGCCACTGAGTCGATTCTTAATCATAGTGACCTAATAGAACAGAGTAGAACTGCTCCATAGGGTTTCCAAAGAGTGGCTGGTGCATTTGAACTGCCAACTTTTTTTGGTTAGCAGCCGTAGCTCTTAACCACTATGCCACCAGGGTGGAGGACCTTGAAAAACAAACAGAAAAAGTTAGGTGAAATTCAAGATTTAAGATGGATCTTACCTGAGAACAAAATAATTCTAGTTTTAAACTATTCTTAAAGGAAAAAAGAATTTTAAATAAATGATAAAACCATAAGAGGAAGTTTTTTTTTGTTTGTTTGCTTTCTTTTGTGAAGTTTCTTGAACATCAAACAATCTTTTCCAAGCATCCAGAATAATTGAATGTAGATTAATAAAAATATATAAATTGCATTGCCCTCAAAGTACCCTAGGCTTAGAAAAAAAATAAGGCTGAGCAAAATCCATGTGAGATTTGTCTAAAACTAAAATGTCTTTTAAATGCTGCCTATAGAAAACATGTTGCCCTGCTTCAACCACCCCGTCATGCTTGCACTCGGATCAAACGTTTCTGGGGCACCTTTGATTACCCAGGCTCTTTGCTAGGAACTGGGGACCACAGTGAAAGAGACATGGGATTTACAATCCCATCGGAGGACAGAGCCTCAATAAGTAATTAACTACAGTTGTAATTAATTACAAGATTTTTTTTGTAGAGTGCAAAGATTGCATACGAAAATATATAACAATGTAAAAGATTTCAGGAAAAAAAAACAAAAACAACACTTAGAAAACACCGATTAGGAACAGTGTGAAATTGGTAAAATGAGTGTACTGGCAATCACGACCTCATTGTAGACTTTATCTTAAGCCACAGAAACTATACGAAAAGTGAAAATAATAAACTGATGAAAAATTTACAAGTGTATTTCCCCAGTTTGTATCAATCAATATTTCTTTATATCTATAATTTTAATAGGAAATATTTAGAAAGCAGAGAGACCACTCTCAGAGGAATAATTGCCTAGATTCTATCCTGCCTCCTTGGTCTTAATTATACAATGAAGTATTTCCTTAGCTTTGCAACATAGTCAAAATCATAACTTTCTTACTTTATATGACTCAAACATAGAAGTCTCCAGGCAGCATTCTACTTTGGTAATGAATGCAATTGTTGCTGTTAGGTGTCATTGAGTCAGTTCTGACTCACAGGGACCCTATATAAAACCAAACCAAACTCCGCCCAGTCCTGGGCCATTCTCAAAATCGTTCCTATGTTTGAGCCCACTGCTGCAGCCATTGCATCAATGCAATAGGAAGAATTATTGCATTGATAGATACTCTTATCAGCTATCAATCAAAGTTATAAACTCCATTCATAAGTAGAATAAAGTAGTGATGTTTGTTAAGGAGTGAGTAGGGAAGGAGAAAAGTGCTCCCTGGTGTTTCATGGGCTCATGAGTTGCCAGAGACAAAGTCTCAGAGATAGTATTCAGCTTTGCATTTGTAACAACTCAACAGACATGTAACATTTTGCTGAACTTGATCCCAGGCTGTTTTAAATGAATGAATGAGAGTAAATATCTGTTAAAAATGCATTTTACTTCTTTTGCATTACAGGTAGTCTATTAGTCTGTCCTTCTCTCTCATTCCCCAGAATTATGGGTCCTATTACCAGGTTCTAATAGAGTAATAAAGAAGCCCTGATGGCATAACAGTTAAGTGCTCAGAAGCTAACCGAAATGTTGTCAGTTTGAAACCAACAGCTGTTCTGCAGGAGAAAAGACCTGGTGATCTGCTCCCATAAAGATTACAGTCTAGAAAACCCTATGGGACAGTTCTACTCTATCCTTCAGGGTTGCTATGAAGTGGAATCAACTGGACAGCACCCAGCAACAACAATAGAGTAATAAATCAAAGCAATAATGTTCTAATAAGAATATACCTGGATAGCTCATCAGCTTTTATCTGGGAGCCATGAGTACTTTGGGTATAGAAGTTAATTGTAATTATTGATGTTGCCTTATTTGACAGGTATAAGACTCATATAATGAGGAAACAGTGTGGAATGAACCTGGTACATGCAACAAGAGTCTGAGAGGAAACAGATGAATGCAGAGTCAGGGAAGGAACCGGACAACTGACTCAAGGCCACTGCAGATGCTCACTGTAAAGCTCCTCTCATACTAAAAATGCCATGTGAGTAGGGGGAGTGGAGGGGGTATTTCAAGAACAGGAGGGTGTCCATGTAAGGTCATAACCATTATCTACAGCAGACTCCAAGGGGCACCACTCAAATAGACCAGGATGTACATAGTACACACCCTCCAAGGCTTTGGATTTATTCTCTCCCAACTCATGGTGGCCCCACGCACAACAGAATGAAATGTCATCTGGCCCTGTGCCATCCACATGATAGCTTGTGGACTGGACCACTGACAGATGGGAAGTGTCTGTGCATGAGGGTCCAATGTCCAAAAACTGAACCTGGGTCTCACTCACGGCAAACGAGAATTCTACCACTGAGCCACCAACGCCCCTAAGCATCCCATGAACTGGGTGCAACTCCTACATTTCTGTTTTATACACAATATGCTTTCCTTTTTTCCCTTCCTCACAATATACCATGGCCTTTCACTCCTCTGTGCCTTTACTTAATGCCATTGCTTTTACTGAAATCCTTCAATGTCCTTCTCAACTGTCACCCCTACTGCGAAGACTTTCTGGTTCTCTCAGGTTCCTCAATGCTCCGTTCATATCTTCCTTTACATCTCCTAAAACTCTTATACCTTTTAAATAATACTGATTCTTTGTATTGCAGGCCAGAAACCATGTCATACATGCTTAGCTCAGTGTTAGACACGTAACAGGTGTTCAATAAATTCGTTGTGTGAATTTGTAAGTTGGTTAATATCTTCCTCTTTTGACTCCCCTTGAAACTTTATTTTTACTTCTCTTCAGTACATATCCCTTACTTTTCTTCTTCCCTAACTAAATGGTAGGCTACTTGAAAACAAGAATTTTGTCTTACTCATCTTTGTGTATTACACATATTTTTAAGCTAAATTCAAATTTATTGAGTTGAATTGGACTTTTAATAGTTAATGCATTGAACATATCTCAATCATCATATTTATTGCCACTTCCCCTGGGGTTGGGAGCAGAAAGAATTCAAACTACAATTCACTGAAGGAGTTAAAAAAAAAAAAAACTCTAACATTTAAGTTAAAAATGAGAAATTAATTTGCTATGTAAAAGACCCAGATCCCATATTCTCTGATTCAGAAGTGTATGAAGGCTATGAAAAAAGAATCTGTTTTCAAGAACTTTCTAGTTTCCCTTCACTAATAGTCAATCCAGTTCAAGTACCATTTAATAAGTTAATTGCAATGTGTGATTGACAGAGGCAGGGGACAATGTCTGATGTGAGGACTTCTCTATAAAAAAAATGATGGTAATAACTAAGGATCCTATTATTTCATTAAGAGCTCTATGTCTTGGCTGATGCACAGCAAGACTTTCTCAGAATCTACCTTAGATGTGATTGATTTCAAGTTCATGGCCTGTGTTCATTCCTTAGATCACTAAACCACGACTGGAGGAAATGTCGATCAGGATCAGTTTAAACTTAACTCCTGTGAGCCTGAAAGTCTAAGCTGGAAATGGTATCACTTGGAAATCTGCTTGAAGCTATCCCTTATCCTGCCGAGTTACTTAGGAGTTTAATGCATGAGAAGAGGGTAGTAGCAATCATGAAATTAATTTACCAGAGAAAAGTTACAAAGCTTACTGAAAGTAATTTCTTGATAGATAAGCGATAAAGCAATGAAAATAAATTCAGAATAACGAAAGATTTATGGAAATTCAAACAAAAACAAAAAGCTGTCTTCTGAAAATCAAGAGGCTTTAGTTTTAAGTATGTTATTTCTAAAGTAAGAAATTAAAATGAAGCTATGCATTGAGAATGCATTTGTTTCTATTTTTTTCAAGTGTCAGAAAATAATAGAGTAAGAGTTTAGGCTGTTAATAATTGTTATATTGAAAAAATTGAACTTACATTTATTATTTGAATATATTTAGTAGCTTTAAAACAATATTCCTAAAGCAATCTTCCCTACATGTAAATTTTTAATAATATTTTAAAAAGACAGAACATCTTTTACATTTAAACATTTTTTTAAAGAAAAGATTTAAGAAAACATTTTACTAACCGTAAAACAAACGAGGAGCAGAAAAAGACTTTTAACATATCAAAGTTTTCTTTTATAAAAGGGAAAAATTATGCTGAGTGGTACTTAAATGTAAAAAAGGAATAGTTATATCAAAAAATACTCCCCCCAAAGTGGAAATAACTCATCCTTCATTATGCAGCAAGATAGGTGCCTGTTCCTCTAACCTAAACATTTACAGTAACTGATTTATTCACCATTGAAAATCAAATCTATCGCAGTGCAGATAATTTCTCTACATTAGGAAAATGAATAAATTAAAAGTGCGCTTCAGCAATTTAGTCCTCCTAAGCGGAGATTCTGCAAGCTCGGTAGAAGATGTCAAAACCTGCTGATAGCTAACAGAGTCAACGCCAAGTTTGTGTATCCCCGTCCACTCCACCTTTCCATCAGCCAGTACATGTGAAAATAGAAAAGCAGCTCTCTAATTAATCAAAGTCAGATGTGCCTGAACGCCTACAGTTGCTGCCGGTCCTTGTCCCAGCTTCTCCCATGTTCTCGCTCTGTGTTTTTACCTTGAAAACTTCTGCTCTGAGCTGGGAATGCCTGAAGGGCTTGCACGGTAAGTCAATGTGAAATTATCTCAGCAGGAAGAAGTTGCTTTTCAGCTTAAATGATTTAAGGCAGCAATTTTTCACACTCTCAAACTCTGACAAACGCCCAGATTGCCTCTCATGTCTGACTTCAAAATATTCAAAGAAAAGCTATTTTTATTAAAAACACTCTAGAGAAAATTGTATGTCACTCGTTCTCTGATATAACTTCATTTCTCCTGACAGTGACAATTTTCACCTCAGTACAATTTCTTTATTTTTTCCAAAGCTAATTCTGCTTAATATTAGTATTTATACAAACTCATATCAACTTGTCTCTGTGAAATATTCGAGGGTGTCAGGTAAATGTTGCTCACTGTCATTCATCCTCTTTGGGTGTTCCAAATGATCAATAGATTGAAAACTACACTTCGTTACTTTGGGTATTATTGTTTTATTTGTAAGGGAGAACTTAACAACAATTAAAACCCTTCATTTGACAAACCCGTGTCTGCAAACGGCCAGGCTTTCCAAACCTGGTGGCACGTGTCTGTTGCCAAAGATGGTACAAGTTTACATTAATAAATCTATTTGTTCTATGCCTTTAAGTAAAGCAGGTAATACAGTGTGTGTTTTGTCTTTGGCTGCTTACATGTTAATCAGATTACGGTGGATGTCATATTGCACCGAAACATCACATGTGCTTTATTATGAGTGCTGGCAGGGCAGAAACATCACATTATAATCACTTCAAAAAAGAAATACGTTCTGCATATTTTCATATGTGTTTATAATTCCACTAAACCTCAGCAGAATCAAACTCAGTAAGGACAAGAATGACAGAAGGTTTAATGTTCCAGAGACAACTGAAATCTTGGCACATTGATACATAGCAGAATGGTTAATATGTATAAGGTTACTTGTGGCCTGTGACCTCAAAGCGTATCTTCTGGCCTTATCACGTTTCCATGAGAAAAAGTAACCACTGGTATGTGAATTTCCCACAAATAATTTGGAGCTTTCTTTAAGGGTTATTTATTTATTTTTTTAAACTGGGAAAGACTGAAGTTAGGTGTTTATGGACCTAAAGTGGGCAATAAACATTTATATCCCCCAGGTACTGTACCAATCAAGTAAACTGCTTTTTAAATATATGTGTCAATTGTTCAACAGCCATGCCTTTAATATTCTATTAACTGTTTTATTTTGAAATACAATTGCATCCTTTTCATTTCATTTATATCTGTTAGAAAAAAACCAGGGAAAAAATTACCTTGCAGCTTTCTTCTGCGCACAGTGCTGGGGTCAGGTCAAGTGAAGTACATCCAACACAGCAGAGAAGTGTGTTTCAGAAATTTCAATGTTACAGTATTGCCATACACAGCTCCTACACTAACACCCCCGCATGCAAAGCTGTCATTCCTTCCTGGCTTAGCTTGCAACATGTTTTCTGATGGGAAATCACAACTACTTCCGCCTCACCTATCTTCCTTGGGTTTTATTTCCCATAGGTACAATTCACTAAGGAGAAATGGTTGAAGTTTTTAAGACATGCTTAAACATAATAATCTATATAATTCTCGATACTGAAAGGATTTTTAAGATAATTTATGGATATATGATGAAATCTGTGAAGAGCTGGTAGTGTAACATAAACAATTGTTGAAAAGGCAAAAATTTACTGGTGGAACAAATTTGCTTTAAAATATTACAACACACCTCCCCCACACACACCAGGTAAATAGCTTGTTAAAATTTATTTGATATTTTAAAAAATAGGAATTTTTAATAAAAATTTGCATGTGAAATATATTATTTCTTTTGCATTTTCACAAGAAGCCACAGTATAAGAAGTTCAGGATTTTTATTTCTAATAAAAAAAAAACATAAATATTAAAAAATGCAAAATATGCTTTATCTATAAATTGGTTAATTAAATAATTCATTTGTATTCTGCAATATATCAAGAAAAACCATAAGAAAGTGTAGGATTTGCTTTCTGACTAAAATGCTTGCAACTTTATGTCTTTGTATATTTTCACTGTGTTATAGGGAAATAGCAATTGTTTATCTAAAGTAAAGTATCTTAGATGTAGACTGATGGCATTGACTCAAAGGGATATTTTAATTTAAGCTTTAGACCTCAATAAAATTTCAAAATGATGCCATTCTATAACGTTATCATCTAGAAAATTATGTTGTTTCAGAAAGGCACGTAACTTGCTAATTTAAGATCCTTTAAAAATGCAATATCTAATTGCTCATGAAAATAAATTTTTACTCTCTATAAAGATATATAGAAATGATAATAAATTATAAAAAAATATATAAATGCTATGAAATTGTATTTGTATTTATTATTCACTTATATAATACCTAGCATGATATTGGTTATTTTACCCAAGTCATTCAGTACGCTACAGTTAATATTCTTTGTTTCAATCCTTTTAAAAAGAAAATAATGGTTTAGCAAGCATAATCCAATACCTAAATTTGTTTTTCTTTTGGTATTAGTGTTTAAGTGCACTGCATCTGAATAATTGTAAAATATTAAAAATATGCAATATTTTCGTAGTAATTGGAAATGGAGATGGACATCCACAAGTATATATGTGCACCCCTTATATTGAAGTTAAGAAAAAATTCAGCAGCAGCACTTTAAGCAATCTCTGGAGTTTACCTCTGTCCCTGAGCCTAGTCTAAACGTTTTTGTAATACAAAAAAAAAAAAGTTTATCTGGACTTTTTCAATGTGATCTATGCCAAGAAATCATGGAAAGTGATAAAAGCTGGAAGAGAGAGTATGCATTAGTGAATATTTATATTGGCAAGACCTGAAAATTTTATGAAAGTAAAACAAGCACAGAGGTTGCTTATTTCTGAAAGGAAATCTGCCTCACTGAATTTCTTTCAGAAACACAGTGCTGCACAAAACGATATAAATCAGTATTGCTATCTCTACCAAATTAACTCGAAATGCCGGCAATGCCAAGGGACTGCATTAAGTTTTCTCTTGTTTACTTTTTCCTAATCACCATAAAAATCCTTACTGAAACAATTACTCTTGAAACAATCGGGACAATATATCTCTGTAAAGGAGAGCATCGATTTAACAACAAAACTAGATTTATCTCTATTGATCAAGAGGCGTTCAGTGTAATTTTAGTGAATTATGCCCGCTTTTGTTTCCTAGGAGAAAGTTTTCACTGATGCTCAAAAGGCAGGCTGCAAACTACTGCATAATCTTTCACACGCTACTTACCTGCTGTCAGAATCACTGCACTTCAAAAGAAACACACATGGGAATCCCAACCAAATATTTATTTTCCATGACACAGAATAGTATTACTAGTGCGTGTGACTCAGTTGCTAGTGCTTTTCTAGGAACCTGATGCCATTTTTCCAATTCATTAGCAAAGAAATCAGGTCTCTGTAAAAGGATCCAGGGTTAAAGAAACAAATCCAAGTTCCTCTTATGAGAACAGAATTAGCAAGATTAAGAAAGTAATATGATTTTTTTCTTCTTAAATAGGAGTAATTTTTAAAGACACTGTTAACACTTTCACACCTGAAACTTCTTCACAAGCAAGAAGGAAACAAGGAAGAATGGGAATCAGATTAAGAAAAATTTAGTGACGCTGTGCTGTATGTCCTATCCATTGTTTATACCATTTTGAGGGAAATATAATAAGATGGATGTTTTAATAATATCTTAGAGAAGGTATTTGTTGTTGTTCACTTAAATGCATGGGTTAATAAGTCATATTGCCTTGACCGTTCTTTTCAACAGTAATAAAAATACTGTATCTAACAGTATTTTGCCAATTTCTTCTGGAAATATTTATTGATCTAAAATATTGTACATTTCTTCTGCTGGAAAGATTTAAAAATTTTTATGAATAAAGTAGCCCTTATGTAGAAAAATGATAATTAAGAAATTCGTATTCACATAAATAGGTTAAACAAAGACTGTACCTAAATATTCAGTTGAAAGATATTTCTTTGTAAATCTTAAACTGAATTTTAATAAACCCAGTAAGATAAAATATTACTATTCAATAGATAATCATTGCCTTTTATTTTTAAATCATAGTTTCACTTTTATTATAAATAACGTGCTTATTAAATAAAATGTATGATAATATACGTTTAACTAAAATATGAAAGATGTAAAAGAACAATCCATTTTACTAATTTTAAAGTTTGGAGTACAAATTCAGGTCAATGAAGTTGCTGCTACCACATATTATTAACAAAGGCTATGCTGGATAGCTAGCTCTTCAAAAAATTTAAAGAAACTTTAAAAAAAAAATTATTACTTTAATGATAACTCACTTGCTATCTCTGGCCAGGTTTAAAGGCATTGATGTTTTGTGCAATCATGAAAAATAATTTTGCTATTGGAAACTGTTATATTCAATTCTAACTAAATTTTTAAAATCTTTACAGACATAAATAAGATTCTAACATCATAGCAAAAAAGTTCAAGAACACACGAGGAAAAAATTAATTCCTAATATTGAAATAATATCCTAGATGTAACATGTAATCATCATCCTTTTTAAATCATCTAACCATTTAAAGCAGAATAATTAGAGAATTAAATATGAATTTGTACTATTAAACATGAAATATAGAAACATTTCTGTCCAAAACTGATATTTGAGTCAGCTAGACAAACAAAAATAGTTTAAAATTGCTCCAGTTGGTCTGGGCAGATTTTAATCATACCTATAATTTGTAACTCTTGGTTCCAAATCTATTAACACTAATATGGATGTATATGAGTAGTTATTATTATAATATTGAATGATCATTTCTAAGTGGATAAGTAAAACTTTTAGTAACATGATTTCCAATTAGTTTTTATGTAATATGAAGAATTTTTGATATTAAATTTTTGTGACTATTTTCCTGTTGTATGTTTATAATCTTATGATTTTATAGTAAGATAAACACTATCAAATGTAAGTAAATCGGACTAGTATACCTTACATTTTTCTAAAAAAAAAAAGGAAACTAGAGCTTTTATAAAAGAGATAGTTTTTAAACTGAATTTTAATAAACCAATAAAATGATGTTATTGTTCAATAGGTAATAATTGCCTTTATATAAACTCAAAAATATTGTTTAGAGCTATTAATATACAATGCTCCATTATGCATCTGGGAGTGTTGGTGCATAATTTTTCGTTCTAATGTTATTATGTAATTGAGAGAACATGTTCATTTGCTCTAATAACTACTAAGATGCACTTAATAAAATGAAGTGTAATAATACTTGTAATTTAATCTATTCATGAAAGTAATTTTAAAAGTCTACCCCTCTTCTTAATGTGGCTAACATTCATAATTTATAAAGTGTTGTGATGCCGAATTGACAATGCCATTGTTTTTTATACTTTGAGATGATTCTGCGGCCTTCATATCATCTGCATACCAACCTCAGGATTATCAAGGGCAAACAAAAGATAATTAACACCAGAAACAGGCAAGTGCAGGAGCTACCGATGGTGGGTTCTCATTTAATGCGAGACTTCTGAAGACCAGAAAATGAAATAACTACAGAAAAGCTTGATCTGAAAAAAATTTCAATATTCTGTTATTTCGATGAAGTCTGAGATTTTTTTCCAGCTTGTAAAGACAACTTATCTGACAACACAGTGTCAAAGAGGTGAAGTCATCATCTTAACAGCATTAACAAAAGTAGTTTTTTTATGGTGAATCTCAAAGTATATATTTCATAATTGTAGTTTAATTCTTGCTATAACCATGGATTTATTTATAACGTGAATGTAAGAAATAAATAAAATACTGCTGTAGTGATTTCTATCATGTTTTCACATATACAAAGTAGAATATAATAAAAAAAGAATTTTATAAAATTAAACAGGTTAATTTAACCTTAGTTGCAGTTATATAATGCTACAGGCAGATATTGTAATGTATTTAGGTGATGGCTCCAATTCATTAAAATCTTACATTTGTTCATATGAAATTATATTAGTGGCAGAGGACTATGCTATGTTAACCTTGATTCTATCACTATCTCACTGGTTAAATGAAATTATTTTTATCCTCCCAACTAAGTGCCCTTTAACTTTTCATAAATCCTGACTATTAGTGTGATGTACATATATGGGTATTTCCACTTTACAATACAACACAGGGCAATTACTAAATGTTTCAGAAACTGAACAGAAGTTCTTAAGTAACAATTATAAAATTATGTTTGAAATAAATAAAGTGACACATTTTATAACAAATTCATAGATTAAAGACATATTTTAAATGTTAGGCTTCTGTGCTAATGTATCATGCTATTAAAAATTAGTTTTAATTGAAGTGAATGAGTTAATGGCAAGCTCCAGGGTTTACAATCATAATAGAGTCATATAGGAACAAACTTTTTATCACATGGATTTTTATATAGCATGGGTATAACTGCAGTTGGAAGACTTCTAGAAATAATTGTGCATGGTTGAGTTCTGACATAATACAGTTCCTAGTTCATTTTCCAAACACCATCATTGAATAGATGTTCCATAGAACCTTTACATGGGCAACGTAATTGAGAATATCTTATTTCCTTTTGGGTTAATCTTTTTTGTTTGTTTTCTGTTAACACCTACTACCTACAACTTTCAAGAGGACAAAAAGAGACTGTGTGTTATATTTAGCTTGAAATTCAATTCTATGTATAATTGGGTGGGTTTAAACTACCAACCTTTAGGTTAGAAATCCAGCACAAACCACTTGCACTACCCAGGGACTGGTATTCTATGCATAATCCATTGCCATTGAGTTGATTCCGACTCATAGTGACCCTATAGGGCAGAGTAGAACTGCCCCATAGGGTTTCCAAGGAAAGGCTGATGGATTCGAACTGTTGACCTTTTTGGTGAGGCACTGTAGCTTTTAACAATTCCACCACCAGGGCTTGGATAAATGTGATTGACAACTACATTTTAAAATATCAAGTTATTATATAAAAGAACATGCAGTTAAAAATAAAATAAGTGCCCCTTTGTGCAGCATGATTTGTAAAAGAATTACTTTAGCCATATCTCCAAATTCTGTTCTCTATCAGCTTCTTTCCTCCACACACATTTTACATGTTGTTACGTCCCAGGGCCCTGCTTTTGGTCTTCTACTTGTGCAACACCTCCTTTCACGCCCTCCATTCAATAAGCCCCATGAACCCTATTCTTGGATACCATGTACTGTCTGAAGTTCTGCTAAAATTTGGGCATACTGGATGTTTTTTATCTGAATGTGCTTCCAAATGAACACATATAAAAATGTATAATTCCCCTCCACCTTTGCCCCAGTGAAACCAGTGTCCTAAGCCAAGAACCTGAGAGTCATCCTAACTTCTCTTTATTGCTCATTTAATCAATCACACCGTCACTCATCTGTCAGTTTGTTGTACTGTTGTGGCTTGTGTGTTGCTGTGATGCTAGAAGCTATGCCACTGGTATTTCAAATACCAGCAAGGTCACCCATAGTGGATACGTTTAGCACAGTTTTCAAACTAAGATAGACTAAGAAGAAAGGCCTGGCAATTTACTTCCAAAAACTAGCTGATTAAACCCTATGGATCACAACAGGATATTGGTCCAATATAGTGCTGGGAGAAGAGCCCCCTAAATTACAAGGCACTCATGAAAATGGTGCAGAACTGGGCAATGTTTCCTTCTGTTATATGAGTTGGAACCGACTTTATCGCAACTAAGATCAATCATAAAGTCCTATTCTAATTCTATATTATAAACATCTGTGGAATCTCTTTACTTCTCTGTATTTCTACTATCACTAATTTAGTACAGGCCATCACTATTTTTCACCTCCTAATTGTTCTATCTCCAATTTCAAACTCTCCCCGTCAATCCTTTGAATCAGGGCTCTGCCGTGGGCCAGACAGCAAATCTTTCAGGCCTTGAAGCAATAAGGTTGTCGTTGCAACTGCTCAGCTGCAGCTTTGTCTTTGCAAAAGGAAAGCAGCCATAGACACTACGTAAAAGAATGGGCATGGCTGGGTTTCTATAAAACTTTACTTACAAAAAAAAAAGGCAGGAGGTAGAGTTGTCTAGTGAGCAGTCATCTGCTGACTCCTGCTCAAAACTGTTCTCAGAGTAAAATTTCTAAATGAAAAATCAGATGCCATTTCTAGCATATTTCTTTACTGCTTTTTAATCTGCAGGAAAAAAATTAATTCCTTAGCATGATCTAAATGAAAGCTTTTATTTTCTCTTTTTCTGCAATTCTCATCCTACACTTAGATCCACTGTCCTCCAGTCCATTCCGACTCATGGTGATCCAATGTGTTACAGAGTAGAACTGCTCCATGGGGTGTTCTTGGCTATGACCTTTTACAGAATCAGATGGCCAGGAGTTTTTCCCATGGCATTGCAGGGTGGGTTTGAACCACCAAGCTTTAAGTTAATAGCCGAGAGCAAACCATATGTTTTCATTCCCATCAATTCGGAGTTCCCTAAATTATCTTTTTTCTTACCTTTGTGTCTTTACCCAAGCTATACTCATCATACGGGATGTTCTATATTTTTTTCTACCCTTTGTCTGCTTGTGAGGACAAGGAATGTGTTTATTCACCTTTGTATCCTCACAGTCTAGTCAAATTCCTGGAAATAGTTTGTTGAATGATTAATTGTTGAATAAAAAAATACATATAAAGATTTTATAAAATACCTGGATTTTTACGAGCTACTTTGATTTCAACCACTCAAATTAATCAATATTCTCCTCTCAACTAAGAGTTATAATCCTATGTCAAAGACTATAAAAGGAAAAGATAAAAGATTGAGAAGAGGCGTTTAAAAAGTGAAGCAAGAGACACTTCATAGGTGGTCAAGCTATGGGTTTTAGTGTCATTTCAGCTCCTCCCAAATAAATATTAAATATTATATATGAATTGCACATATAGATGTATCTATGTATTCTGTATACATTTACCATGAATGCTTTATAGATTTTCCAAAAACTAATAAGAAAATATAAATTTTATACAAAAACAGTGCATTATTGACCTTCTTTTGAAGGCAAAAGTGGTATTTCAGGATGCTTAGTGTCATGGTTCTATCATTATAAAGTTAAGCCATAGAATTGTAGGTGTGAAGACAGTGCCAGATAACATAGAATTCTGGGTGAATGAACACTCAATAACTCAAAGTTGACTATCTTGGGTGTATTCCAAAAATGCCAACCTCTGTGTTAACTTAATTTGTTATAAAATGTTCTCCTTAATAAAAAGCAAGCATAGTGCTTCCTTTGCATACAATTCTAGATAATGTTGGTTAATAATTTAGTGATTAAGATTTATGATATGAAGTCCTCATTAAAGAACATATGCTAAATTATTGTCAGAAAATCCCTTCACACTTGAGCAAAATGCAAAATTGTTCGTTAATATACAAAATGTATTACTGTTAATTGATATCCTATTTCAAATAATTTAAGTAATTTCTTACTGGTAATGTATATATGTTTACTTAAAACACTAGATTTGTAGATACAGTAACAATTTTAAAGACTTGTAGCTTTTGCTATGCAACCCTAGCTGATGGACTCCTTTTGCTGACTTCAATAGTTTAAGATTAATTAATAATCATTGATTACATTGCTTAATCATATGCCTGACAATATCAAATAAATTGACCTGTTCTTTTAACATTGTATTGCTAAATCTCGGTCTTAGTCAAGGCACAAAACAAGGCACATAACTGGTTTAACTATTTCTACTAAAAAGACTCAAAATTGTACTGAGTTGATATGGTTTTATTTGAATGGAAATATTCAAATAAAAGTAGCGCTAAAACAGTCTTCTGGTTTACCTGGGGGGGGGAAACGTCAAGGTAATTTTAATTACATACATATTTTACTTAACTTTAAAAACTCATTGTGGCAGTTAAAGATGGCCAAACATTCTTTGACACACCTCCCACCAAGAGGTGGAGTCTTTTTCTCTACTCTTGAATCCCGGGCTGGCCTATGACTGCTTTGATCAATAGAGTATGGTGAACATGATGCCTTGTCACTTCTGGGACTAGCCTTTAAAAGGACTGGCAGTTTCCATATTGGTCTCTTGGGGCCTTGAGCTACCATGTAAGAAGTTTGACTATCTTAATACAGAGACCATGTAGAGACACAGTGAGACTATATAAAAGGAAGAGTGGTCCTGCTGAGCTCAGCCTTCCAGACATCCTCATCAGGGTACCAGGCAGGTAAGTGAAGCCATGTGGCCAGCCCAGACCAGCCACTAGCAGATAGCCACCAAATGATCTCAGTTGATGCCAGTGGAGCAGAGAATTGCTGCCAAAATCTGTGACCCACACAATCATGAAATACAATAAAATGGTATTTTGGGCTAACATGTAGCAAGAGATAATCAAAAAGGCACTATAAATATCCTAAATAATCAAATCATTATTCTACAAGTTAATTACTAAAATTATAGACTTCAATACTATGAAATGACTGTTATTCATGCAGTTTATACTAGAAGTACCTGTATGCTGACTCCCATCACCAAAAAAAAAAAAAAAAAAAACCATTTGTCTATTTTAGGAAATCAAAAACTTGGATGAATCATAAGTTATTTGCATGATCTTTTTGTATATTTGTATACTCATACATCCCTCTGAGATAGGCAGTGCAGGTACCATTGTTCCCATTATAAACTCAACTCATTGTTCCCATTATAGATATGGGAAAATTGGGACTTGTAGAGGGGATGGCTTTCCTAAGACCACCCAGCCACAAAGTGAGCAAATCAATCCTCCCAACTCAATGCTGTCAAGTCGATTTTGACTCATGGCGACCCCCTATAGGACAGAATAGAACTGCCCCAAAGAGTTTCCAAGGAGCACCTGGTGGATTCATACCGCCGACCTTTTTGTTAGCAGCTGTAGCATTTAACCACTACACCACCAGAGTTTCCAAATCAATACTAGAATCCTAATTTTCAGAATCCATATTCAGTTCTCTTTTAACCACTTCCACATTGTATCTTGTATGAAACAGCCTGTACATAAAGGCTCTATGCCAACACCTGATACATCTTTGAGGAGATACAACAATTTCCTTAGCCAACTCACAAGATTCCTTCTGCTGTCAATGGAAATCTCAGTCTAGCCATAGGATAATTTTTGTTTAATATTTATCTGGAACAGTATAGGAGCCCTAGTGGTGTGGTGGTTAAGAGTGATGGCTGCTGACCAAAAGGTCGGCAGTGTGAATCGAATAGCTGCTTCCTGGAAATCCTGTGTGGCAGTTCTACTCCGTCCTACAGGTTGCTTTGAGTCGGAATCGACTACAGCAATGGGTTTGGTTTTTTTGGTTAGTATGGTAAAGTGCCAGTTGTTACTGAGTTGATTCCGACTCACGGCGATTCAATGCGTGTCAGGGTAGAATTGTGCTTCATAGGGTTTTCACGGGCTGATTTTTCAGATGGAGGTCATCAGGCCTTTCTTCTGAGGCACCTCTGGGTGGACTCAGGCCTCCAGCCTTTCAGTTAGCAGCCAGCACTTAACCATTTGCAATACCCAGGGATCAAACATTACTCCAATACTGATATACAAACATATAGGAAGATTCTAAGACTATAATTACAACAGATTTAGAAATATGACAGTGTTTGTAAGGAAAGTATTTAAATATTCTTTCTATGTTTACTGACAAAAATTTCAGGATGCAAGAAGTCAGAGCTAATTTTCTCCACTAAATTTCTTTAAAACACTGTTATACTCTGTGGACTGTATGGGTACAAAAAGCAGTTTACCTGTGAATTATTTAACCACCGAAACAGGGTGTTTTAGTGTTTTATGTCTAAAGGGTAAATTCCTATCATCATCCAATTTTCTTCTTAGGTTTTTTTTCATTTTTTCCCTTACAAAATCCTCCTAATATCCCTACTTATTCCCACTGTACCAATATTTTTAGAAAATTATATTCCTTCTCATTGTTCACATTCCTTAAATATCAGTAAATTATCATCTCTATCTCTAAGCACTGCTTCTCCATGCTCTACCAAGTGAGACCCTGTAAGCTTTCTTCATTAATTACTGTCACCTCTTCACTTAATCGTTTTGAATTTTTGAAACTTTCTTTAATTTGCCGTCTCAAATTGGGATACCTAAAATTAAACAAGCTATTCAGAGAGTATTCTCATTGTAGCCCTTTTCATCTCCTTATAATATTAATCACAAGATTATTTACCCCTTCTAAGGTTTTCATTTTCAATCATATCCTACTTAAGATGCATTCAAAATAATTTAAATATCTCAGCTGAAATACAAGTCTACAATACCATATTAACTCTCTAAGTAATAAACCTTACATTGTGCTGAAACATCAGCAAAGCGAACATTGGTGGGACAAAGAATTGGGAAGATTTCTAAGAAAGCTGAGAAAGACTTTGCCTGAAGTTTTCTAAAATGAAAATTTATGAATTGCTGGACACAGGATGGCATGTCAGGTTGTTGGACTATTTCACTCCTAGATTGATCACGTTTTATTTAAACATTCCCAGGAGAGCTGATTGTCTAAGGACAATTGCTTGTATGTGCTACCAGAGAGCATACACATTTTAAAGGAATTTAAATTTAGCTCTGTCTTGCTTATGAGAATGCATGTGTGACTATGTTGTCTTTCCTCTTCTTGAGACAATGAAAAGCAAGGTCATGGCCCTAACTCTGAATAAGATTACAAACAGGAGCAAGTCTCAGTGCAACTCTCCAACTAATAATGAGGACAAAAATACTTTAGCCCTCTCTCTGTAAAAGTTTGTACCTATACACTTTCTCACTTTGCCACTGTAAAACTATTTGAGAACACAAAGATTAAAATGCTGCTAAATATTTCAAATACATTTAGAAGATGAACGGAATCTTACTAGTGGCAGGTAGACTAGCTGAACATGCCATTTTTCTAGAAAATGAATGTTTTAAAATAGTCTGCCTATTTCAACTTTTTTAGACAATTTTGGTTTTGGGGGGAGGATTAACGCTTTACATTTTCTTTGATTGTATTTATTTTAATAAGCAGTCACAATTATCAGGAAAGAAATATTGAAGGATAGTGA
This sequence comes from Elephas maximus indicus, assembly GCF_024166365.1. Lineage (NCBI taxonomy): Eukaryota > Metazoa > Chordata > Mammalia > Proboscidea > Elephantidae > Elephas > Elephas maximus. Next base: position 34,300,298 of record NC_064826.1, read on the forward strand.
TTAGATAAGAATTATTTGTAAAACTATGATGACATGCTAGAAAAATCAAAAGCAGTATTTATTAGATCACTATAACACACTTTTTTCTTTCTTTGATTCACTGATTATGGACGTGTGTGAGGCAGTGAAGTGGCCCACAAAACCAAAAACCTATTGCCGTCAAGTCGATTCTGACTCATAGTGACCCTACAGGACAGAGTAGAACTGCCCCACAAGGTTTCCAAGGAGCACCTGGTGGATTCGAACTGCTGATCTTTTGGTTAGCAGCCATACCGCTTAACCACTACACCACCAGGGTTTCCTTAGTTAGCAGACGTAGCTCTTAACCAGTACACCACCAGGGTTTCCAAAGTGGCCATATGAACTGCAAGTCTAAGTTTCTCAGTCCCTGCCCACATTGAACATATCAATACTTGCATTGATCAGCATGAAAATAGACTGTGTGTATGAAATCAAACGAATGAAGAAAAATAAAAAATATCCCATAGGGAATAAATGTCATGAGGATAGTGATTTTGCAAGAAAAAAAAGCTAATGCTTATTAAGTGCCCATAACTGACTAAGCACTGTGTTTAAGTACTTTCTGTCTATGAACTCATTTAATCCTTACAACAACTCTATTATTTTCTCATCTGACTTATGAAGAAGCTGGGGTCTACCAGCTACTAATTGACAGAACTGGTAACTGAACCCAGGCAGTCTGGCCTCAGAGTCTGAACTGTAATTATGCCATTGGTTCACCAATTTGAGAGCTTGTTAGAACACCTTACTGGGCCCTACCCTCAGACTTTCTGATTCAGTAGCTCCTAAGCTGGAGCCCCAGAATTGGCCTTTCCAACAAGTCTCTGGTAATGCTAGTGTTGCTGGTCCAGGGACCGCGCTTTGAGAATCATCTCATTATACTATGTTGCCTTTCAGGAATTATTCCTGACCCTCTGTTAACATACAGTTTCCTAAAACCTATTATAGAAATTTTATAGAAACTATTCTATAAAATATTGCTTTATGGAATTTCAATAAATATTTGCCTTGATTAAAGCAAATAACAGATCAACTTGCAGTAATCATAAGCTATAAAAATTAAGCTAATCGTTAGAAAAGACAAGCATGCATAAATTCACTCAATCATTCATTCAATAATCATTTAATTACCAATCATGAGTTTAAGGCCTTGAAATGTAATAATGGAGAATATATTGACCTTGCTCCCAAGAACTTCACATTACAAAGACATAAAATCCAAACTAAATCCATTGCCTTTGAGTTGATTCTGATTCATATAGACCCTGTAGGACAGAGTAGAACCCCTCACAGGATTTCCCAAGAGCAGCTGGTGGATTCAAACTGCTGACCTTTTGGTCAGTAGCCAAGCTCTGTGCCACTAGGGCTCCTAGAAAGACTTATCAACTGATAATTGAGACACAGTGTGACAAGTGTTGCTATGGATAGGACAGGAGTGGGGAGGGGGCGGAAAAGATCAGAGAAATTCCACAAAGGAATGTTTTTGAGCTTCTTAAAGTGTGAATTAAGTAACTTTAACACTGATATATGTCCTAATGAATAGCGTAGATACAAAACAATGGAGATGAGAAAGGGCACACAGAATGTTGGAAAGTATCTGACTGGCTGCAGCTTGGGATTGGAGACAAGTTTGTGGGGAACTGAGCAAAAGAAATTTAACATGAAAATATAGAAATTTACTAAAGCCTGATGACTTCCAGGGGTTTCGGTGAGAGCCACTGAGAGGTTTTGAACAAGGTGCTTTCCAGAAAGACACCTCTGGCAAATGCAGTTTGAAGGACAGTTTAGGCCAAGGGAACTTAGAGGCAAGAATACCAGTCTGGGTAGGGAATAATGGGGTTTTTGAGTTAAGACAGGCACCCTAGTGGTGCCGGTGGTTAAGTGTTTGGCTGCTAACCAAAAGGTCAGCAGTTTGAATCTAGTAGCCACTCCCTAGAAACCTTATGGGGCAGTTCTACCCTGTCCTAGAAGGTCGCTATGAGTCCGAATAGACTGTACAGCAATGGGTTTTTTTTTTTTTTTTTTTTGGTTTGAGTTACGAAAAGGATCCCCTGTGGTGCAGTGGTTAAAGCACTCTGCTGCTAAGCAACAGTCAGCAGTTCCAACCCACCAGCGGCTCTTTCGGAGAGAGGTGTAGCAATCTGCTTCTGTAAAGATTTACAGCCTTGGAAATCACATGGGGCAGTTCTACTCTGTTACACAGGGTCGCTATGAGTTGGAATTAACCCTGGCAATGGGTTTGGTTTCTGTGGGAGTTAAGATAATTGATACGGGATTGAATGTTGTTGTCATTTGGTGCCGTCAAGTCGGCTCCCACTCATAGTCACTCTATGCACAACAGAAAGAAATACTTCCTGGCCCTGTGCCATCCTTACAATCGTTATGCTTGAGCTCATTGCTGCAGCCACTGTGTCAATCTACCTCATGAGGGTCTTCCTCTTTTCCGCTGACCCCGTACTTTGCCAAGCATGATGTTCTTCTCCAGGGACTGATCTCTCCTGACAACACGTCCAAAGTACGTAAGATGCAGCCTCACCATCCTTGCTTCTAAGGAGTATTCTGGTTGTACTTCTTCTAAGATAGATTTGTTCATTCTTTTGGCAGTCCATGGTATATTCAATACTCTTCACCAGCACCACAATTCAAAGGCGTCAATTCTTCTTTGGTCTTCCTTATTCATTGCCCAGCTTTCACATGCATATGACACGAAGGAAAATACCATGGCTTGGGTCAGGCGCACCTTAGTCTTCAAGGTGACGTCTTTGCTTTTCAATACTTTAAAGAGGTCCTTTGCAGCAGATTTACCCAATGCAATTTGTCATTTGATTTCTGGGCTGTTGCTTCCATGGCTGTTGATTGTGGATCCAAGTAAAATGAAATCCTTGACAACTTCGATCTTTTCTCCATTTTTCACGATGTTGCTCATTGGTCCAGTTGTGAGGATTTTTGTTTTCTTTATGTTGAGGTGTAATCCATACTGAAGGCTGTGGTCTTTGATCTTCATTGGTAAGTGCTTCAAGTCCTTTTCACTTTCAGCAAGCAAGGTTGTGTCATCTGCATAATGCAGGTTGTTAATGAATCTTCCCCCAATCCTGATGCCCCATTCTTCTTCATACAGTACAGCTTCTTGGATTATTTGCTTAGCATACAGACTGAATAGGTATGGTGAAAGGATACAACCCTGATACACAGCGTTTCTAACTTTAAACGAATCAAAACTGCCTCTTGTTTGTTATTCATAGTTTGTTATGATCCACACAGTCGAATGCCTTCGCATAGTTAATAAGACACTTTAAACCAATCAAAAACTGCCTTTTGATCTTTATAAAGGTTCCTCATGACCACAATTAAGTGTTCTGGAATTCCCATTCTTTGCAATGTTATTCATAGTTTGTTATGATCCACACAGTCGAATGCCTTGTCATAGTTAATAAGACAGAGGTAAACATCCTTCTGGTATTCTCTGCTTTCAGCCAGGATCCATCTGACATCAGGAATGATATCCCTGGTTCCACGTTCTCTTCTGAAACCAGCCAGAATTTCTGGCAGTTCCCTGTTGATACACTGCTGCGGCCATTTTTGAATGATCTTCAGCAAAATTTTGCTTGCATGTAATGGAAATTCTGGGTGGCATAGTGGTTAAGTGCTACAGCTGCTAACCAAAGGGTCCGCAGTTCAAATCCTCCAGGCAGTCCTTGGAAACTCTGTGGGGCAGTTCTACTCTGTCCTATAGGGTCACTATGAGTCGGAATCGAACTGATGGCACTGGGTTGTATTTCTTCTAATACTGATTGTATTTGTATTTCCTGTATTGTATTTTTTCTAATACTGATTTGTTTGTTCTTTTGATAGTTCACAGTATATTCAGTATTATATGAGGTAGGTACTACTATTTTTCCTGTTTTACAGATGAGAGAACTGAAGCACAGAGAAGCTAGGTCATTTACAGAAGGTCACATTGCTTGTCAGTGGTAGTGCCAGGATTTGAACTCAGGTTTTCAGGCTCCTGAGCCCTCCTTCATAACCAGGCCTGGGAATGGACTGGACGTGGAAGTAAGTGAAGAAGGTATGTAGAGTGTTTTCCACACCAAACACATATTTAGGCTAGGAAATATGTATGCAATACTTGGTGGTTATAGATTGGCCAACTAATCCATTCAAGTGACGATATAGTGGAATTACTATGAGACCAGACATCCTCATTATGGCTCTCTAAGGCTGGAGTGAGCCCAATGCCCATCCTAAGGGGGTGATCAATGAGACAGACACCTTCTCTAATGTCCTTATCATGCTGGGATGGGGACTGCAAATCTCCCTCTGGCCTACCATGCCCAGGTTATGGCTCTGACAACAAATGCTAAGTTAACTCTATCACTCCAGCACTGCTTCAAATTTTGTTCAATCAACATTTATCAAGGGGCTGCCACTTATTAGACATTTTGCTAGATGATCCAAAAAAAAAAAAAAAAAACCCAAAGATCAGTTGCCATGAGTTGATTCCAACTCATGGAGACCCCTTGTGTTTTGGAGTAAAACTGTACTCCATAGGGTTTTCAATGGTTATGATCTTTCAGAAACAGATTGTCAGGCTTTTCTTCTGTGATGCCTCTGCCAACCTTTTGATTAGTAGGCAAGTGCTTAACTATTTGTGCCATCCAGGGACTCCTGCTAGGCGATAGGGGTATAGAAAGGAAGTTGATGCAGTTCTGGCTTGGGAGAGTCAACTATGTGCGTACCTCAAAAAATCAAACACACCGCTGTCCAGTCATTATGATTCATAGTGACCCCATAATTCATAGTGACCCCATAGGACAGAGTAAAACTGCCCGTAGGGTTTCCAAGGCTATGCTCTTTGCAGAATCAGACTGCCACTTCTTTCTCCTGCTGAACAGCTGGTGGATTCAAACCACCGGCCTTTGGGTTAGCAGCTGACTGCTTTAACAATTGCTCCACAAGGGCTCCTTATGTGTATACACATTTCATTATAACGTGACGTTGCGGTCGCTGATTTACAGGGTGCTGTCAAAAATGAACAAGGTCAAGGTCACACATTACTGTTGAAATGCAGCAACAGCTATGAAACTTCTCATCACTTTCCAGGAGAATGACTACAGTTCCTCCCTGTCTTTCATGGTGGAGAAGAGAATGAAAGTGAGTAAGAAGTTATAGAGTAAAAGAGAAGGAATGAGGAAATTCTTCATTAAAACTTCTCTAGCCTTGTGGACTAAAAGCATCAACTTGGAATCACAAGTTCTTTCCCAAACACTGAAATAGTCCAATGTGATAGGAAGAACATAAGCGCATTTCCAACACTGAAGCCTATTTATGAAAAAGACATACCCTTCTTGAAATCTAAGACAAAGGTACAGTTTTCTAGCCATAGTTATTTTACCATCTGAAAAGGAAATGCCTCCACTCACCAGACCTGGTGAAGGATCATGACAGAGGAGACACAAAACAGGCAAAAAAAAAAAAAGAAGTGCTTAGAACTTTCTTTTAGACAAATCAATTTCTGTGGCTTGAAAGTTTAGAGGGATTTTTAGGAGTACAAGGGAAAATAGGGGATTTCATCAGATAAGAATACATTAAAGAAAAGCTTGCACGGTTTTTGATAACAAAATTTGTGAAAACAGTTACATGACTGTGATTAAGGAAAAATGATTAAACTGTTTTTTGTGTGTGTGTGTGCGTGCACACGTGCTTGTGTGTGTGTGTGTTTTAATGGACAGTGGTTAGGTATGGTCTTCATCACAATGAGAAACAAAAAATGATGCCACTGTTGAAATCTCGAGCTTTTCAAAGCCATTTTCCCTTCTTCAATAGCACAAAGAAGGTGAGAAAATATTTTTAACTTTCACTCTCTTGAAACCACAAGTCCCTAGCAATTCAGAGAGTTTCACAGATCCCAGAGAGAAAAGCAAGAATTGTAAATAAAAACAAAAATAACTTTATACAGTTGAAAATTCTGAACATTTATTAAATCTAGTGGTTTTACATTTTTATAAGATCGTAGGACTTCAAATTAACCCTTTGATATTGAAATACATTTGAGAAGCGAAATGAAACCTGCCTTGTTTCCATGAGAATTATTACACTTGTAGATAAGCTACACACAAGTAACCAGTGTTTTGAGGTACTAGTTTGCAGTGATATATAATGCTTATTATAACAGAAGAAATATTTCTCACTTAAAATTTCAACAGATCAAATTTAGAATTTCTAAATTATAAAGAGATCCCAAATCGTGCCAAATATTGTGTGGAAACATAGATTCGATATCAAAGGGAACTGTATGACATCTAAATTTTCTCACACATGATATTTATGTGAATGAAGTTAATAATGAAGAACAAGGAAAAAAGCAAACTCCAAGATTATGCTCTAATGACACCAAACATGTTATTAGATAATCAGTTAATACGGTTTCCTCTTCTCTTCAAAACTTAGGAAAAAAGAAAGAATTGTTTTCACTATTCCTTCCTCAATGGAACAGGGAGCATCTTCTCTCCATATACTGAGACGCAGGCAGGAAATAATAAATCGCAAATTAGCCCTTTTAGCCTACGGAATATAAATTTACAGTTAGTGTTCGCGATATCAAATGTGTTTCGCAAATAATTCTGGGAAACATGGAATTTGGATTTTTAGATTCACAGGGCAGGAGGCTCACAGCACTGTCCTTCGAGGGTGCCCAAAGAAGGCACTCTGGGGGACAGACACACCCCAGGCTTCGCTCTTCTAAAGGGGGTCGCCTTCGCTCAGCCCCACGCTTGCCCTTCTCAGCCTCTCCAAAGGCGTCCTCCCTGATTTTCTCCCTTCCACCCCAGCCCACACCCTCAGGACCCCGCCCAGTCCCCTGCCTTCTCCCCGCCCTCGTGCCTTCCCAGTCGGCTCGGCTTCGCTGCCCGCCTGCAGGGACGCCAGCTCCTGGAATCCTCCACGGAGCTGCGCGTTCCCGGGAGAAGTTAACTTAGAGGCGCGGAGCTTTTCTTTGGACCTGGACGGAAGCAGCCAGGGATCCCCAGCCGTACTGTCTTGGCTCCCATTGGGGGAGTGCGAGCCCGGGACAGGGCGCTTCTGAATACCCCACCGCCGAGCCAGGCCCCTGAGTCTTGCAGGCCCCCCAGCGATGCTGCAGGTGCTCAGATGCCCGCTGCGCGCCTCTAGCATCTGGGCGACTCTTTCTAGTCCTGGCGAGGAATCTGACCCCAGCGTAGTAGCGAAGTTTGCGTTTTAAATTAGCTAATTGGTCTTTAAAAGATTTGCAAACACACCCAAAGCTCCGCGCCTACTTCTATTTCAAAAGCTTCCCTCTCTCTCTCACTCTGTCTCTCGCTCTCTTTCACTCTCTCTCTCTCTGTCGTCCTTCCTTTTCCTTTTCTTTTTCTCTCGCCGACCCTCCTCTCCACAGACTATTTACTGGTTACAAAATCCTGGAGAAGTGTAATACACACAGAGACACACACCCAGCCCCGCTGCTCTTTTAGTGCCTGTGACCTTGAAGCCGTGATGAGCCAGGGAGACGCTGCAAATGTACCGGCTCCACCAGATGAGGGACTTTGATGCTGGGGGGAGCTCTAGGGTCAAGCGCAGAAAGGGGAAATAAATGGTAAAATCGCTGTCTCTAGACTCCTCAGATAAAATGGAAACAAGCACTTGGCATTTTCAGTACTGACAACCTGGCTTGTTTGTTCACTCTAATGAGCACTCTGGCTCCATTAATGAGCAGACTGAATCCATTATCATCATCATTTCAAAAGGCAGCGTGCCACTAAATAGCTTCCCATATTAGCAGGCATTGCCCTTGTTGTTCCGTTTGATCAGCAGTGGCAGCAGGGAGCCCGCTGCACTCCCACTTTTTTTTTTTTTTTTTCAGCTGGGAAATTAGCAAGTGAAAATTAGTCCCCTCCAAAAAAAAAAAAAAAAAAAGTACTACCGTGACCCCGAGAAAAAGCCATGATCTGGGATAACAGTGAGGTGATGGGAATTTGAGAGAGGGAGGGGTGATTTGGGAGGGAACAAAAGGAAGCTCCTTGGGGATCAGAAAGATTTTTTTTTTTTTCGTAGATAAACAGGAGTCCGTGGAGAAAGGAAGAGCCTTTTTTTTTCCCCCCATCAGCACCTTTCTTGAGACATCAAAGAACCAATTAACTCTGTCGCAAATTGGGTGGCAGTGCTTACACTGGAAGGCTGTTGAGGGCAGCAAAGGCTCACAGTGCAGCCTCTGACTGCTGGCGACAGGGTCCCCTCTCCACTTCTCTCTCCTCCTTTTCCTTCCTCTCCCCCTCTTCCCTCTCTCTCTTTGCTCCTCTGCGTTTCCACATTTTCTTCTCTCCTTCCCCATTTCTTTCCACTCTCTCCCTTTCGCGTTCCCGTTCTCTTTTCTTTTTATAAACTGCAGTTTCTGAATGTATGCCGTTCTCCAGACCTCCATTCTGTTCAAGGATTTTAATTAGGCCTTGACTCCACATCACCGTGCGCGCCTTTGTGGGTTGGTGAATGGCACAAGCGTGGTGAATCCCGCTTCCTACAGTACTAGGCAGCCGCGGAAGAAATACTCTTTCAGCCGCGGACACGCCACTTCACTACAGTCTGTCTTTTCACTCCTTTCCTTTGGCTTTTGTGCCTTTTGAAATTATTAAAATGTTAACATGCCTGCAGAGCCTTTGATATTTAAGACAAAAGAGGACGAATTGCAGGCAAGCGAGGCATTCAACAAACTGCAAATGGGGGAAAAAAAAAATCAAACCGCCCTTTCTTCCTTGGCTACGCCAAGCTTTCTACTTCTAGGAATCACTTCTCTTTATATTACTTTAAATACATTTAAAACATGTTTGCATTTCAGGATTCAAAGGCATAAATTTAATTACTAGCAAATACACAATCACATCTATATAAAGTATAGGCTGTCTATGTAGAAAAAGAACAAAGAAGATCTCTGGCATTTGAATTTCTGTTAGTTTGTCAGCAATTGATTCTTGTAGTTGTTATCTAAGTCGCTGTCACTGGGAGGAAGTGGGATCCTTTCTACCGACCTGTGTGGCTGCAAGATCAGGTTGACTCCAAGTGTCAGGACTGACTACAGGCAACCATTCCCCCTTTCTTCTAGAAGACAGCCCCTACCCCCACCCCAAGTGTCAGATCTCAGCACCTTGTATGTTTAATTCATTTCAGAAACACAAGAAAGTAATTTGCAAACGCAAAGCTTCAGAAATCCCTGATTACAGACAGTCTCCACCTCCTTCCTTTTCTCTCTTCCAGCGGGCATACCATGCCCAACTCCCACTTCCTCCTGATGCCAAGGGATGGAGAGTTCTCCCAAGCCTCCCCAGGGTGCCTAAACCATCACATTGCTTGCAACTTCACAGAGATGATTCTTTGAGGAAAGCATATCATTTCATATAATAAGCATGTACAACAAGCCATCATATTTCTGTTATGAATTAAATCAAATAATGATATGCTACTTTATACTTACAACATGCTGTATACGAGTGTGTATACATAGGTATATATTATACATAATAGCAGCCCAAGGGCTATTTACCTGCTTTAAATTCTAGGTTTAGTTTAATAGGAAATAAAAAGCAGCATTTTTTATTCTCCCTTAAAAGCAGTAAATAAGCTCATTTGCATGTCTTTGGAGAAAGTTGCTGCAATAGGAATGGGGCTTACCTATTTGGCACAGTATGCAAAGTAGGATTGGCTGGATCAATTAGGGAATTATCTATTTATGAAATGTCTGGCTTCAATGAAAAGAGCTGGTACAATTATGAACTGTTGTCTTGACAACTGGGAAGGACTGATTGGATCATTTTATCAGTAGGGTTGCTGATTTCAAATACTGAAAAGCAAAAGCTACCAGAAAATAGTAATGAACTTAGGATAGGGGAAAGAGAAAAAAAGGGGTGTGTTGTGTGTGTGTGTGTATTTGAGTGTCTTGGGGCAGCTGTGTATGTGGGTGTGAGGATGTGTACAAGGACACATGGATATAGGAGTTATAGCAAAAGGAGTTTTCACCAAGAAGGACCACGCAGATTTCCTGGCAAAAAGCCAGAGTTGCTATTGTAAATTTCCTAGTCGGTTTCAATGTCAACCTAAGCTCATATTTGAACCTGAAATCAGGGCAAAAGCATTATCGCTCTGTCACTTTGTTGCCAGAAGTGGAATTTTTTTGTTAATATTTTACTGTTACATCTGACAGGATTTCACATTTTCTGTAGCCTGCCTTTAGTACATTGAACTGCCAGACAGAGAAATTAATACCCTGAGTGACTGTATTTTAATTAAGCAATTTCATGCAAATTACAAATTTTAGATTGCCAAATAATATATTGCACAAAAATTGTAGGCTGGCTGATCTGATATGCATGGAGTATTACTCTTCCAGGCACTGTGCATACATGGGAAAATGAACAAAAATGCTAATTTCCAATCTACTATGCAAACGGTAAAAGATGCCTATTTAGATACATATGCTTTTCTTTGGAAGGTAAACAGTTCTTTAATTTAATATAGCTGACACTTGAAGATGTGTTTTTCTCTTTTACAAAGATAATTTTGGCATCGAACAAGTAAATGAGAATTCAAGTAGAAAGCATCTTGTTAATGGCGACTAATAAAAACTAATATTGCATGCAGTATAATGATATTAAACCTTGTAACTGGTACATAAAGCAAGATCATTCCTATTGTGACTGTCAATGAACATCAAATATACTTGCATATTAAATATACACTTTTCAACAGAAGAAAATGTTAACCCTTTCAGCAAAAGATTAAGCTTCCCTGTGGGATTCTTATTCTACCTTAAGAATCAAAATAAAGAAATGGCACACTTTAAGGGGAAAAGCTACCTAAATCCAAGCATTTAAAAAAAACACCATCTACTTTTTAGATTTTCTATGGAATTTATAAGAAAAGAAAAATCAGGAAACTGCTCGTTGTAGTCACAACATATATAGTTTCTTTTTTTTTTTTTTTTCAACATTAGGAGCCTAAAGAGCGAGTCCATAGAAATATCCAAACAAAAAAACAAACCCGTTGCTGTTGAGTCGATTCTAACTCATAGTGACCCTGTAGGACAGAGTAGAACTGCCCCATAGATTTTCCAAGGAGTGGCTGATGGTTTCGAACTGCCAACCTTTTGGTTAGCAGCTGTAGCTCACTGTAGTTATTAACCACTACACCACCAGGACGCCACGTAAAAGTCTATATAAATGGACCTTAACAAAAGAATGACTTGTTCCTGTGTTCTTGGTATTCTCTTCTTGGATCATAAAGGACGGGAGGTGAGTAGACTTATTTTTCACATGTAGTTCCTTGTAGTGTTCTCAAGATGTGACTTGTTTCTTGTAAAGATATTTCTTATTCACACAAATATAAAAATGGGGTCTGAAACTCCATGAAAGAAAGGCAATATAGAATTTAAACATTGCTAAGGTACCACAATTTTTCCAAAACAAACATTCAAACTCACTTTGGGAAAAAAGTCAAAATTGAATTTCAGGAGACCATCAAAAAATCTGCAATCTGATTTGTCGGTGTTTGAGAATATGTACACATGCAGCTTCAGGCTTATCCAGGAAAGACACTGATTTTATGTCTATGCAAAAGAACCTTCTAAACAATGTGTTTCAAGGAGTTTGCTGTCTTCTTTGCTCCCTTGTTTCTTCTCCCTCAGACATAGCCCCCAAAAGTTGGGATGCACTTAAAAAATATTTTATCTTATAGCTTTAATAACTCTAATTTTTCTCAAAGTGAACATCACCATTTCTGGTTTTGCCCACCTTGGGCCTCACAATCTTATTTAGTAATCAAGTAGGATCCGCTCTGGCCAAATCTACCTCTAAATGTGTGTAGGGTGGTTTTGAAAAGCTGACCTTTATGAACACTACAAAAGTTTGCTAAGAATGATTGAATCCAAATGACAAAATAAGCACAATATGAATTTGATTGTTGTTGTTAGGTGGCATTGAGTTGATTTTTGACTCATAGTGACCCCATGTGACAGAGTAGATCTGCCCCAGGTGTTTTCAAGATTGTAATTTTTATGGAAGCAGATCTCTAGGTCTTTCTTCCCACTGAGGGGAGGGGAGGGGATTTGACTGCCAACCTTTCAGGGGCTGACTTGATGGCAGCTAACAACAACAATGAAGCATAATAGAGATGGCTATATTGCAAAATATTTAAGTATTTTGTGAAAGGCCACACAGCAAGAAAGAGAGGAGACAGGATGCAAATAATGATCTCTGTTATCCTAAAGGCCCTCACTCCAGTGTACTACCATAGATTATAAAGCAGATTTGGAAGCCGAAAGAAGGATACCGAAAATAGTAACCAACAGGGGGAATATCAGATAATGTTGTTAGGTGCTGCCAAGCTAGTTCCAACACATAACAACCCTGTGTACAACTGAACGAAACACTGCCTGGTCCTGCACCATCCTCACAATCACTGCTGTGTTTGAACCCATTGTTGCTGCCATGTCAGTTCATCTCCTTGAGGGTCTTCTGCCTTTCCCCGATGCTCTACTAACTATGACGTCCTTCTCTGAGGACTGGTCCCTACTGATAACATGTCCAAAGAACATGAGACGAAGTCTCGCCATCCTTGCTTCTAAGGACCATTCTGGCTGTACTTCTTCCAAGATAGGCATCTTCATTCTTCTGGCAATTCATGGTATATTCAATATTCTTTGCCGACACTATAATTCAAAGGGATCAATTCTTCTCTCTTCCTTATTGCTTGTTCAGCTTTCCCATGCATATGAGGCAATTGAAAATATCATGGCTTGGGTCGGGTGCACCTTAGTCCTCGGAGTGACAGCTTTGCTTTTTAACACTTTTGATTTGATTTCTTGACTGTTGCTTTCATGAGTGTTGATTGTGGGTCCAAGTAAAATGAAATTCCTGACAACTTCAATCTTGTCTCCATTTATCGTGATGTTGTTTATTGGTCCAGGTGTGAGGATTCCTGTTTTTTTTATGTTAAGGTGTAATCCATACAGAAGGCTGTCGTCTTTTCTTTTTTTAATTGTACTTCAGGTGAAGGTTTGTAGAACAGATTAGCTGCTCATTAAACAGTTAGTACACACAATGTCTTATAACATTGGTTAACAAACCCACAACATGTCAACACTCTCCCTTCTCAACCCTGCGTTCTCTATTTTCAGCTTTCCTGCCCCCTCCTGCCTTCTAGTCCTTGCCCCTGGCCTGGTGTGCCCCTTTAGTCTCATCGTTTTATGGGCCTGTCTAATCTTTGGATAAAGGGTAAACTTCAGGAGTGACTGCATTACTGAGCTAAAATGGTGTCCGGGGGCCATACTTTCGGGGTTCCTCCAGTCTCTGTTAGGCCAGTGAGTCTGGTCTTTTTTTTTTTGTGAGTTAGAATTTTCTACATTTTTCTCCAGCTCTGTCCAAGACCGTCTATTGTGATCCCTGTCAGAGCAGTCAGCGGTGGTGGCAGGGCACCATCTATTTGTACTAGACTCAGTCTGGTGGAGAACGTGGCAGATGTGGTCCATTAGTCCTTTGGACTAATCTTTCCCTTGTGTCCTTAGTTTTCTTCATTCTCCCTTACTCCCAAAAGGATGAGACCAGTGGAGTCTCTTAGATGGCCGCTCACAGGCTTTTAAGACCCCAGACGATACCAATTGAGCTAGATGTTCCCTGAGACCACAGTCCCCATAGCCCTCAGCCCAGCAATTCGGTCTCTCAGGGAATTTGGATGTGTCTATAGAGCTTCCATGACCTCGCCCTGAACAAGTTGTGCTTGCTTACCCAATACTGTGTACTGTCTTAGCCCTCATCAAAGTTACCACCTATCTATTGTCTATTTAGTGTTTTTTCATCCCCAGCCCTCCCCTCCCTTGTAACCATCAAAGATTGTTTCTTTTTTGTGTATAAACCTTTTCATGAGTTTTTACAGTAGTGGTCTCATACAATATTTGTCCTTTTGTGATTGACTTGTTTCATTCAGCATAATGTCGTCCAGATTCATCCATGTTATGAGATGCTTCACAGATTCTTCATTGTCCTTTATCATTGCATAGTACTCCATTGTGTGTATGTACCATAGTTTGTTTATCCATTCATCTGTTGATGAGCATCCAGGTTGTTTCCATCTTTTTGCTATTGTGAACAATGCTGCAATGAACATGGGTGTGCATGTGTCTATTTGTGTGACAGCTCTTATTTCTCTAAGATTTATTCCTGGGAGTGGGATTGCTGGATCATATGGTATTTCTATTTCTAGCTTTCTAAGAAAGTGCCATATCATTTTCTAAAATGATTGCACCATTTTGCATTCCCACCAGCAGTGCATAAGAGTTCCAATCTCCCCACAGCCTCTCCAGTATTTGTTAGTTCCTGTTTTTTTGATTTGCACCAGTAAAGCTGGGTTGAAATGGTACCTCATTGTGGTTTTGATTTGCATTTCTCTAATGGCTAGTGATCGAGAGCATTTTCTCATGTGTCTGTTAGCCTCTTGAATGTATTCTTTGGTGAAGTGTCTGTTCATTTCCTTTGCCCATTTTTAATTGGATTACTTGTCATTTTATTGTAGAGGTGTTGGGTTTCTCTGTAGATTTTAGAGATTAGACCTTTATCGGATTTGTAATAGCCAAAAAAATTTTCCCAGTCCATAGGCTCTCTTTTACTCTTTTGGCAAAGCCTTTTGATGAGCATAAGTGTTTAAATTTTAGAAGATCCCAGTTATCTAGCTTATCTTCTAGAGTTTATGTGTTGTTAGTTATGGTTTGTATCCTCTCAGTGCCATGTATTCAGGCCTCTAGAGTTCATTCTATTTTTTCTTCTATTATCTTTATAGTTTTTGGTTTTATGTTTAGGTCTTTTATCCATTCTGAATTAGTTTTTGTGTATGGTATGAGTTATGAGTTTTGGTTCATATTTTTGCAGATGGACATCCAGCTTTGCCAGCACCATTTGTTAAAAAGACTGTCTTTTCCCCATTTGATGGACCCTGGGCCCTTGTCGAAGATCAGGTGATCATAACCTGCTGGTGTCAATTCCAACTCATAGCGACCCTATAAATATGAGGTGATCATAGGCAGATGGATTTACATCTGGGCTCTCAATTCTGTTCCATTGGTCAATGTATCTGTCATTGTACCAGTACCAGTACCAGGCTGCTTTGATTACCGAAGCTGTATAGTAGGCTATGAGGTCAGTTAGTACAACTCGTCCTACTTTATTCTTCTTCAATAGTGTTTTACTTATCCAGGGCCTCTTCCCCTTCCATATAAAGTTAATGATTAGTTTTTCCATCACTTTAAAGAATATCATTGGTATTTGGATTGGGATTGCATTGTATTTGTAGATTGCTTTGGATAGAATTGTCATTTTCACAATGTTGACTCTACCTATCCATGAGCATGGTATGTTTTTCCATTTATGTAAATCTGTTTTGGTTTCTTGCAGTAGTGTTTTGTAGTATAGGTCTTTTACATCCCCAGTTAGATTTCTTCCTAAGTATTTTAATATTTTAGGGGCTATTATAAATGGCATTGTTTTCCTGATTTCCTTTTCATTGTTCTCCTTATTGGTGTATAGGAATACAACTGATTTTTGTATGTTTATCTTGTATCTTGCTATTCTGCTGAATCCTTCTATTAGTTCCAGGAGTTTTCTCATGGAGTCTTTTGGGTTTTCCATGTGTAGTATCATATCATCTGCAAATAGGGACAATTTAACTTCTTCATTACCAATTTGGATGCCCATTATTTCTTTTTCTTGCCTTATTCATCTAGCTAGGACTTCTAGAACAATGTTAAATAGGAGTGGTGATAAAGGGTGTTCTTGTCTTGTTCCTGTTCTCACGAGGAATGTTTTTAGCCTCTCTCCATTAAGAATGATGTTGGCTGTTGGTATCTATAAAAAAAAAAACTTTTTTTTTTACTGTTTATTATGTAGAGGAACTTCCCTTCTATACCTATTTCATCGAGAGTTTTTATCAGGAGTGGTTGTTGGACCTTGTTGAATGCCCCTTCTGCATCACTTGAGATGATCATGTGATTCTTTTGTTTTATTTTATTTATGTGGTGGAATTACATTGATTGATTTTCTAATACTGAACCATCTTTGCATACCTGGTATGAATTCTAATTGGCAATTATATATATATATGTATATATATATATTTTTTTAATATGATGCTGAATTCTGTTGGCTGAAATTTTGTTGAGAATTTTTGCATCTGTATTCATCAGAGATATTGGTCTATAATTTTCTTTTTTTTTTGTGGTGTCTTTGTCTGGTTTTGGTATCAGGGTTATCCTGGCTTCATAGAATGAATTTGGAAGTATCACGTCCTTTTCTGTGTTCTGAAATAGTATGAGTAGAACTGGTGGAAGCTCTTCTCTGAATGTTTGGTAGAATTCTCCAGTGAAGCCATCTGGGCCAGGGATTTTTTGTTGGAAGTTTTATTATTATTACCTTTCAATCTCTTGTTATGGTTTGTTCAGATTTTCAACATCATTTTGTGACAGTTTGGGTAAGTAGTTTGTTTCTAGGAATTTTTTCCATTTCCTATATGTTCTCAAATTTGTTGGAATATGGTTTTTATAATCCTTTGTTATGATCTATTTTATTTCGGTTGGGTCTTTTGTAATGCCCCCTTTTCATTTCTTATTTGGGTCCTCTCCTATTTTTCTTTTGTAAATTTGGCCACTGGTTTGTTGATTTTGTTGATCCTTTGGTTTTGTTGATTCATTCTACTGTTTTCTATTACCGATTTTACTTATTTCTGCTCTGATCTTCATTATTTTTATTATTTTCTTTCTTCTGGTAGCTGTGGGCTTTTTTTTTTTTTTTGCTATTCTCTATTTGTTCAAGTTGTGTAGCTAATGTTTTGATTTTGTCCCTTCTTTTTTGATGTGTGCATCTATTGCTATAAATTGACCTCTGAGCACTGCCTTTGCTGTGTCCCAAGGGTTTCGGCATGATGTTTGAGTCTAGGAATTTTTTTTATTCCATCCTTGATTGCTTCTATTACCCAGCAATTTTTAAGCATGGTGTTATTCAGTTTCCATGTAACTGATTTTTTTCCTTGCTCTTCCTGTTGTTGATTTCTACTTTGATGGTGTTGTGATCAGAGAAGACACTTTGTATTATCTCAATGTTTTGGATTTTGTTGAGGGTTGCTTTCTGGCCTAAGATATGGTCTATTCTGGAGAATATTCCATGTGTGTTGGAAAAGAATGTGTACTTTGCAGCTGTTGAGTGGAGGGTCCTGTATATGTCTATGAGGTCAATTTGGTTGATTGTGGCCTTTAGATCTTCTGTATCTTTGCTGAGTTTCTTTCTAAATGTTCTGTCCTTTTCAAGAGTGGTGTGTTGAAGTCTCCTACTATTATTGTGATACTGTCAATTTCTCTTTTAATTGCCATTAGTTTTATGTATGTTGGAACCCTGTCATTGGGTGTGTAGATATTTACTATGGTTATGTCTTCATGATGGATCGTCCCTTTAATCATTATATAATGCCCTTCTTTGTCTGTTATGGTGGATTTTGTTTTAAAGTCTATTTTATCTGACATTGATATTGTCGCTTCTGCTCTTTTTTGGTATCCGTTTGCTTGATATGTTTTTTTCCATTCTTTGATTTTTTAATAAATTTACATCTTTGTTTCTGAGGTGAGTCTCTTATAGGCAGCATATTGATGGATCCTATTTTTTTTTTCTTTTTCTTTTTTAAATCAATTCTGACATTCTCTGTCATTTATGGGTGCCTTTAGGACATTTATTTTTATTTTTTTTAGGACATTTACATTCAGTGTAATTATTGATTGGTGTGAGCTTATTGCTGTCATGTTGTAATGTTTTTTTTGTGGTGATGATGCTTTCTTTGTTCCTCTTACTGTCCTGTGCTAAATTTCTTTTGTTTGTGATTTTTTTTCATTTCTTTTGTTTTTGTAGATTTTGTTTTTACTGAGACTTTATGTTTTTCTTCTTTATTTCAATGAGTGGGTTTGTTAACCTTCTTCGTGGTTACCTTGAAATTTACCCTTATCTTCCTATGTTTGAACCAGTCTATGATTACTTGGTATCACCTTGCCTTCCTCTCCATTAGGAAGTTCTATACCTACACCATTTTTTTCTCTTTTATTTTTCTGACATTGTTGTCATTTACAGATTAACCTCTCTGGCTCTCTGTTGTAAATCTTTTGGTTTTGAATAGTCCTTGAGAGTTCACTCCCTAGGTTGGTATCTGGCTGTTGCAATCTTGCATCATAAATTAAGGCCGTCATCTGATGTTATTTGTTCTCAAACCCAAGAACTCTCTTTGATAATTTTTGCAAGTTTGATTTGGTTTTTACATATTCTCTAGTTTCTGTTTATCCGGAAATTCCTAATATCATCATATTTGAATGAGAGTTTTGTAGAATATGTTATTCTTTGTTGGCAATTTGTTTCTTTCAAGGTTTTATATATGTCATCCCATTGCCTTCTTGCCTGCATGGTTTCTGCTGAGTAATCAGAACTTAGTCTTATTGTTTCCCCTCTGTATGTGACTTTTCATTTTTCTCAGGCTGCTCTCAGGATTCTTTGTCTTTCATTTGAGCAAGTGTGATTATGATATGCCTAGGTGATTTTCTTTTGGAGTCTATCCTATATGGGGTTCGTTCAACTTCTTGGATGGTCAGCTTTTCATCTTTCATGATATTAGAGAAGTTTTCTGTCACCAAATCTTCAATGATCCTGTGTTTTCTGTTTTCTCCCCCTGTTTTGGAACTTGGGTCACTCACAATTTTTTTATTTTGATTGTATCCCATATCACTCTCAGGGTTTCTTTATTTTTTTTTCATTCTTCCCTCTAATTTTTCCTCAAAGTGGTATCCAAAGATTCATCTTCAATTTCCCTGATCCTGTCTTCCATCATTTCATACTTGCTCTTCAGCCCTTCTATGACACTGTCCATTTCTGAAATCTTGCTGTTTATCTTTTGGGTTTCTAATTGTTGATTTTGTATGATTTCTAGTTGTGAATTTATTTTGACATTTTGTTAGTCTATTATTTTCTTGAATTCTTCCATTTTTTTTGTTTGTATTTTCCATGACTCTGTCTTTTACATGAATTTGCCTATTTTTTTCCCTCATTTTTGTCTGCTTTTTTGCCTCAACTCTTGGATAGCTCTGAATATTAGAAATTTGAATTCCCTATCAGGTAGTTCCAGTGCTTTGTCTTCTACTGGAAAGTTATCTGATGTTTTATTTTGGATGCCTACTGGAACCATTCCATCCTGTTTTTTTTTTTTATATGTGTTGATATTGTCTGGTGTCTTTGGGACATTCAGTAAGTTATTTTCTTCATTTATTGATTGTAGATTTTTTGGTTTCATCCTGCTTTTTTGTTTTATTTGGATATGTCTGAACAGGTGGGCTGCACATTCTTTGTTGTTTACTCATCTGTGGGCATGATACTTTTTACCTCCTCGTCCAATGGGCAGGGACAGTCACTCAGCTATGGTGCAGCAGGTCAGGTCCAGCTGAAGGGGAGGGGCTGGGATGGGTTGTTTGTGGCACACACTGGGACCGACATGGTGGTCTGGGGGTCATTGCAGGGCAGGTTCTGGTAGGCTGTGCCTGTGCTGCTTAGGGGTGTGATATTTAGCAGTTAGTGCAGATAGACAGGAAGGAGTGGGGAGGTTGAGATGTGGGCAGCTAAGTTGGGTATGGGGAAAAAAAGAGAGAGGAGAGAGAAAGAGGAACTGAAAAAAAAAAAAGGTGCTGAGGGAGCCTGCCATTGGAGTGGAGAGATAGGAAACTGAGAAACGAAAAAAAGGGAACAAGAAAAATAAATAAAAACCTTAAAATAAAGAAAGAAAAGCCCAGAGTTATTCCACCAGCAACTGGGAAAGTGGCTCTCAGCCCTTGGGATACAGCCTGTCTAGGAGTGGAGATGGCACACAGCACCAGGTATTCAGGAGACTGGAAAAGAAAGCAAGTAGAGATAGATGAGACACTGATAAATGAAGAAAAACAAAAAGGAAAAAGAGAAAATGAAGAAGGAAAAAAAAAGAGAAAATAAATGCCCCTAGGGATCCCACTGGCAACTGGGGAAGTGGCTCCCAGGTCTCGAGGTATAGCCCATCTAGAAGGGGCAGAGATGGTACATAGTACCAGGTATTCAGGAGACAGGAAAAGGAAAGTAGAAAGACACAAGAAACTGAGAAAAGAAGAGAAACAAAAAGGAAACAAGAACAAGAAAAAATAAATAAACAAAATATAAAAAGGAAATGCCCCCAGGGATCCTACTGGAGTAGCTGCACAGACCAAGGATGTAGCTCCCAAGCCAAGCAATACAGCCTGGCTAGGAGTGGCAGAGATGGCACACGGTGCCAGGTATTCAGGATACAGGAAAAGAACATAAGTAGAGAGAGAGAAGATACTGAGAAATGAAGAAAAACAAAAAGGAAAAAGAATAAGAAAAAAATTTTTTAAAAATCAGTAATTCCTCTAGGGATCTCACCAGAGTGGCTGCGCTGACCGGGGACGTGACTCCGAAGCTGCGCAATACAGCCAGCTGGAAGGGGTGGAGATATCACATAGTGCCAGGTATTAAGGAGACAGGACAAGAAGGTAAGTAGAGAGGACAAGAAACTAGAAATGAAGAAAAAACAAAAAGAAAAAAAAATAAAATAAGGTCCCAGGGATCCCACCAACGTGGCAGTACTGACCGGGGAACCATTCCCTAGCCTAGAAGCACTTTATAGCCTGTCAAGAAGAAGCAAAGATGGCACACAGAACCAGGTGTTCGAGAGAAAGGAAGGGGAGGAGGTGAGTGACAAGGAAGAAATAATAATGAAAAAAAAAAAAAGCCGAAAAAAGCAACACTAGCAACAAAGAAATGGCACTGAAGGAGCCGGCCAGTGTGGGCGGGCAAATCCAAGAGGCACAGAGCTCCTGGCTGAGCTATCGTGGCCTGCTGGGAAGCAGTGGAGATCAAGTAGGGGAAGGAAGAATGGGGGGAGGGGAGGCTGTGTTTTGCTGGTTACCGTGTCCTCTGTCTCCTGCTAGGAGCTCTGTGAAGCTGCTTTCCCATACTCTCTGTCCACTGATCTCTGACAGGAATCCAAGATGGCAAATCCTTGCTGCATTAGCTGATAAAGGACCTCTGCTACGTTTCTCTCCTCACTCTCTGTTCTCTGTCAGTTTTTTATCCCATTCGGTGCTTGGTTGAGTTCTTCATCTCCTCATTTGATGCTTAGGGTTCCAGGATTGACATAGGTCTCTGTTTTACTTAGTTTTTCAGGTCTTTGCTGCTGAGGGACAGCATGGTGCTTCTGTCTATAGCACCATGTTGGCTCTGCCTGAAAGCTGTAGCCTTTGATCTTCATCAGTAAGTGCATCAAGTACCCTTCACTTTCAGCAAGCAAGGCTGTGTCATCTGCATATCACAGGTGGTTAATGAGTCTTCCTCTAATTCCGATGCTGTGTTCTTCTTCATAAAGCACATTTTCTTGGATTATTTTTTATTGGCAATTAATAAAGAAATCTATGCAGGTTTATTAGAACTGGTAGAACACAGAAATAAAATATTTCTTACATAATGATCTATTTGGTCAATTTTGCGTTCTTTTCTGTGTCTTTTCTTTCTCTGTGAAATTCCATTTTTCTTTCTGTTAATAGGGTCTCTTTCTCTGTCTTTTATTTTTTTTCTCACATGTTTTCCATTTTTATTTATACGTGTCTCCCAGAGAACACTGAGGAAGGAGTAAGGGTATTAATATTTTCTTAACACCTACTATGTGCCAGGTATTATGGTGATATCGTTTTTGTATATTTTATTCAATTTCATTCTTTCATTGGAACCATAAGTTGCATCAAGTCCATTCATTCATGTGTAGAAAGTACAAAATTTATTGGCTTAAGCAACACACATTTTTTTCTTAATTACTTAAAGTGATGTAAGAGCTTTTAATTCTCATCTGGTTGGAGGAAAACTCATTTTTAGTCTTGTTTTGAGGACTATGAATCCTGTGACATTGTAGACTTTCCAGAAATTCTGAGCACAGTGCACTGCTTTTGCCACCACGGATATACTCATTTTCCAATTTTTAATGGCTTATCAATTTCAGATGGCTTTCCTGCCTTACTGCCAATCCTCTGCATGGCTCTTGTACCATTCTACAAGGCCACTAAGGTGGTCTGTCCACGGACTTTGCATGGCATCCAGCAGAGAGGTCCATCTCAGCCACTTCCAAGCAGACCTTGCCGAGGCCTCACTAAAGGTACAGTAAAATATTTCACATTCAATAAACTCTTTTATGGAGAGGATTAGTTTATCAAATTGAGGTTATTTATTGAAAATGTATGTTGTGCCAACCACTCATTTAATTTCCTGAGGTACAAAAATTAAAATAAATGGTCTGTGCTATCAAGGATCTTTAACAGGGAAGATAGGATTGAAAAGAAAAATAGAAAAATGTAACTGCCACTGTGGAAATATCTATTAAGTGCAGTGAGAATGGAGGGGAAGGATTTGCTAAGTCTGCCCCGGAGCTACAAAAGAGGCAGTGTGTGAAGGGAGTCTCAGAAGCTGAGTTAGAACATATTGTTTATCAAACAAGCCCAAAAGAGGAATAGTGCAGTGGACCCAACTGTAGCAGAGTGTGACTCGCATACTGCTAGTGGCAAATGTGGTCTGAGGTTTCATTGACGCACTGTTTATTTAACTTTTCATTTTCAAATAATTATAGATTCAAAGATAGCTGCCATTGACTCAATTCTGACTCATAGTGACCTTATGTACAACAGAATGAAATGTTGCCCGGTGTCATCCTCACAATTGCCAGCATGTTTGGGTTCATTGTTGTAGCTATCATGCCAATCCATCTCACTGACAGTCTCCCAGGCCCTCACTGGCCCTCTATTTTACTACATATGATGTCTTCTCCTAGTGATTCCTACCTCCTGACGATGTGTCCAAAACAAGCCAGTCGGACAATGTTCTGATCCTTAAAATTTCACTTGGTTAATTCTTAGAAGTATGTCACCAGCCTTTTTTTTTTTTTTTTTTAGTGTGTCTTAATCTAACATTTCCACTGAAACCTGTCCACCATGGGTGACCCTGATGGTATTTGAAATTCCAGTGGCATAACTTCTAGCATCACTTACAAAACACCAACCACCACAGTAGGACAAACTGACAGATAGATGGTGGATATACGTATATTAAGAGGAAATTGCAAAATATGCCAAGAAGTCCCATGTACTTTTTATCCTTACTCCACCAATGTTAGCATCTTTAGCATTTTGCTTAATATAATGTGGTATCAGTACATGAATTGACATTGATAAAGTCCACAGAGCTTACTCAACTGTCACTAGTTATACACACACTTACATTTGCGTGTATGTGTGTAGTTCTATTGAATGTTATCACATATGTAGCTTCATGTGGGTAACAACACAATCAAAATGCAAAACTATTCCATCATCACCTGGTGCTATCCCTTTATAGAACCTACTCCTCACCCCAGATAGAACAAGGGGATACTACGTGGTTTAGAGTCAGGAAAGGTATGTGTCAGGGTTGTATCCTTTCGCCATACCTATTCTATCTGTATGCTGAGCAAATAATCCAAGAAGCTGGACTATGTGAAGAAGAACAGGAAATCAGGACTGGAGGAAGACTCATTAACAATCTGCCTTATGCAGATGACACAACCTTGCTTGCTGAAAGTGAAGAGGACATGAAGCACTTACTGATAAAGATCAAAGATCACAGCCTTCAGTATGGATTGCACCTCAACATAGAGAAAACAAAAATCCTCACAACTGAACCAGTAAGCAACATCATGATAAATGGAGAAAAATATTGAAGTTGTCAATAATTTCATTTTACACAGATCCACAATCAACACCTATGGAAGCAGAAGTGGAGAAATCAAAAGATGCATTGCATTGGGCAAATCTTCTGCAAGAGACCTCTTTAAAGTGTTGAAAAGCAAAGATTTCACCTTGAAGACTAAGGTGAGCCTGACCCAAGCCATGGTATTTTCAATTGCCTCATATTCATGTGAAAGCTGGACAGTGAAGAAATAAGAAAGAAGAATTGACACCTTTGAATTTTGGCATTGGTGAAGAATATTGAATATGCCATGGACTGCCTAAAGAATGAACAAATCTATCTTGGAAGAAGTACAACCAGAATGCTCCTTAGAAGCAAGGATGGTAAGACTACTACTAACTTTGGACATGTTATCAGGAGAGATCAGTCCCTGGAGAAGAACAACAAGCTTGGTAAGACCCTCAAAGAGATGGATTGACACAATGGCTGCAACAATGGTCTCAAGCAAAACAATGACTGTGGGCATGTCACAGGACCAGGCAATGTTTCATTCTGTTGTACATAGGGTTCTTATGAGAAGAAACAGACTCGACAGCACCTAACAACAACAGCTACCCTCCCCCAAACACCTACTCTCTACTCCCTACTCCCAATCCCTAATCTATTCTCCATGTCTATAATTACCTTATTTCGAGGATGTTACATAAATGGAATCATACAGATGTAACATTTAGGATGGCTTTTTCCACTTAACTTCCTGGAGATTCATCTAGGTTGTTATGTGTATCAATAGTTTGCTCCTTTTTATTGCTGAGTAGTATTCCATGGTGTGAATGTACCACAGTTTATTCAACCACTTACCAGCTGAAGGACATTTGGGTTGTTTCCAATTTGGGAATACAGGACTCTGCCTGAACATAAATTTTTAATCTCTCTGGGATCAGTGCCTAAGAGTGCTGGGGTCTATGATAATTGTATTTTTATCTTTCAAAGATACTGCCAAATTCTTTTCCACAGTGGCTGTACAACTTTACATTCCCACCTGGAATATATAAGTGATTGACACTTACTTTAAAATTTTTATAATTACATATCTATTTTAGGTTACTCTGTATATACTAGGTGCTACCAGCTTTCCACTTAAAACAGTGGCATAGACTTTCTTTTTAAAATAAATATTTCAGAAGAAAAAAAAAGATCTTTTTAGGAATAATACAAACAAATGTTATAGCATGCCTTTTTTTTTTTTTTAGATGGGACAAAAATAATGCAGGTGGTACAAGAAGGAGGGAACTTTGGGAAATCGTGGCATGGTGGTTAAGTACCCCAGCTTTGGCTATTAGAAACTAGACAACTTGGGTTTCAGATCTTGTTCTGTCACTACCTAGCTCTGACTCAGTTTCTTGATCAATATTTTATTTGACATATTAATAGCTATATCCCAAAACCAAATTCCCTGCTGTTGAGTTGATTCAGACTCAGAGGAACCCCATAGGGTTTCTAAGGCTGTAAATCTCTATGGAAGCAGACTGCCACATCTTTCTCCCATGCATCCTCTGGTGGTTTTGAACCACAGAACTTTCAGTTAGCAGTGGATCACTTTAATCACTCTGCCACCAAACCCCGTTGCCTTCCAGTTGATTCTGACTCATAGAGACCTTATAGGATGGGGTAGAACTGCCCCATAGGATTTACAAGGAGCAGCTGGTGGATTTGCACTGTCAGCTTTTTGGTTAGCAGCCAAACACTTAACCACTCGCACCACCAGGACTCCTTAATATATATATTAATAATAATTAATAACAACTTGGTTATTGAGAGAATTAACCTAGACAAAATAAGTAAAGTACTTTCCTTGATGTTCAGAACATTATAAATCTCTTAGCTATTGCTGCACAGGGAGCCACTGTTGAGGCTAAATGATGTGAGACCGTAGTATGCAGAGATCATAGAATGACCATAACATGTGCATGGGAGTATAAGAAGTTTAGTGTTACTAAAACATAAACCTGGAGGAGGACATACTGCCTGGTATAAAGAGATTAATTGCACAACAATTACAAAATGGGGTTTCCCATAAGGGTTCTTAGAAAGGGGGTGTATGTGAGGTTGTAGAGGAGGGGCGGCAGGCGTCTTGTGTGCTTGTCTGTGTGACTGTTCATGTGCATTCCAAACACCCAATATTTATTCATTCATTTGCTCCTGCACTCATTCAGTAAATAGTAACTGAAGGCTTACAATCTGAGGAGTAAGGTCCTCTGACATGCTTCCAGTTCACGGAGAGACTCCCACTCAACTGTGTCTGGTTCCTGTTGCACAACTAACTCATTTGAGCCACTTCCTTGACTAAAAAAGGCAGAAACTGAGTCGAAATCAGCTTGATGGCACCCAACGATACAACAAAAGTAGCAATCAGTAAACGTGTGTGGAGATGGGGTAAAGGGGAGGGAGGGTTACAGAGTGAAAGACTCATACTTACTCATAAGGACACTGACTAGAAAATTCGGTTTAGCATTTCTAGTAATAGCTTCATAGAGATATGAAAGATTGATGATGGTGATGACTTCTTTGCTATCATATTGATCATTAGAATATTAAAAAAATTTTTTTTTTTCAAGTTGAAGGGCCTTTAGAACTTCGGTATGAAATTATTTTTAAAAGGAAGTTCAGCAAAATAATGTTACAGTTAACTCCTTTTAAATTCTATATTTTCCCCCATAAGTAATGGGATATTTACCGACCACATAATAGAGTTAGAAAAGAAAAAAATTGTCAACAAAATAAACAGGCGCCATTAGAAACACTTAATGCTGCGTACTGTAGTTAGGGGTTACTTATTACAGAGTAATAGGCTTTGCAGCATTTAAAAGTGTATTTAAGAGGGCAATTATGGTTAGAATACTTTGACATATAGGTTCAATGGGAAATAGTCTTGTAATAGTAATTCCAACATGTATTTGTTAATTGCATTTGTAAATTGACAACAAAATGAAAGACTTGAATTTTATGATAGAACTTTCTAAAATGTACCTTAACATTACTAAAGCATTGTCATGTTTTTATTTTAACGTTTCAAGTAGATGTGGCATCAGAGTGAATGCTTTTTGTAACATTCACTTTTATAATGTGAAACATAATTAGGACAATGAAGATAAGAAGTGTTATCTATCCCACCAGATTACAGTGCTCATTCTCCTTGTTTTTCTCTCCCTACCTTCCACCATCTCCCACTTTTATGGTCATACTCTTCTTTGGCTGCATATGAATTTTGGGGGCTCTTATAATAGGATGTATAACTCTTTCAATTTCTACCTAAATTCTGTATTTCAGCCATATTCTTTTACCACCCTCAAGATAGATTTTGACTCCTAAATTAAATCTGAAATTGTTCTTTGATTGGTTAACTAGAGCTATTAACAATTACAGCAATATTTCACACTGTGGTAAAATTGTCATCTGTATTATCTATTTCACAAAAGCAACTAATTGGTGTATGTCTGGTGGCCACTATCTATCTACTATTTTTGTCTATTTAGGATCAACATTCCAAAAGATATTCTGCTTTCCTCACCCCAATAAAGCCAAACTGCCTTGTTTTCTAGAATTTATGGGTTAGTCGGGTTCAGTCTTTCTACTAGAAAATCGTCAATTTTTCAAAAGAAGTTCAATCAGATTTGGGGAAGGATACATTGCAACACTAGAATGCTGCACTTGGAATAGCCTAAATGCTGCCACTTCACTCCTTTGACAGTCCTCCCCTCTGTAAAATAGAGATGGTAACCGTAGCATGACCACTGTGAGAATTACTTGGGACAATAGAGGAGAAAATGGTTTTAAACCTATGAAACACTGTGCAAAAATAAAGTATTCCTTTCAACTTCAAAACTCATCTTGGAAGAGTTGATGACTATTCACTTATGGGAAACATTAAATTTATAAATTTTAAATATAACCTATAAATATAAATTCTAAATGTACATATATTTTCTAAATATAAATTTTAACTATCATATTTTAATATGAAATATATAGTTCGTATTTGCCACAAATAAATTATTTCCAAGAGCCAATACTCCAGATTCTGGTGTTGAGTAGGATCATGAAAGACAATTATTTTAAAAATATAAAATGTGCAATGTCTTTCACATATTATGAAATATAGAATACTGATTTATGTAGGCTTGATGTACCGTAACATTTTTGTGTATTTATTCTATGAAAAAAATATTGTAAAATCGATTATTTTCCAAATAATTTGAGATTTCAAAAATTATAATGTGAGCTGTTATGAGTATTTTCTAATTTTTAGATGACTGGATGCAACATTACCTAAACAAATGACATTTATAAGCAAAGCAAGCAAAAATATATCGTCAGATATTTAAGAAATAAGAAAATATTCCATCCATGCTTAATTAGGATTAACTAAACAAAGATACCACCACCTGTCTGTCAGTTTTTCACACTCCAGCAGCTGGAGAGTTGCTATAATGCTGGAAGCTATACCGCCAATACTTTAAATACCAGCAACATCACCCATGGTGGACAGGTTTCAGCAGAGCTTCCAGACTAAGAAAGACTAAGAAGAAAAGCTTGGCTACCTACTTCCGAAAATCTTAGGGATCACAACAGAACACTGTCTGCCCTGCTTACTTTGGACACATCGTCAGTAAGGATCAATCATTAGAGAAGGATATCACGTTTGGTGAAGTAGAGGGCCAACAAGGGTGTGAGAGACCTCAGTAAGATGGATTAGCACAAAAGCCACAATCATGGACTCACATATGCGGGCAATTGTGAGGATAATGAAGGACTAGACAGTGTTTGTTCTTTTCTGCATAAAATCTTCATGATTCAGATTTGACTTGAGAATGATTAACAACAACACAAAGATAGGGGATGAAATAAAAGAATAAGCAAATCTAAGAATGAGGATATTGGGGATATAAAAGGACTTCAGGAAACATTAGTAAAAGTCAAATATATTTCACTA
Organism: Elephas maximus indicus; assembly: GCF_024166365.1. NCBI lineage: Eukaryota > Metazoa > Chordata > Mammalia > Proboscidea > Elephantidae > Elephas > Elephas maximus. The sequence goes on from NC_064826.1 coordinate 34,329,125, forward strand.
TCTAAATAAGTGTTTCAAAGTGGAGATGATATAAAATACATGGTAAAATGACACTTGAAATAGAAGTTCGGTATCATAAAAAAGGAGCGTTGGTGTTGCAATGGTTAAGTGCTCAGCTGCTAACTCGAAAGTCGGTGGTTTGAACCCACCATCTGCTCCACAGGAGAAAAGACCTGGTGATCTGTTCCCCTAAAGATTATAGCCGAGGAAGCCCCATGGGGCAGTTCTACTCTTTCCTACAGGGTATCTATGAGTTAGAATCGATTCGACAGCACACAGCAATGACAATCATAAAAATCAACAACAATAATAATTTTGATATATAATCACTGATCACATTAGTAAAGGTTCACTAATTTGTATGTAAAGAAATAAAAGCTTACTAATTTCACATCTTACATAGGAATGCTAAATTTATTTGAATTAGAAGCATAATTATTTTCCAAATTATAATAAAAACTAAAAGCAAAGATAACATTCTCCTTGAGGCAAAAGGGAAAATAAAACTGCACTCAACTATATTCTACTTATCCTCTAAAACAAATAGGCATAAAATATTGAAAATTACAGAATACAAAAATGCTAACAAATGTTATTTTTTAAACATTTAAAAATAAAAATTTAAAAACAAAAGCAACTGAAAGATTGTTAAAAATAGATCAGAGTCAGGGAGAAAAGATAAAATAGGAAATAGCAATACGAATGTCAGACAAAATTGAATTCAAGGTAAAAATCACAAAAAAATAAAATGACTGTTCCGTAATTGGTTAAGATGTGCTATTCACATTTAGGCAGTCCTCATAATTGTTAGGAATCCCTGAATGGTGCAAACATTAATGCATTCACGTCTAAGCAAAAAGTTGGTGGTCCAGTCCACCCAAAGGTGCGTGGAAGAAAGGCCTGGTCATCTATTTCTGAAAAATCAGCTAATGAGAGTCTTCTGGAGCACCATTCTACTCTGACACAAATGTGGGCACTATGAGTCAGAGTCAACCTGACAGCAACTGGTTATAGTAGTTAAAAATGCTTACTGAACAAATAGAATGCCAACTAATTATATACCCTATAAGATACTATAGATGGAATGAAGAAATGGAACATATTCATTGGTCAAAAAAAAAAAAACCTGTTGCCGCCAAATCAATTCCGACTCATAGCGGCCCTATAGGACAGAGTAGGACTGCTCCATAGAGTTTCCAAGGAGCGCCTGGGGGATTTGAACTGCCGACCTTTTGGTTAGCAGCCGTAGCACTTAACCACTGCGCCACCAGGGTTCCCATATGCATTGGTAGATGTCATTTATCACTATTATTCTAAGACAAATCAAGTAGACAAAAAGTAAATTAGTGGATCAAAGACATCAAGTTAATACTAGCATGCTGTTAAGTCATATGCAAGAGAGATGAATCATTAGATCGATTGTATCCAACAAAAGGGAAAACAGGCTTGATGTAAAGAAGCAGGAGAGTAGGAAAAGCAAACAACAGTCAATCTGGGAAGTTTTGATTGCACATATTTGGGGTAAGTGATTAGCAGGTAGTTGGCAAGCAGGTAAGCCTAGCCCATTTGACTTTGTGTAGACCCAACTAGACCTTACTCAAAAACAAAAAGACAAAAAAAAAAAAAAAAGCTTCAGTTGTTTATGGATTCCTTAGAAGGCCTCATAAATTTATTGTGGCGTCTTTGGGACAAGCTGTCTCTATGAATTATCTGCCAGAGTCCTTTTATAAGCACCTGCACTTTAGTTAGGCCAGATCTGCACCATTGCCCTGTTCATAACTTCTCAGGTATAATCGTAATTTCTAAAATGAGTATGTATACGTAATGCATACAGAATCCATGAAAAGAAATACTTCAAATTGTTAACAGAGCTCTTTCCGCTGGCAGTAGTAATAAAGTCATTTTTATTCTTTTCATAAACTTTCCTACATTTTTCTAAATTAAAAAAATTATTATTATCATAAAAAACCATAAAAATAGTATTTTCAAAAATAATAATTAATCCCAATTATCGAGGCGATATGTGCCTTGTATATGACACTTCGTTTAGGTCTCCAGCAAAAAAACCCTATCACAGTATTTTATCACTCCATTTAGAGACAAGGAAATTGACACAGGGCACTTGATTTGCCTAAGGATATTCACTGATTTTATTATTTTACTGGCTAAAAAGTAATGGAATTGCCAAACACAATAGAATTTTGTGAATCAATACACATATTTTAAGATAATGAATTAAGAAATAGAAACAGACCAAAAATGACATTAAAAAATATTTGAACGTGGGGCAAGACTGCCTGGGTTTGCTCTGCTGTACAATAACTGTGTGGTTTTGGGCAAGTAACTTCTTTTTCAAAGCTCAATTTCCCCTGTAAAATGGCAATTATAATAGTACCTGCCTCAAAGGGTAAAACCCATTGCTGCCCAGTCTATTCCGACTCATAGTGACTCTACAGAACAGGCTAGAACTGCCCCGTAGGGTTCCCAAGGCTGTAATCTTTATGCAAGCAGACTGCCACATCTTTCTCCTGTGGAGCAGTTGATAGGTTGAAACCGCTGACCTGTCGGTGAGCAGCCACGAGCGTAACCACTGTGCCACCAGGGCTTCTACCTCAAAGAGTAAGAAGAGCATATATATATACACACACACACACACACACATATGTATATATTTACACGTATATATACACATACATATATATATTTTTTAAACTGTGCCAAGCACATAATAAACTTTTAATAAGTGTTAGCTGTAATAATATTTTATAACATTATCATTTCATAATAATAATATAATTATATTTTATAATATTATTATTATTATATAATTTTTTTTTAATTCTATGCTGGGCACTACCCAAGGCACTGAACTGGTATCAGAGAAGAGTTGTTCTCAGTTGCCCTAGGAGCTAGTGTACAAAAGAACCAAACCTATTGCCTTCGAGTGGATGCCGACTCATAGCAACTCTATAGACCAGAGTAGAACTGCCTCAGAGAGTTTCCAAGGAGTGGCTGGTGGATTTGAACTGCCGACCTTTTCGTTAGCAACCAAGGTCTTAACCACTGCACTATTAGCTCTCTATCCTAAGAAAGCTTCTCATCAAGTGTGAATGGAGACTTTCTATACAAAACCACTACTGTCGTCACCATCATCATCATCATGGTCGTCATCACACAAATAACAATCATTTTCTCAAATTTGAGATGTGACCGCTTATTATAATATTTTATGAACACATATAAATACAATTATACATCAAATATCACTTCCTGAGTGTGAGGGGAACACGCTAAGGTGCTTAAGCTATATCCCTTGGTAGTGAGTATTGAATATAATTGGAGTCCCTGGGTGGTGCAAAGGGTCAACGCGCTTGGCTACTGAGCGAAAGGTTGGGGTTTTGAGTCCGCCCAGAAGTGCCTTGGAAAAAGGCCTGGAATAAAGGCCTTCCAAAAAATCAGCTGTCAAAAACCCAGTCCTACTCACACACATGGGTCACCATGAGTTGGAATCAGCTCTGAGACAGCTGATGAGAATTGATCCAAGTCATTTTCAAATATCAAGAAATACCAATATTATTACAGCAATGCCACAAATTCTATGATTTTTGTTGTAAACAGGTGGGCATGATGGAAGAGCTGCAAACTATAAATACTTGAGTTTTTATGAATAGAGTTTTATGTTGTTAATCAAATACAGCTTAAAGCAAATTTAATCTGTCAACTAATATGCATAACTGCCATTTTTCTTTATAGTAATTAAACAGAAAGAATCGGAAGAAGGAAAATCACGTAAGTCAAAATAATTACTATTGCTTTCATGCAGTTAAACAAAAATGTGTTTTTTCTTTCCTTCCTTTACTGTTCAGTATATGTAATCCACAGCACAGTGGTGTAGCTCCGGAGCCTGATCTCCTGGGTTTGGATCCTTGATCCTCTCCTTTCTTTGTTCTTCAGCAAAGTACGTAACCTCCACCTGCCTCTGTTTCCTGATAAATGTTATTGTTGTTATGTGCCGTACAATCTATTTTTGATTCCTAGTGACCCCATCTGACAGAGTAGAAATGTCCATAGGGTTTTTTAGACTGTGATCTTTATAGGAGAAGATCGCTAGGTCTTACTCGTGCAGAGCTGCTGGGTAGATTTGAACACCAACCTTATGGTTAGCAGTCGAGTGCTTAACCATTGTGCCACCAGGGCCCCTCCCCTGATACATAAAGAGGGGATGATAATACTATTTTTTCTTTTAAAATTGTCACAGGGATTGAACTATATAATACATGAAAAACACTTAAAATCACACCTACATAGTTTGTTCTTTGTAAGTTTTAGCTATTATTATCAATAGTTTTCTCTGAAATCATATACTATCTGGTGATTATCGTCACCCATAAACACAACATCAATTGATACTTGCATATATACACATTAAAAGATAGAAGGTTGCTTTATTTAAATCTTATTTCTAGTGGTTGGGGTGCTCAGTCTCCACAAGCCTTCACTGAATAGTCATACCAGTCATGCCCTTCGGCAAGTTTTTTGTCTCTTCTGTGCCTCAGCTTCTTACCTGTAAAATGGGGATAATCATACTCCATACCTTAGGGGGTCATTGTGAGGAATAAATCATTTATGCAAAGCAGTTAAAACAATATAAATAATACCAGGTACAAATTAAGTACTTTATAAATTTTAGCTATTATTCTTACGGTTATCCTTACTTTATGATCGTGTTCCATTCATGATCTTCCACTTCACTGTTTCCACTATACCCCAGGCCCCTGAGGGGTCCTTTGGTAGATCCTCACTACCATGTTAATTTCCCTGGTTGCCTGTGAGCTTAGGGCGGAAGAAAATGACTACCAGCTTGTTAATAGCATTTTGACTGAAGCTCGTTTTCATAATGCGTCCTGGGAATTTATATTTTAAGCCTTTTATCACCAATATTCTTGCATTGATGTGTTTTCTTTCTAAGTGTAGCTACTGAGGAGCCAAAACCCATCTTTGCTACCTTCCAGTGGTGTGGGTAGGAGGAATAGAGCAGAGATGTAGGGCAGATGAGTTTCAGGCTTTTATTTCTACTCCGCATCTAAGGCCAGTCGAAAGGAAATACTACTCTTACCTTTACAAAGGAGAACGGATTTTAGACTTTGACACTTAAACTTTGCAATGGGAATAATTGAAGATGACAGAAGTGAACCTGACTGACTCCACAATTCTCCCAGACGTTGGCCTTATTTATATTCCTCTTTCTTAGTCAAAGAGAGGCTGTGGTAATGGTACTTCATGTCCTGTGTGGCCAAGCACTGAGGTATTTAGAGAAATTATCATTCTGACAGCAATGTTTAGAAAAGGTATCATCTAAACAGATTTTCTAACATTGGAAAGAAGAACAAATAAAAACTCATCTTAGCATTTTAGAAGTAAGAATATTCAGATAACACTAAACAGGCAAATTGTAGCATTCCACTCAAAATAATCAACTTAGGCAGCCTTTCTGCAGTAAATTTAAATCTAATCTGCATTATTAAATAAAAAATGATAGGGCTGTATTTTGTTTTACCTGCATTTGAGAATAGTTCTCTTTTATCTAATGGAAGAGAACAAAAAGAACAGACATGGTATTTTAAAAACAGCACCCTAAGGATTTTTAAAAACCAGAAAATTGAAATAATTTTGTAAGGATGGCATTATTTCATTTTTAGGATTTTTTAAAAGCTTCTTTCATTAAAAATCACCCCCAAACTGCATTTATTATAAAAAGAAATGACTCCACTCATTTTTATTAGTTTAGCTGTAATGTCATACTCAGGTTTATAAGTACAGTATTAGAAAAACAATGTATTAATAATAGATGTCATATGATGCTTTTATAGCTCATATTATGTTTGATTCCTCCTTGCTTTTCTCTGTTGCTTTAATTCCTAATCACTCTCCCCCAAACAGAGAATATCTGCCAATTTCATTATATGGGAACTTAATAATACTTGATTAAAATACAAAGCTCTAGTTGCTATCTACCATTTAATTGAATGTGATTTAAATAAAACAATCATGGAAAGTATCAGATAGTTCATATATATTTCTGTTTGAAAGAGGATAATATCTTGCCTATTTCTTCAGAGTAACCCATAGGTTTTACAATTTTATCTATATTATAAAAAGAAACTTTACAAAATATTATTGGGTTTTCACTCCTTCTAGCACTGGAACTACAGCTTTCTGCAGTTTTTTCAATATTAACTTATGGGCATTCAAAGCCATGCCTTTCTATTTTTATGTATCTTAAAAATTTTTTCTAGATATAATTTTGTAAGGGTTTCAAAATACTCATCTACAATGCCCAATAAGATTTAGAATATTTTTACTAATGATTTTTTGTTTGATGAAGAGTATAAGGGTATGATAATCTGTTAAATGAAAATCTTTGGGTAAATGTAGTAATTATCAAATGTTGTTGTTGTCGTTGTGTGCCATCAAATCGATTCCAACTGATAGCGACCCTATAGGACAGAGTAGAACTGCCCCATAGGGTTTGCAAGGAGCAGGTGGTAGATTTGAACTGCTGATCTTTTGGTTAGCAGCCTGAACTCTTAACCACTTTGCCACCAGGGCTCCAAAATATCAAATAACGACTAGTTACCTTACAGATGTGAACAAAGAATAGTAATAATAATGGCAGACAGAAGAATTCGGTGCTGTGAACTGTTGTTACTTTCTATTTTTCTTTAAAGCCAATAATAATTTCTTAAAATAAACAGACAAATAAGAAATATATATCCCAGAGAAAAAAGTTTGAAAGAGGGCATTGTTTTTAGAAGATTTTGTTAGTTGCCGTTGAGTTGATTCCGACTCATGGGGACCTTGTGTGTGTCACAATAAACTGTGCTCCATAGAGCATTCAAGGCTCTGACCTTTGGGAAGAAGATTGCCAGGCCTGTCTTCTGAGGTGCTTCTGAGCGAGTTCAAATCACCAAGCTTTCAGCTAGTTGTTGAGTGCTTAACCATTTGCGCCACCTGGAAACTTTTTAGAAATAAATATGTATTTTGTAAAAAAGTTTGAAACTGATATTCAGCATACAGCCTGTCTTTTGTCATATTTGCTTCAAACCATTTTTTAAAATAATATATTATGAACTTAATTAAAGTCCCTTTTGCATCCTTCCCTTTTCCCATTCCCATCCATCGCTCTCCACTAACATGAAGTTGCTATTTAGTTTAGCAGTCCACAGTTTTATATTTTTATTACATATTGATAAAGCAATCATCCAGAAACAGTATATTATGGTTTTGGTGTCTTAAAATGTACACATGTATTATTCTAGCTCCTTTTAACTGCTGTGTGGTACTTTGTTGTATTAGTGGTAAACCGAGGTGGGAGGGAATAACGGGGTGGGTAAGAGATATCTGCCCCACCGGGCAGTAGTATTTTATCACCGGCACTCTTTAGAATTGCCAACATTCTGTTGGTCTTATTGTTGTTTTTAAATTCTCTACGATGCTCCCTCTTATTGCTTCCCCCAGCAGAACACTCCCACGACCCCCACCTTGGTATGCAACTTCAAAGTATGAATATGCTATCATTTATTAATTCTCCTGTTGTGATCATATGAGTCAGTACTATTCGAAGTAACATGGTCTACCAACTGTTTACTACTGGTCAGTGATGAGATGAGGTGCTTGCGCTGGAGTGCACATTAATACGCTCTTCCCTTCATGCAGAAAATCATGCTGTGAAACAAAACAAAGCAGTTTGTGTAATGAGGTAGTTTACCTGAATTAAAGGGTACATGTAATGAGTTAGTTGATTTGCCTTCTATAGCAAACCCTGTATCTTGCTGCAAGATGGTAAATCTGTTCACAGAGCAGCACTAGGCACTGTGAATAGCACTAATTTAAGATGGCTGCAATTTTTCTTACACACTACTTGTTATTCAGAGAATATACTTATACATGCTTCCTGGGGCATGGGTGCAGAATTTCTCCAGTCTTGTTGCTAGAAGTAGAATTGCTGGCTATCAAGACATGTGCATGTTCACCTTCACTGTTGCTATTGTTGTTAGTTGCTGTCCAGTTGGCTCTGATTCATGATGACCTTATGTATAACACACAAAAATAATGACCAGTCCTTTGCCATCTTCATAATCATTTGTAGGTCTGAGTCCATTGTTGCAGCTATTGTGTCAATCAATCTTATTGAGAACTTTTCTCATTTTCGCTGACACTCTGCCAAACATGATGTCCATGTCTAGCAATCGGTCTTTCCTGAAGATATGTCCAAAGTAAGCAAGTCGAAGTCTTACCATCCTGGCTTCTAAGAAACATTCTGGTTGTATTTCTTTTAAGATTGGTTCATTCTTCTGGCAGTCCACAGTATATTCAATATTCTTCGCCAAGACCACAGTTCGAATGCATTGATTTTTCTTCTGTCCTTTCTTAAATCCATAGAAATGCGGGCAAATACATATTTCTAAAATCCATAATCACTTTGGAAAACAGGAAGGAAACTGTGGTGAATTAGAAATTGTGAGGAATCTTGAAAAAAGCTAATGGGATCTAATTAAATAGGAAACTATGGCTCAAAACTTGTGAAGGATGTTACTACAGCAAAAGTGGGAGTAGTAGCAAGTAGGCTTCTTGCCCAGAGATGGTGAATACCCAGAGGAAGAGAAGCCGTAAGGGCAAATAACAGGGTGGTTAGTTGAGTTGTCACAGGCAAAGCAATTAGGAATCTCTTGAACATTTTTAGACAAGCAGTAGCAATGCAATGCCTGGAGTGCCTCTTGGTGGGGGCAGCAGAAGTGGGACATTGGATTGGAGAATGAGAACAATGGCCCAGGAAGATGGCAATTCTTGGGGGAAGTGGTGCACCATCTGCAAGTCAAAGGCTAGCTTCAGCTGGTGAACATGCCCCAGAGCTAGTCTCACTAAAAACGCCAATGTAAAAGCCACAATATGGTCTCCCCTAAACTCTAGGGGGCAGTTCTACCTTGTCCTATAGGCCCCTATGAGTCGGAATTGATTCAACGGTACTGGGTTTGGCTTTTTTTTTTTTTTAACCAGGGTGTGCAAACCGGATCTTAAAAAGTGTCTCAGCTCCAAAAAAATTGTGCAATAAAAAGTTAATAAAAACCAAGGATAGCCAACACCAGCATGAGCGATCACTAAAAAAAAAAAAAAAGAAATCTAAGTAAGCACAGTTAATAAGTGCAGGCTGTCGAGGGCTTTATAATAAATTGTACTAATATTCTGAGAGAAATGAAACAATTAACAGAGGTCATTGAAACTAACAATTTAATTATTGACAGAAAATAAACCTCAGTTTTTGAAATGAGTAAGTATGGATTTAAGCAAGGGAGAATTAATTGGTTGGATGAATGAGACAAGTGTTCCCAGAATGCAGCACGAAATATAAAGATACATATAATATTCAAGAAAATTCCAAGCAAGATGGGTTGAGAATTCCCAAAATCAATTTAATAGGAGTTTGAGAAAGAAAGAATAGAGACAATAGAAAGAAGGCAAGTAAAATTTCTCCATAATTGAATAAAGACACAAGTTCTGAGGTTAAAAGGACCCATTACGTACTCAGTAGAACTAAATTTCAAAACACCTCACGAAAATTATATATATTGAGTTTAGAATACCAGAAAGTAAGAGAAAACATAGAAGAGAAACCCCTAAAATTTTCTTGAGTGAGAGAAGGAAAAATCTCTATATTGTCCACAAACGTATGAGACGCAAATTGTCATCACATTTCCACTGACAACATTTAATGCAAAAGGAATGCATAGAATACGTTGGGAGGGAATTTTAACTGGTGTTCTAAACTGGCCAAATAACCATTTAAATATGAGATTAAGAAACAGACATTTTCAGAAGTAAAAAAAACAAAAAAACCCATTGCCATTGAGTCAATTCCAACTCATAGCGACCCTATAGGACAGATTAGAACTGCCTCATACGGTTCCCAAGGAGCAGCTGGGGGATTAGAGCTGCCAACCTTTTGGTTAGCAGACAGCTCACCACAGCTCTTAATCACTGCACCACCAGGGCTCCAAAGCTCACCACCACTGCTTCCTCAGAGAATACTCTAGGAAAAGAAATATACCTGCAGGGTGTAAACTAAGCATGTGAATAGCATTAATGAACAAAAAAAATAAATAAAACTTAGGTCTGTATAAGTAATGACTAAAACTTAACTAAACCAAAAAATAAAAAACCTGTTGGTGTTGAGTTGATTCTGACTCATAGCGACCCTACAGGACAGTACAGAACTACTCCATAGGGTTTCCAAGGAGCACCTGGTAGATTCAAATTGCCAACCTTTTGGTTAGTAGCCATAGTTCTTAACCACTATGCCACCAGGGTTTCCAAAACTTAACTAGAAAATGCTTATACAGGAAAATGTAAAGAAGTTAACCTAGTACATAAGAAAATCTAGTATTTTATAACAGTGTCATGTCAGTGAAGGAATAGATTATACAATAAATAGTACTGGGAAAATTGTTCAACCATGTGGAAATACATACAAGTTTATATCTCTCTCTAATAAGGCATGTATGTTGTTGTTGTTGTTAGGCGCCATTCATTGGGTTACGACTCATAACAATACTATGTACAACAGAACAAACAAGACACTGCCTGGTCCTGTGCCATCTTCACAATCATTGCTATACTTAAGCCCATCATTGCAGCTGCTGTGCCAATTCCTCTCATTGAGAGTCTTCCTCTTTTTCTCTGGCCCTCTACAAAGCTTGATGTCCTTTTCCAGGTCCCTCCTGATAACATGTCCAAAGTACATAAGATGAAGTCTCACTCCTAAGGAGTATTCTGGCTGTACTTCCAAGACAATTTTGTTGATTCTTCTGGCAGTCCGTGATAAATACATTCAATATTCTTTGCCAACACCATAATTCAAAGCCATCATTCTTTTCTTTGGTTTTCCTTATTCATTGCCCAGCTTTCACATGCATATGAGGTAATGGAAAATACCATGGCTTGGGCCAGGTGCACCTTAGTCCTCAAAGTGACATCTTTACTTTTTAACACTTTAAAGAGATCTTCTGCAGCAGATTTGCCCAATGCAATACATCAGTTTGGCTTCTTGACTGCTGTTTCCATGGGCATTGATTGTGGATCGAAGTAATGTAAAATCCTTGACAATTTCAATCTTTTCTCCACTTATCATGATGTTGCTTACTGGTCCAGTTGTGAGGATTTTTGTTTCCTTAATGTTGAGGTGTAATCCATACTGAAGGCTATAGTCTTTGATCTTCGTCAGTAAGTGCTTCAAGTCCTCATCACTTTCAGTAAGCAAAGGTCATATCATCTGCATATCGCAGGCTAGAATTGGTAAAAATCTTTTTTAATGGGGACTGTGGTCATTGGGTCATCTAGGTCAAATGACATAACAAATTTCATAAAGAAAATGTTCTACATCCAACTTTGGTGAGTAGAGTCTGGAGTCTTAAAAGCTTGTGAGTGGCCACCTAAGATACATCTACTGGCCCCACCCCATTGGAGAAAAGGAGAATGAAGAAAACAAAAAGACACAAGGGAAATATTAGTCCGAAGGGCTAATGGACCACAAATAATACAGCCTCCTCCAGCCGTAGCCCAGAAGAACTAGATGGTGCCCAGTTACCACTACCAACTGCTCTGACAAGGATCACAATAGAAGGTCCCAGACAGAACAGGAAAAAACGTAGAACAAAATTCAAATTCCCCCCGCCCCGCAGACTTACGACCAGTCTGACAGAGACTGGAAAAACCCTTGAGACTATAGCCCCCAGACACCCTTTAACTCAGATCTGAAGCCACTCTCGAAGTTCGCGCTTCAGCCAAAGATTAGACAGGCCTATAAAATAAACAATAACACACGTGAGGAATGTGCTTCTTAGTTCACTGAAGTATACGAGACCAAAAGGGCAACACCTGCCCAAAAGCAATGACAAGAAGGCAGGAAGGGACAGGAATAGTAAATTGATGGAAACGACAATTTGGGGTGTGGAAAGGGAGAGTGCTGGCACATTGTGGGAATTGCAACCAGTGTCACAAAAAATTTTTGTATAAATTGTTGAATGAGAAACTAATTTGCTCTGTAAAGTTTCACCCAAAGCACAATAAAAAACAATTTTTTGAACCCCCAAAACATCTTTTTTAAAAACCTATAATATTTTATATAAAAATACAGAAAAGCTACATTTTGAACTTGAAGTAGATATTCTTGTATACACAAAAGCCATAGAGAGAAATATGTACCTATGTCACTACAACTCTAAATAAAAATACCATACAAGTGATGTTGTTGTTGTTAGCTGCCCTGGAGTTGGCCCCCAGCTCATGGCAACCCTGAGCATGATGGAATGAAATGCTGCCTGCTCCTGTGCAATTCTCATGATTAGTTGCAGATCCATACAGTTTTTATTGGCTAAGTTTGAGAAGTAGATCTCCAGGCCTTTCCTCCTAGTCCAACTTAATCTAGAATCTCTGCTGAAGCCTGTTCTGTATCACAACAACTCACAAGCCTCCAATGACAGACAGTGGTGGTTGTGCACGAGGTGCATTGGCTGGGAATCAAACCCAGGTCTCCCAGTGGAAGGCAAGATTTCTTCCACTGAACCACCATTGCCCTGCCCCTGCCATATAAGTGATGTTGTTGTTGTTAGGTGCCATCCAGTCGGTTCTGACTCATAGCGACCCTATGTACAACAGAACGAAACACTGCCTGGTCCTGAGCCATCCTTACAATCGTTATCATGCTTGAGCTCATTGTTGCAGCTACCGGGTCAATCCACCTCACTAAGGGTCTTCCTCTCTTCTGCTGACCCTGTACTCTGCCAAGCATGATGTCCTTCTCCAGAGACTGATCCCTCCTGACAACATGTCCAAAGTATGTAAGACGCAGTCTCGCCATTCTTGGTTCTAAGGAGCTTTCTGGCAGTACTTCTTCCAAGGCAGTTTTGTTTGTTCTTTTGGCAGTCCATGGTATATTCAATATTCTTCACCAACACCATGATTCAAAGGCGTCAACTCTTCTTCATTCTTCCTTATTCATTGTCCAGCTTTCACATGCATATGATGCAATTGAAAATACCATGGCTTGGGTCAGGCGCACCTTAGTCTTCAAGGTAACATCTTTGCTCTTCAACACTTTACAAGAGGTCATTGAAAAGACAGGGAAAGAAAGAAAAGACCAAGACGGATGTCAGAGGAGACTCTGAAACTTGCTGTCAAACGTCAAACGGCTAAAGCAAAAGGAAGAATTGATGAAGTAAAAGAACTGAACAGAAGATTTCAACGGGTGGCTCGAGAAGACAAAATATTATAATGACATGTACAAAGAGCTGGAAATGGAAAATCAAAAGGGAAGAACATCCTTGGAGTTTCTCAAGCTGAAAGGACTGAAGAAAAAATTCAAGCCTAGAGTTGCAATAGTGAAGGATTACATGGGGAAAATATTAAACGATGCAGGAAGCATCAAAAGAAGATGGAAGGAATATACAGACTCATTATACCAAAAAGAATTAGTCGATGTTCAACCATTTCAAGAGGTGGCATATGATCAGGAACCAACGGTACTGAAGGAAGAAGTCCAAGCTGCTCTGAAGGCACTGGCGAAAAACAAGGCTCCGGGAATTGTTGGAATATCAATTGAGATGTTTCAACAAACAGATGCATGCAGTGCTGGAGGTGCTCACTCGTCTATGCCAAGAAATATGGAAGACAGCTTCCTGGCCAACTGACTGGAGGAGATCCATATTTATGCCTTTTCCCAAGAAAGGTGATCCATCCAAATGTGGAAATTATAGAACAATATCATTAATATCACATGCAAGCAAAATTTTGCTGAAGATCATTCAAAAACGGCTGTAGCAGTATATCGACAGGTAACTGCCAGAAATTCAGGCCGGTTTCAGAAGCGGACGTGGAACCAGGGATATCATTGCTGATGGATCCTGGCTGAAAGCAGAGAATATCATAAGGACGTTTACCTGTGTTTTACTGACTATGCAAAGGCATTCAACTATGTGGATCATAACAAATTATGGATAACTTTGTGAAGAATGGGAATTCCAGAACACTTAACTGTGCTTATGAGGAACCTGAACATAGATCAAGAGGCAGTTGTTCAGACAGAACAAGGGGATACTGATTGGTTTAGAGTCAAAAAAGGTGTGTGTCAGGGTTGTACTCTTTCACCATACCTATTCAATCTGTACGTTGAGCAAATAATACAAGGAGCTGGACTATATGAAGAAGAACAGGGCATCAGGATTGGAGGAAGACTCATTAACAACCTGTGTTATGCAGATGACAGGACCTTGCTTGCTGAAAGTGAAAAGGACTTGAAACACTTACTAAAGAAGATCAATGACCACAGCCTTCAGTATGGATTGCACATCAACATAAAGAAAACAAAAATCCTCACAACTGGACCAATGAGCAACATCATGGTAAATGGAGAAAAGATTGAAGTTGTCAAGGATTTCATTTTACTTGGATCCACAATCAATAGCCATGGAAGCAGCAGTCAAGAAATCAAAAGATTTATTGCATTGGGTAAATCTGCTGCAAAGGATCTCCTTAAAGTGTTGAATATAAGTGATAGAATGCCAAAATATTTGGCGCATACAGAATAAATAAAGCAATTTCCATTCAAATTATATTAAAAACAAAAAAACTCCTACTAACGACAAGAAAAAAGACAAAAAGAAGCAGCTAAAAAGAGAAAGGATATGAACAGGTATTATCATAAAAAAAATTATCATAAGAAGGAGCATATCTAATTACCATATTTTTCACAAATGACACACCCACACATATAACATGCGTAGTGTGCCTAGGAAAATAATGTGCAAGGTGGTTGTAAGGTAGGCAAAAAACATGTGTGTTATTTACATAAAAATATGATCATAAATATTAAAACGTGTTTAACCTCACTTGTAATCAGGAAAATGCAAATTAAAGCATCAATAGATTTTTTTTTTTTAATGTCAGACTGGTGAAAAGAAAAAAGTATAATAATATCAAGTGTTAGCAAAGGGTAGAAAAAATAAGAACTTATGAAATACTGTGGTGGGAGTATAAATTAGAACAGCCATTTTGGATAACAATTTGTAGGCATCTGTAATTGATTCCAGAGATCCCAGTTGGTGCAAATGGTTAACTCATTCAGCTGCTAATTGAAAGGTTGTAGGTTTGAGTCCACCCAGAGGCCCCACAAAAGAAAGGTCTGGTGATCTACTTCCAGAAAGTCAGCCAATGAAAACACTATGAAGTACAGTTCTCCTCTGACACATATAGGGTCACCATGAGTCAGAAACAACTTGTCAGCAAATTTTTTGCTGGTATAATTGATTCTAATTCTTAGTACATCTCTAGAGAAGTACATATATGTACATGTACTCTATCCTTATTTGCTCATATGGTAGATTTTTGAAAGTGTTTTCTTTGATTGGCTCACAATATTCAACAGCTCCAAGAAGCATAAAGGAGAGTCTAGACTGCAGATAATAAAGATAAAACCCTATGTTTCCAGATGGAAAATTCACTTTTAACCTATGGAACACTCTTATAAACCCAAAGAAACTTAGTAGTACACCATGGAACTGAAGCGTGTTTTATTCCCAGCTATATTATCGTGGACAAGTAATTTAATCTTTCCATCATTTATCTTCTTTGATCAGGAGATTTTTCTTTAACTGAACTCTACTTTTAAATGACTGGAAACCCAAACCACCATCTGATTTTATTTCCTGGCTTTTGAAAGACTATAAAAATGTCTACAGCAGATGATATCTATATTTATAATCTGAAAGTACCATAGTATTTTACCAAAGTGTATTTCCTCTTTGTTAATTTCTTTTTGTCATTTCCTCCATTAGTTTTTAACTTAGTTGATATATTTTCTCTGTACAAGACTATCAAATATGAGAGGAAAAAATACAATGGGGAAATAAATATCAGCTGCAATATTGTAGATACTTGAAATAGCCGTAAATTTTAAATACTGAGACACAGAAAATAAGAAAATTTGTATGTAAGGCAATATAGTTTTATATCATTGGTAAGATGCAAAATAGTTAAACCTGGCAAAGATAAACAGAAAAATGCCTTCAATCTACAAGTTTCTTTCAATCATTGTCATAATTCCAAAATGGCAGCTCAACCTTCAACTAGCCATGGTTGTCATTCCCTCATTTATTTGGGTTTAGACAACTCCTAACTAAACCCATTCATGAATGAAAAGGTCATGCTAAGCATGGTAGATTTATCTCCTTAGGGCGGGTGATGGGAATATCAAAAATGTTAATTCAAAACTTAATTCATTCAAAAAATATTTTTGAGGGCCTATTATGTACCAGTTACCTCTCTGAGAGTTATGAGTACAGCAGTGAATAAAACACACAAACTGATCTTGTGTTGGTTATGTTCTAGTATAACAAGAGATATGAAAATTGTTACATCGACAATTAAAATGATTTGAATTCATGTTTCCCTTATGACTACACTAGGTCATAGAATTGTTTTATATGTCATCAGATTTCATTGTGATTATAATTATTATCTTTTACTGCATTTTTCTCTGCATTTTATCTTCTAGATGGCAGTTACTCCCTTCCTGGGTTTAGTGAAGTACCTGGCACACACTGGGGATTCAATAAAATTTGTTAAATAAGCAAAGTATTTAAACTCTATGCACTTCAATTTCTTCAACTATAAAAATGGAGATATTAATAATAGCAATGCTGTTGTTGTTAGGTGCTGTGGAGTCAATTCTGACTCATAGGGTCCCTGTGTACAACAGAATGAAACACTACCCAATCCTGCACCATCCTCATAATTGTTGCTATATTTGAGCCCCTTGTTGCAGCCACTGTTTCAATCCATACCAATTTTATTACGGTCAGGAAGAGTAATACATACCGTGTTGGAAGATCTTCATATAGTGCCAGGTGTACATACCAAAAACAAAACCAAACCCATTGCCATTGAATCGATTTGGACTCATAGTGGCCCTATAGGACAGAACAGAACTGCCCTACAGAGTTTCCAAGGAGTGGCTGATGGATTTGAACTGCTGACCTGTTGGTTAGCAGCTGAGCTCTTAACCACTATGCCACAAGAGGCTCAGTTTGTCAATTTCATTTAAAACACATTTTAAAATATTCTTGCAAATAAAAACTCTGTGATGATGAACTCTAAGTAAGAGAAACAGTACTTTTAATATATTTTTGTCATCTATCTCTTACATGTGTTCCAGGGGGTAGGGGGCAGAATTCAGGGACGACTTTTTTTTTTTTTTAATCTAAAAGTAGCTGTATTCCTGATGGTCAAATTTCAGTGTTCATATTTCCTTACTTCCATGATTAGAAGTATGTGTACAGTCTTTCCTAAATTATTTTCTGCATAATAAATAGAAAATTGCTTTTAATGCAAATAGCCATCCAGATGTAATTTTTCTTTAATTACAGGATTTTCTACTAAGCAGCACTGAAATTCTTTAGCTATTCTCCTGTTTTTGAAAAACAAACCACATCTCAGGAAAAAAAAAAAAAAAAAGCGTTACACTCAGAATTCACACATGATAATTCATTCCACAAGTGGAGTAAGACCTTTAAAAGACCTTTATCTACCTCAAAGAATACATTTGATATGCCTTACAGACCATTACATGAACTCACCCTCACCATGCGTGCAGCTATAAGCATCTCTTGAAAGCACTAACACTATAATTTCCATTCAGATGATGAAATTGTAATAAAAAAAGAGTTTATTATGCTACATTTGTGTATGATTACATATTAGATGGTAGAAAGTTAACATTTATTTTTCTGTGACTAATAATCATTTTTCCCAAGATCTAATAAATCCAAGAAGCTTAAAAACTATGTTTAAAGTAGAAGACCCATTCAGTAGTGCACTGTGCCTGGCTGGTGGTGCTGCTGAAGCTGTTTAGGAGCTAAGCTAAATATTTATATGTCCCCATGTCACTTACATGGGCTTCCTATATATTTTCCATAGTGTAAGAATTATTTATTTACTATAAACTTGATATTTGGACACAGATTTTATTCATTTAAAATGCTCTCTGATTCCAGTTAACCCATTTGCCTACTCAGTTCTGTCTTTATAAAATGATAGAAGTTTTGCAGACTTTAATAAACAAGAAAGAATTATTGTAAGATTAACATAAAACAAAGAAAAAAAACATTACTGTTGAGTCGATTCTGACTTATGGCAACCCCACGTGTTATAGAGTAGAACCACTCCATGGAGTTTTCTCGTCTGTAATCTTTGTGAAAGCAGATTGCCAAGCCTTTCTCCCCCGTGCTGCTAGGTGGGCTTGAACCTCCAACCTTTAGATTAGTTGAAAAACCTAAAAAAAAGAAAAAAAAAAAAACCAAACCCACTACCGATGAGTCAATTCTGACTCATAGTGACCCTGTAGGGCAGAATAGAACTGCCCCATAGGGTTTCCAAGGCTATAAATCTTGACGGAAGCAGACTGCCACATCTTCCTCCTGCAGCATGGCTGGTGAGTTCAAACTGTTGACCTTTCAGTTAGGAGCTGATTGCTTAACCACAGCACTACCATGGCTCCTTTAGGTTAGTAGACAAGTGCAGACCATTTGCACCACTCAGGGATCTTCAAGATTAACTCAGATGGAATTCAAATCCTCTGGCTATTAAAATGAGCAATTTAACCAGAGCTATGTACTAAGCTATGAAGTACTAGGAAGCCCTGGTGGCATACTGGTTAAGTGCTACTGCTGCTAAGCAAAAGGTCAGCAGTTCGAATCTGCCAGGCGCTACTTGGAAACTCTACAGGGCAGTTCTACTCTGTCCTATAGGGTGGCTGTGAGTTGGAATCGACTCAAAGGCAGTGGGTTTGGCTTTTTTTGTTTTTATGAAGTACTATGCTGAGGGAAACTTTGGAAGGAACCATCTACTAGATGGTTCCATTAGTCTTTCACCCCTCTACCTAGGTCAGACACCTGTTTTACACATCAGGACCACTACGGACCTGCACCAGAGTTTCCTCTCGCTTGCCCTGCCCAGGCATCATTCGCCACCTTTCCGGTCCCAACAGGTGTGCTCATTTCATACCCCACCTCCCTGGTGCAGAGGGCAAGACAGGTCAGTGGTGTGCCCTCTCCTGACTGGGGAGGCCTCAGAATCCCACCTCATCAGGCGAGTGAGGCCAGCTCTCAACTTCAATGCCTAAGGCAAATTTCCAGAGGTCCCCACTGCCTGAGAAGGTCAGGTATGGGCCATCCATTTTCCAGGCTAGTTTTAAGGACTAGGGTGTGCCTGACCCAAGCCATGGTATTTTCAATTGTCTCATATGCTTGGGAAAGCTGGGCAATGAATAAGGAAGACTGAAGAAGAATTGATACCTTTGAATTACAGCGTTGCTGAGGAATATTGAATATACCATGGACTGCCAAAAGAACAAACAAATCTGTCTTGGAAGTACAGCCAGAAAGCTCCTTAGAAGCAAGGGTGGTGAGATTTTGTCACATGCACTTTGGACATGTTATTAGAAGGGACCAGTCCCTAAAGAAGGACATCATGCTTAGTAGAGGGCCAGTGAAAAAGAGGAAGACCTTCAAGGAGATGAATTTACACAGAGGCTGCAATAATGGGCTCAAACACTGTGAGGATGGCAGTATTTTGTTGTCCTGTGCTTAGGGTTGTTATGAACCATAACCAACTTGATGGCACCTAAGAACAAGAACACAAAGACTTAAATTTGGTGAAATTAGATCTCTGAGTAAGTAACACAGGTTTTTTTTTTATCATGGAATCTACAAAAACAATTTGTTAAATCATTATATTTTAGAACTAAAAAAGGATGGATACGGTCTTTAGCGCATTCCTTTTAGAGATGAGGAAGCTGGGTGTGGTTAAGTAACACACCTGAGTATTTTCCCCTGGTTAGGGCAGATTTGAAGTTGAGATGATTTTTGCCTAATCGAAATGGTCTTTAAACTGTTGCTTTTCTGATCAAATTATCTTATCTTTAATTAAGAGCAACATCTAACCTGTAAAAAACGTTTATGTGCCAAACATCCTAGATAACCAGGCACCCAAAAAGCTGTTAAAGTAAGAAAGATTGCATAAGCTTCCTGTCAGAGGAACATGTTATATTACATTGTGTGTGTATTAATATCAATGAGAATTCAATACCAAGATCAAATGTATAATATGCTGTCAAATGTTTAATAGTTCTTTAGTGTCTAATTAAGTCTAAGAAAGCTGCACTTACGAGTGAGTCATTGTAATTTCATATTAAGTACAATATAATGAACTGGTATAAATAGGATAACACTGAAGAGCCAATGACTTAAGCTGATTGTCTGAAAGCAGGTTTCATGCTACCACAACCTTTTAATATCAACTTCGGCTTTTGTGCAAGGCAGAAAGGAACAAGAAACACTGCACTTGGTGCCACATGAAGTGGGGCTGGGTATTCATGGGCCTTAAGCGATCAATATCTTTATCAGATCTGTGTAAATGTTGTGGACAAGTACAATTAAAGAGCAAATCCCTGGATCAGCTGGCTAAGCTAAATTTCAGCTCCAGAAGCAGCTGATTTCACTGGAGAGCACTGTAATGGAATGTAGGAAACAACTACATGAGACAGATGCTTTAAAGACAACACAGAGGTTAATAATGGGAACTCTGGAGTCAGAGCGCTGGGCTCAACGACGTCCCAGCATCGCCTGGTCGCATGATCTGGTACAAGTCACTCGACTTCTCTGGACACCAGTTTTAGTACTTGTAAAATGAGTGTGAAGAAAAATACTCTTTTTACAGGTATTAGAAAATAGTATACATGTAAGAATTTAAAAAGTAGTATGTATGCATATAAGAAATTTAGAAGAGTATCTGGCTCACGGTAAGCATTCAATAAATGTTAACAGTTCTTATTCATGGAGGAGAAATCTCCAAGTAGCATTTAGGCCAAGAAATTCCTCTTTAAAACCACATAGATCTGTGTATTTGCATTAGGAGGAAGTCCCATGAAAATCATATTGACCGAGAATTCTAATTTGCACAGATTCACGGAACATCAATTATGAACAGAGCGAGAAACAATGACAGTTGAAACACAAAGTATAAAATTCTATTTGAGGCAAAAAAAAAAAAAAATCAACTTATACTTTAAGCCTGGAATCGTGAACATTTGAAGACAGAGTGGGTATGTGTTCATTGTAATTAATTTATCAACCATGATTCTAGAAAACAACCAGATTGTTGTGAATCACAGGAGGAAAAAATGAAGGCTGGCCATGCAGGACAAGAAGACTGAAAGAAGGTACAAAACAAGAGCAGAACAGAAATGAGGGCCGTTTCTGGTTAAGAGAGTCGCCATTCCTCATTGGAGGGGCAGTGGTAGTTTGGCAGTGAAATATTCACCTTCCATGAGGGAGACCAGGGTTTGACTCCCAGTCAATCCACCTCAGGTGCAGCTACCACTTGTCTGTCAGTGGAGGCTTGAGTGTTGCTATGATGCTGAAGAGATTTCAGCAGAGTTTCCGGGGTAAGAAAGATTAGGAAGAAAAACCTGGCAATCTACAACAGTCTGATCCACAGCCCATCACAGGGATGGCACAGGACTGGGCAGCATTTCATTTCTTTGTGCATACGGTTGCCATGAATCGCGGGTCAACTTGAAAGCAGCTAACAACAACATTCCTCACTGAGGAGCAGCTTGACACCAGAAGAACCAGAACCACGTGTGCATATTATTTATTATTTTCCACAAAGCATTTATGGAGACATTAACCATTAGTAACAATATATAGCTTATTTTATAATGCAAATTAAACTCTTCTCAGCTCACTGCCTTTGTAAAACACAAATTGAAAGGATCTCTTCATAAATCAAAAAGGTAAGCTTTCTTAATACCCCTTCTCAAGGAATGGCCGCTCTACTGATATCCCGCCTGGGTAGGTTCCATGGGTCACCGTTGCAGAATACTTCTTGGAAAAGGACTGTTCCTGTTTGTGTTAATCAGCCACTACACATAGTCTTTTGAGTAATTCCTACAGGAATTTGTTGTAGGAAAAAGTTTCTGTCTTGAAAACACAAAAATATCCAAATTACAAAGCCAATGGCTAGAAAAGTATACATTATGGGGAATTTCCTAAAATGCCTCCTGTGCTTTAACTAGGCTCATAGTTACCAAGCACAAATACTTTATTTTTACCCAAATAATGCACGCCTTCTACATTTGTTGGACAATCATGCCCTCCCCGCCTCACTGCAAGGTATTTTCATAAACACTACATTAATTTTTTTATAGCAACATGTAAAAAAGACTGGCATAGCCGTGCTTATGAAAATACTTTGCAGGGGGAGGGCGCTGTTGGCAAGTAAACGTAGACGGTGTGCATTATTTGTGTAAAAATATGGTAAAAAACCCAAACCCACTGCTGTCGAGTCAATTCTGACTCATAGCAGCCCCATAGGGTTTTCAAGGCTATAAATAGCTATGGAAGCAAACTGCCACATCTTTCTCCCACAGAGCTGCTGGTGGTTTCGGATCACTGACCTTTCAGTTAGCAGTCAATTGCTTTAACCACTACACCACTAAGTGCTCCTTAAAAATATGGTATTTCCCCCTAAAGCAATCAGATTACTATGAAAGATGAATGCTAATATGAGAACACTAAGTTTTTATAAAAATTCTGAATTACTATACTTTGGCTGGAGCTCTGGAGGCTCAGTGGTTAAGAACTTGGCTGCCACCAAAAGGTCACTCCTTGGAAGCACTATGGGGCAGTTCTAGTCTGTCCTATAGGGTTGCTATGAGTCAGAATCAACTCGACGGCAATGAGTTTGGTTTGGTTTTTGTTTTATACTTTGGTTGACATTACATCTTCTTTCCAACATGTAAGAATTTTCTGTTTAATGTACAGTATAAACACCTGCTCGGTGGAAAGTTGTTTTTCCTACCTCCCAGATGGCAGGCACTCTCAATGTCCTGTCTCTAAACACAGCTTCTGATCACACTGATGGCGGAGACCCCTTTTCTGTCTTGTTGTAACTCGGTGATGGGTGATGACTGTGAGATACCAGGAAACGAAAGAAAGCTCCACGGTAATACTTACACGATGCTCCAATATTCATCGCTTGCATTTATGAAATGATATACATTTTTCAAATTTGGACACAAGGACATTCTTTCTGTGATATCTCTTCTATTGATTGTCAAATCGATGTGTTTGAGGTGGCTGACCGCAATCAATGAATTAAGGACATGGATTTCCCCTCCATGGGCATCTCTCTCAGAGCTGTTGCTCAAAGATGTTTTCAAACAGAGGAGGATCATTCTTTGGCCAAGATACTTCAGTAGCTGAGATACAATTTGGTGTACCTAAACCTTCAAACAAACTTCTGAACTTCTTGAGAGCTTTTATCACATTGGAATCCTCAAACAGAAACAGTCAGCATTCACTAAGTAAGGCTGTGTACTGACATTTACGCACTCTGAGCACCAATATCTTAAATTAAGTTACATATATACATATATCGATATCTCAATATCCAGAGAATTCTTTGAGTAACTCAAAACTTTGGAAAGGGGAAATGTAGTAGATAATATTGTACTCCAGAATGATATTTATGTACATTTTACTATATATATGTATATATGCACATACATGAACTAGGGAAATAATATTTCTTTGTATAGATGAATTGTATTCTGTAGAGTTCTACATACATTTTACTATATAATCAACTACACACACACATACACATATAAACTAAGGAAATAATTTTGTTTCTGATTTGGTATGAATTATCTTTCAAATTCACCTTATTTTTCTACTATGACCATGTTCTTGTCCCATATTTATCTAGGACTAGGTCTTTTTTTTTTCATAGACTTCAATGTTTCTAATTTATCTCAGTCCCTTTTGATGCCATTGTCCAAATTTTCCTTCCAGTCCCGTTGTTTTATCAGTTGATTTCTGTGAGGGGTTATTCCTTCCCATATATGCTGCAGAATGTCTGCCGTATTAATTTAGTGCTTTAGGAGTGGTGCTTCTTTTTTCCCTCCAGTTTTGGTGTTCTGTTTTATGTCTGTGTTCCATCACTCATCTGTAGTGTGCTCTCTACCACACTGAGGCATGGGGAGGGTTATTTTGTACTCTCTTGGGCTGAAGAGTAACTTCCTTTTTGAGGTTTAAACTGAAAACGGGTTCTTCCTTTCTGCAGCACCATGACACCCTTGTGTGATGCTGTTAGACACTCTCCCTGGTTGCCGTGGCTCAGAGGACAGCCCTTTGACCATTTCATGCCCACTACCGGGTGGAATAGATGCTAACAGACATTACCCATTTTATCCCCACAAGAGGTACGCACAGGGAGAAGCACATTCAGTTAGATTAAATCAAGTGCCTGAGGTCATATAGCTAGTAAATTGCAGGAAGAGGATTCAAACAAAGGTCTTTTGACTTTAAATCTCTTGGTCTTTCCATTATACCTACTGCTCTTTATTGAGTTAGTCATTCATCATGATACATGCATTGTAGTAGAAATAAAATGGAGTGGAATAATAGTTCACACATTTTGTTTTTGGAAGACAAGATGGCCCCCTTTGTCTCATGCTTATTAAAAACCAAATGAATTTTACAAATTATAAATACCTGCTTAGCTCTTTCTGATCAATCTCTTAATATAGCAGAATGGAATTATTTGCATATTTTAAATATTCCTATCTGAACAAACAGAATTATTTAGACTATATGGCAAGGTAATAGTATGGGATGGAAGGCGTTAATGTTTTCTAAACTCTTTTACTATGTTTTTTTTAATGACTCTCAAAATAAAAATAGCTTTACAAATTAAAAATTTCAACTTCTATAAATTTTATTTATTTCAGTGTATTGAAATATTCTCTTACGTTCCTCTTGTAAATAAATTACATAGTAATATCCTCTGAATATTACTTCTGAGAATTATTTTTAAACCAAAGAATGTTTTTCTTCTCTCTAGAAAACACCTAGTGTTTTTGCTGAAAAGGCAAATGGACCCTGACTTTTACTTTTAATTAAATTTCGTGTTTTTGCTACAGCTGATATTTTTATTGAAATAATATACATGATCAAGTAAGGGACCTCTGAGAGATTATTTTACGTCTTCTGTCTACAATCAGCCTACAAAATGCAGAATTCCTATAAATCTCTATGTAAAGCCAGTCGTTTTTCTTCTCCTCGTTCCCTTTCTCCCTCCTTCTTTCTTCCTTCCTTGCTTCCTTTCTCTTTGTTTTTGTTTTTTCTTTCCTTCTTTTTACTAAAAGTAGTGTTCACAACAAATATACTCCTCCCCCCACTCCCACACACGTACTTACTAAGGGAGAACCTGCATTTCTAGTGAGCAGAAGTAGTACGTTACCTCAGTGGGCCATCTAAGCCCTTTATAACTCTATAATTTGGTGAGAAAATATTTAATAAGTAAGCTGTGACTGAGGTTGTGGAGTTAAATGTTGATGCTGTTCTCTATAACCAGGCACAACCAAAGGCCCCTTGCCCAGTGCCCACCTATGAAAGTAAACTGGAGATACTATGAGAATTTTCATTTGGTAATTATGTGATAAAGCATCTTTTCCTCTTTCTGTTATTTCCAATTAGAAACACCACAAGGAAGTATGTTTCTCATTACATTTCCTACTTGCTCAGTGTGTACATACGTCCAGGAAAAGTTGCCTGTAAAGGAAAAGCCCAGAGGTAAGAATGACCGGAAGAGGAGGTTCTCCAGGTTGATAAGATCTTTCAAAGTATTTGGATCCAATTTCAAATGAAGACAAATGCTACATCATGAAAATATCTTATTGACACTCCTGATAAAGCCATTTTAAGTCATTTGGAAATGCCGTGTCGTATTCACAATTCACATTGTGTTCCCAATTTCAGCTTGGAATGAGGATTATGGAGGACCATGATGTCTGTTTTTCCCCCTTTTGGCTCAGTAACATTTTCTGTTTTGGCATTCTTTGTATTTCCATTTTTTGAAGAAAGATAATTCTTTTCAGATCCCAGTGGCTCCATTCCTCCTGACGCTGCGTGTAAATGCCTGTTCATGTCAGTGTTGGTTATAAAGTTTTCTGTTGGAATGTTCAGCTGCTAGTTTAAATTTTTACTTTTTTTCCTGGCAACAATTATCTCCTATTTTGTTTTGTCTGATGGGCTGTTGCAATAGGCAGGTCCTATGAATTGTCCCTCCTTTCCTCACGCACTGATGGTAGCTCACCAGCAGTACCTACCGGTAGCCCTTGCCTCTTATGTTCAAGTATTTTATGCTAGCACAAATCAAAAAATATGATGAATTGCAGAGAATACCCCAGTTCAAATTTGGCACTGCTGTCCCAAACTTGGAACATTCTGCCGGTGAGATGGCTCTTACAGCCTTCCTCTGGCTGACCAGTTACGTGTGTTTTCCTAGGCAGGATGCTGCCGAGAAGTGTTACTGATGGAGAAAAAGATATGATTGGGGTTAGGCCAATAGTTTGGTTAGACACAAAAATGACCACACTGAGCCTTGGATAGATCTATAAATTAGTCACTATTGTCATCACCAGCTTAAAATTTTTTTTTTTTTAATCTGTTTTTCCTTACATTCCAGGGACACAGTCCTTTTCTTCTAAGATTCCAGAGCATTATTCAAATGTTAACTCATTCATTCTTGTAATATTTTCTCAAGGTCAAGGGCAAGTTTTGCCAACTTCATTTTTATAAGTGAAGGTTCTTGGCAAGGAAGAGATTTGGCAAATAGAAGATTATACCACTTTCTGCCAGGTTCTGTGAGAAACACAGTTGGGGACCATCTCAAGGCAGGAAATTCTATTCTGTCAATATACTTTTTCATCAGAAATGGATGCAGGTTTTAATGATTGGTATCAGTGAAGCTCTGATTTTATACCAAGTAAACAAATTCTCTTTGCCTATTATGTACATAAATCATGTTAGGTAGTTCCCCTCCCCCGCCACCCCAAGCATAGAGAGGCTAGTGTTTCACCTCTTTGTATTTGCAGTTAAGCATTTTTTCTATATGGTTTTATTTGGGCAAAATTTTATAGCTTGTGTTTTTTTTTTTTTTTTGGTCCCTTTGAGCTCATTGAGAGTATTCTATTTAAATTTCTTGACCAAATAATTTTATTTTAAAGAAATTATTATACTTTTTAATATATTTATGAGGTTATTCATTTATTATTTGTTTTGATTTTCATCTAAAATGAAAATAAGTAAGGCCTGTTGGGGTAAACCAAGAGACAATCTTCCCCTGTACACATTTTTAAAACTTTTAAAATAATTTCAGACTTACAGAGATTTGCAAAGACAGTATACAGTGTTGCTGCATACCCTTCACCCAGCTTCCCCTAACGTTAACATCCTGCCTAACCAGGGTGTACTTACCACAACGAAGAAATTATCGTTGATGCAACCTGTTAACTAAATTACAGGCTTTATTTGTATTTCTCCAGTTTCTCTACTTGGGGATCCAACCTAAGATAATAGAAAGTCTGAACCCATTTCTTGACTGTGAGATCCCCTGCCTAGGCTGGTTTACAGAAGGCGCGTTGGTTTTAAAAAAGGAAAGACAATCCAGCTTTGCCACTCACTAGCTGCCACTCTTTCAAAGACAATTTGTTGAGAAGTCAGTAAATGCTAGTCACTTTCCCAGGCACTGGGGATATTAAAAATAAGCCAAAGTCCTTGTATCCAGGGGTTCACTTTCTAGAAAGGAGGGCAACAAAAACTAAATTAATGAAAATGATGGTAACAGATGGCTCCGAGAGCTGTATTCAGAGTGGTATTGTAGAGAAATGGAGGGAGGCTGGTGTGCTGATTCAAACTGAGGGGATGAGGGCTGAGCAGAGACCTGAAAACTAAAAAGGGACCCGTTCCAAGACTAGCCAGGGGAGGAGTATTCCAGACAGAGGAAATGATGAAGGCCATGAGAGACCACTTGAGGTATTTGAGGAGCTGAAAGCGGAAACCCGGAGAATCCTATGAAAAGGGGGTCTTTAACTTAAGTTTCTAAATTTTTCTGTTTCAGTTTCCTCAGCTGTAAAATGCAGATGACAGAATTAACCAAAACAAATTGCTGAGAGAGTTCAATTACTTAATAATTAACAGTTCCGGCGGCGATGAGTTTAACGTCTAGTGCGTGTTCCATTAAAAAAAAAAGTTTTCGTCTTTTCACATATCATCGGTTACATTTCAAATTACACTCCAGGCCACTCATTACCATGACTGATTCTGACCTAACTCTGGCAAAATGGGAGCAGAGTAGTCACACGTTTTGTGGCACCTGACTGGCCTCAATCTCTTTACAGCTGCCATCAAAATCTGACAGGCCTGTGATCGCTGTTCTAAAACGCCTTCATTAAAAATATCCTTATGAAATGCACTGTCAAAAAATCAGGGTCTGATGTGCTGTGTAGTTAACCTCCAATTAGTTTTGGAAAAGAAAGTACATTATAATCACTTTTCAACTATTAAAACAATTTCAAATTTAGTAAATTTCTACTTGTAATTACATAAAACAATGGCAAGTGTCTTTTTAGATAATTATACCTAATCAATTGTAATATAATCTATTTTAAATCCACTAAGAGATATTTCAAAATGCCAAATATACTATTCACTCAGGTATATTACACGTACTAGGATGTAAAATACAAGGTATAAAATTCTCTGCAAATTGAAACTTTATTAACAAGGGTGATAAATTAATGATGTTTTAGAAGATGTAATTTTTGTTTCAAAAGAGAGGGTAGACAGGTTAAAATGGATTCAGATATTTTTTTCTTACAAACTGTGATACCTCAAATTACCCTTCATTTCATTCAATTATCACTTTTTTTTCCCAGTTCTAGTAGTGCTTTACCTTTGTGAAGCAGCCTTCAATGGAACATTCTATACTACTCTGTCATCAGCATTGCTGTTGGGTGTTGGGGGTTGTTCAGATAGAAGTGAAATGCTGAGAAATGTTTTGGTCTTATCATGCAGACATGAAGGTCTGCAACTTTGTCCATGTAGCTTTTGTAGTTCTCTGGAAAGTATTTCTACATACAGAAGCAGCATTTCTGAAGCCATGTCTCTCCCTCATCCACTGTACAAAACGGTGTCCAGGATTCCCAAAGAGTACTTACAAGAAGTATGGTGACTGTTTTATTATATTTTAAAAATCACAGTGACTATTACAAAATTGGCCCTTGGTAAACGCTTGTTGTATTAATGAATACATCCAGAATGTTCCATATAGTAGTATTTGCAGGGCTATTATAAGCATAAATTCTCAATTAAAAAAAAAGCAGTTGTTGTCCAGTTGGCTCTGACTAATGGTGACTCCATGTGTGTCAGATTAGAACTGTGCTTTACAGGATTCTCAATGGCTGATTTTTCAGAGGCAGGTTGCCAGGCTTTTCTTCCAAGATGGATGGAGTCAAACTGCCAGCCCTTCAGTTTGAAGCTGAGTATGTTAGCACTTTGCACCACCCAGGGACTCCAGATCTAGGCTAAAAAGCCAGATACGGCAAATAGGTCTTCTTGAGTGCTGTATCAATCCATGGGTAGTGGTTATCTGAAGAACTACGATTAGAAGGGTTCTGAGGTCCTGTGCAAGCTCAGAAGGGCCACGATGATTAGTAATGTCTGACACAGAGACTGGAAGGGAGGGTGATAACACGGCATTTGCCATTCCTGACTTAAGGAATACTTTCTAGCAGGAAAAAATTCATATCCTACAATTGTATTACCCTTTGACCACACCCTCCCCATCACTCAATGCTTTTGTATTCGCACCCTCTGTTTTCTTTTCAAATTCTGTCCTCATGAAAGACAAAAAAAAAAAAAAATTCGTTAACAACGACAATAATAACTTACATTTTGAATATATATTTTATTCCAACTGTTGTGCTAGATGTTTTACATGTATTTATTTAATACTCATTAAAATAACTATGGAGTACGAGTTATTACTTCTAAATTACAGATAAAGCTCAGATAAGTTGTGTAATTTACCTATGATTTCAAAGGTAGTAACTGAACGGTTCAGAATTCAAGCCCAGGTCTTTCTCACTCCAATGCTTGTGGTCGCAACCACTATGCTAACTAAGTGAGATAAAATAACTTTCAACCTCAGGATTGGATCAAATGTTAAGATGGATCAAAGCTGTCAGTAGAGAGGTCAGTGCTAATAATAAGAATGCAGTGATTTACCAGCAAATGGACTGGATTTGTTTTGTAGAGCTCTTGACATTTCACCAGATGGAAGCCAACCCACTAGACCATCGGTGCTTGGATTAATAGAATCATAGAGCTTCGGCACATGGAGAGACCTTAGGGATCATCTTTCTCAGTATCCTTATTTTTTGGATGAGGTAATAGGGCTTGACAAGTGACACAATGACTTTCCCTGGTTCGTGAGGACAATTTACAAAAGAAACAAGACTAGTACCCAGATAGTCTGATTTCAGCTTCCATGTTCTTTCTATGACCTCAGCCTATATTTCCCGAGCACATGTCAAGTAATGCCACGATCAGGGCAGTGGGACAATCCTAGTTGCTGTGGATTAAAGGAAACAAAGAGAAGAAAGACAGAGGGGAGCAAAAACAAAACAAAACAAAGAACCTTGACTGGAGTATTAACAATTAACAAATGAAAAGAGATTATTACAGTATAATCTCAAATTACCATTATTTTTATTACCTAGGATTTGATTACTTACTTCTTTACCAACAAATACTAATGTTTTTAACAAAGAAACAATATAAATCCTCATCCCTTTCCCAAGAATAATATAAATCGCTTCAGGTATTCCTTCACTCAGCACAGTAGATATTTCAAAGTTTATCTCAAAGCAATTTGAGTCTAATGAATGTGTTGAACAGAAATAACTTCAAACGAAGCCAGAGAGTGTTACCTTCACCATTGAAAATCCTAGGAATGTGAGGACAGCAGGTCCGTGGGTGATGCTAATGGTTTGCACTGAGTTACTAACCAAAAGTTTGGCAATTTGGACCTACCCAGCAGTGCCACAGAAGAAAGGCCTGGTGATCTGCCTTTGTAACCCTGCAGAGCTAAGTTCTACTCTGTAACATATGGGGAGTCCGTGAGTCGGAATCAACTTGCTGGCAATGGATTCTTGTTGTTGTTGTTGTTCTTTCCATGACGAGTAACCAGCTTGGACAGCAACCCCTGTTGTCTTGAGATGTTATGGTAATTCTGTTTTTGGTTTGGTTTAAGATGCTAAAACAACACCCATGGGGTCTGTTGACATTTGAGGGAATTTGGTTCTTAGGATTCAAATGTCACAACCAAATGCACTTCTCACACTGTCAATAAGTGTTATGGATTGATTTCTGCTTCCCCAAAACGTGTGTCAACTTGGCTAAGGCCACGATTCCCAGTATTGTGTGGCTTTCCTCCATTTTGTAATCTGATGTAATTATCCTATGTGTCGTAAAAGCTAATCTCTATGATGTTAATGAGACAGAATTAGAGGCAGTTTTGTCCATGAGGCAGGATTAGGTTGTATCTTGAGTCAATCTCTTTTGAGATATAAAAGAGAGAAGTGAACAGTAAGGACAGGGATCTCTTACCACCAAGCAAGAAGACCCAGGAGTACAGTGTATCCTTTGGACCCAGGGTCCCTGCACTGAGAAGCTCCTAGACCAGGTGAAGATTGATGACAAGGACCTTCCACCAGAGCTGACAGAGAGAGAAACCCTTCGTCCTGGAGTTGGCACCCTGAATTTGGACTTCTAGCGTCCTAAACTGTGAGAGAATAAATTTTTGTTTGTTAAAGCCATTCACTTGTGGTATTTCTGTCATAGCAGCACTAGATGACTAAGACAAGAAGGAAGTCAAATTATAGAATTGCTCTCTTGCTAATGTAGAGAGAAGCCACAACATATCACAGAACTCCACTGAAGTACACCAACAGGATGTGAAACAACAATAGCTTAGTAAGCATTATGAATAGCCTATTTTAATGTCAGGCTAATCCTAGGTAAAAAAAAGCCCTGGTAGTGCAATGGTTAAGCACTAGACTACTAACCAAAAGATCAGGGGGAGGGGCGGGGCCAAGATGGCGGACTAGGTGGACACTACCGTGGATCCCTCTTGCACCAAAGACTCGGAAAAACGAGTGAATCGATCACATACATGACAATCTACGAACTCTGAACAACAAACACAGATTTAGAGACAGAGAACGAACAAATACGGGGAGACAGCGATTGTTTTCAGAGCCAGAAGCCAGCGTACCAGTCAGCGGATTTTCTGGAAAAATTAGTTTCCCAGTGATGGCTCGGAGACAGCAGTCCATATCAAACCACATAAAGAAGCAGACCATGACAGCTTCTCCAACCCCCCAAACAAAAGAATCAAAATCTTTCCCAAATGAAGATACGATCCTGGAATTATCAGATACAGAATATAAAAAACTAATTTACAGAATGCTTAAAGACATCACAAATGAAATAAGGCAGACTGCAGAAAAAGCCAAGGAACACACTGATAAAACTGTTGAAGAACTCAAAAAGATTATTCAAGAACATAGTGGAAAAATTAATAAGTTGCAAGAATCCATAG
Source organism: Elephas maximus indicus (assembly GCF_024166365.1). Taxonomy (NCBI): domain Eukaryota; kingdom Metazoa; phylum Chordata; class Mammalia; order Proboscidea; family Elephantidae; genus Elephas; species Elephas maximus. Next base: position 34,361,744 of record NC_064826.1, read on the forward strand.
AGAGACAGCATGTAGAAATCCAAAAGATTAACAATAAAATTACAGAATTAGGCAACGCAATAGGAAGTCAGAGGAGCAGACTCGAGCAATTAGAATGTAGACTGGGACATCTGGAGGACCAGGGAATCAACACCAACATAGCTGAAAAAAAATCAGATAAAAGAATTTAAAAAAATGAAGAAACCCTAAGAATCATGTGGGACTCTATCAAGAAGGATAACTTGCGAGTGATTGGAGTCCCAGAACAGGGAGGGGGGACAGAAAACACAGAGAAAATAGTTGAAGAACTCCTGACACAAAACTTCCCTGACATCATGAAAGACGAAAGGATATCTATCCAAGATGCTCATCGAACCCCATTTAAGATTGATCCAAAAAGAAAAACACCAAGACATATTATCATCAAACTTGCCAAAACCAAAGATAAACAGAAAATTTTAAAAGCAGCCAGGGAGAAAAGAAAGGTTTCCTTCAAGGGAGAATCAATAAGAATAAGTTCAGACTACTCAGCAGAAACCACGCAGGCAAGAAGGGAATGGGACGACGTATACAGAGCACTGAAGGAGAAAAACTGCCAACCAAGGATCATATATCCAGCAAAACTCTCTCTGAAATATGAAGGAGAAATTAAGATATTTACAGATAAACACAAGTTTAGAGAATTTGCAAAAACCAAACCAAGGCTACAAGAAATGCTAAAGGAGATTGTTTGGTCAGATGACCAATAATATCAGGTGCCAGGACAATACAAGGTCACAAAACAGAACGTCCTGATATCAACTCAAATAGGGAAAGCACAAAAACAAACAAATTAAGATTAATTCTAATAAATAAATAAATAATACACATAACAGGGAATCATGGAAGTCAATAGGTAAAAGATCACAATAATCAAAAATAGGGACTAAATATAGGAGGCATTGAACTGCCAGATGGAGAGTGATACAAGGCGATATAGAATGAAACAAGTTAGGTTTTTACTTGGAAAATAGGGGTAAATAATAAGGTAACCACAAAAAGGAATATCAACTCCATAACTCAAGAAAAAAGCCAAGAAAAACGTAACGACTCAACTAACATAAAGTTAAACATTATGAAAATGAGGATCTCACAATCTACTAAGAAAAACGTCTCAGCACAAAAAGTATGTGGAAAACTGAAATGGCCAACAACACACATGAAAAGGCATCAAAATGACAGCACTAAAAACTTATTTATCTATAATTACGCTGAATGTAAATGGACTAAATGCACCAATAAAGAGACAGAGAGTCACAGACTGGATAAAGAAACACGATCCATCTATATGCTGCCTACAAGAGACACACCTTAGACTTAGAGACACAAACAAACTAAAACTCAAAGGATGGAAAAAAGTATATCAAGCAAACAATAAGCAAAAAAGAAGAGGAGTAGCAATATTAATTTCTGACAAAATAGACTTTAGACTTAAATCCACCACAAAGGATAAAGAAGGACACTATATAATGATAAAAGAGACAATTGATCAGGAAGACATAACCATATTAAATATTTATGCACCCAATGACAGGGCTGCAAGATACATAAATCAAATTTTAACAGAATTGAAAAGTGAGATAGACACCTCCACAATTATAGTAGGAGACTTCAACACACCACTTTCGGAGAAGGACAGGACATCCAGTAAGAAGCTCAATAGAGACACGGAAGACCTACTTACAACAATCAACCAACTTGACCTCATTGACTTATACAGAACTCTCCACCCAACTGCTGCAAAATATACTTTTTTTTCTAGTGCACATGGAACATTCTCTAGAATAGACCACATATTAGGTCATAAAACAAACCTTTGCAGAGTCCAAAACATCGAAATATTACAAAGCATCTTCTCAGACCACAAGGCCATAAAAGGGGAAATCAATAACAGAAAAACTAGGGAAAAGAAATCAAATACTTGGAAACTGAACAATACCCTCCTGAAAAAAGACTGGGTTATAGAAGACATCAAGGAGGGAATAAGGAAATTCTTAGAATGCAACGAGAATGAAAATACTTCCTATCAAAACCTCTGGGACACAGCAAAAGCAGTGCTCAGAGGCCAATTTACATCGATAAATGCACACATACAAAAAGAAGAAAAAACCAAAAGCAGAGAACTGTCCCTACAACTTGAACAAATAGAAAGTGAGCAACAAAAGAACCCATCAGGCACCAGAAGAAAACAAATAATCAAAATTAGAGCTGAACTAAATGAATTAGAGAACAGAAAAACAATTGAAAGAATTAACAAAGCCAAAAGCTGGTTCTTTGAAAAAATTAACAAAATTGATAAACCATTGGCTAGACTGACTAAAGAAATACAGGAAAGGAAACAAATAACCTGAATAAGAAACAAGAAGGACCACATCACAACAGAACCAGATGAAATTAAAAGAATCATTTCAGATTACTACGAAAAATTGGACTCTAACAAATTTGAAAACCTAGAAGAAATGGATGAATTCTTGAAAAACACTACCTACCTAAACTAACACATTCAGAAGTAGAACAACTAAATAGACCCATAACAAAAAAAGAGATTGAAACGGTAATCAAAAAACTTCCAACAAAAAAAAGTCCTGGCCCGGACGGCTTCACTGCAGAGTTCTACCAAACTTTCAGAGAAGACTTAACACCACTACTGCTGAAGGTATTTCAAAGCATAGAAAATGACGGAATACTACCCAACTCATTCTATGAAGCTGCCATCTCCCTGATACCAAAACCAGGTAAAGACATTACAAAAAAAGAAAATTATAGACCTATATCCCTCATGAACATAGATGCAAAAATCCTCAACAAAATTCTAGCCAATAGAATCCAACAACACATCAAAAAAATAATTCACCCTGATCAAGTGGGATTTATACCAGGTATGCAAGGCTGGTTTAATATCAGAAAAACCATTAATGTAATCCATCACATAAATAAAACAAAAGATAAAAACCACATGATCTTATCAATTGATGCAGAAAAGGCATTTGACAAAGTTCAACACCCATTTATGATAAAAACTCTTACCAAAATAGGAATTGAAGGAAAATTCCTCAACATAATAAAGGGCACCTATGCAAAGCCAACAGCCAATATCACTCTAAATGGAGAGAACCTGAAAGCATTTCCCTTGAGAACGGGAACCAGACAAGGATGCCCTTTATCACCGCTCTTATTCAACATCGTACTTGAAGTCCTAGCCAGGGCAATTAGGCTAGACAAAGAAATAAAGGGTATCCGGATTGGCAAGGAGGAAGTAAAGCTATCACTATTTGCAGATGACATGATCGTATACACAGAAAACCCTAAGGAATCCTCCAGAAAACTACTGAAACTAATAGAAGAGTTTGGCAGAGTCTCAGGTTATAAAATAAACATACAAAAATCACTTGGGTTCCTCTACATCAACAAAAAGAACACCGAAGAGGAAATAACCAAATCAATACCATTCACAGTAGCCCCCAAGAAGATAAAATACTTAGGAATAAATCTTACCAAGGATGTAAAAGACCTATACAAAGAAAACTACAAAGCTCTACTACAAGAAATTCAAAAGGACATACTTAAGTGGAAAAACATACCTTGCTCATGGATAGGAAGACTTAACATAGTAAAAATGTCTATTCTACCAAAAGCCATCTATACGTATAACGCACTTCCGATCCAAATTCCAATGTCATACTTTAAGGGGATAGAGAAACAAATCACCAATTTCATATGGAAGGGAAAGAAGCCCCGGATAAGCAAAGCATTACTGAAAAAGAAGAAGAAAGCGGGAGGCCTCACTCTACCTGATTTCAGAACCTATTACACAGCTACAGTAGTCAAAACAGCCTGGTACTGGTACAACAACAGGCACATAGACCAATGGAACAGAATTGAGAATCCAGATATAAATCCATCCATGTATGAGCAGCTGATACTTGACAAAGGCCCAGTGTCAGTTAATTGGGGAAAAGATAGTCTTTTTAACAAATGGTGCTGGCATAACTGGATATCCATTTGCAAAAAAATGAAACAGGACCCATACCTCACACCATGCACAAAAACTAACTCCAAGTGGATCAAAGACCTAAACATAAAGACTAAAACGATAAAGATCATGGAAGAAAAAATAGGGACAACCCTAGGAGCCCTAATATAGGGCATAAACAGAATACAAAACATTGCCAAAAATGATGAAGAGAATCCAGATAACCGGGAGCTCCTAAAAATCAAACACCTATGCTCATCTAAAGACTTCACCAAAAGAGTAAAAAGACCACCTACAGACTGGGAAAGAATTTTCAGCTATGACATCTCCGACCAGCGCCTGATCTCTAAAATCTACATGATTCTGTCAAAACTCAACCACAAAAAGACAAACAACCCAATCAAGAAGTGGGCAAAGGATATGAACACACATTTCACTAAAGAAGATATTCAGGCAGCCAACAGATACATGAGAAAATGCTCCCGATCATTAGCCATTGGAGAAATGCAAATTAAAACTACGATGAGATTCCATCTCACACCAACTAGGCTGGCATTAATCCAAAAAACACAAAATAATAAATGTTGGAGAGGCTGCGGAGAGATTGGAACTCTTATACACTGCTGGTGGGAATGTAAAATGGTACAACCACTTTGGAAATCCATCGGGCGTTATCTTAAACAGTTAGAAATAGAACTACCATACAACCCAGAAATCCCACTCCTTGGAATATACCCTAGAGATACAAGAGCCTTCACACAAACAGATATATGCACACCCATGTTTATTGCAGCTCTGTTTACAATAGCAAAAAGCTGGAAGCAACCAAGGTGTCCGTCAACGGATGAATGGGTAAATTGTGGTATATTCACACAATGGAATACTACGCATCGATAAAGAACAGTGACGAATATCTGAAACATTTCATAACATGGAGGAATCTGGAAGGCATTATGCTGAGCGAAATGAGTCAGAGGCAAAAGGACAAATATTGTATAAGACCACTATTATAAGATCTTGAGAAATAGTAAAAACTGAGAAGAACACATACTTTTGTGGTTACGAAGTGGGGAGGGAGGGAGGGAGGGAGAGGGTTTTTTATTGATCAATCAGTAGATAAGAACTGCTTTGGGTGAAGGGAAAGACAACACTCAATACAAGGAAGGTCAGCCCAATTGGACTGGACTAAAAGCAAAGAAGTTTCCAGGATAAAATGAATGCTTCAAAGGTCAGCGGAGCAGGGGCGGGGGTCTGGGGAACACGGTTTGAGGGGACTTCTAAGTCAATTGGCAAAATAATTCTATTATGAAAACATTCTGCATCCCACTTTGAAATGTGGCGTCTGGGGTCTTAAATGCTAACAAGCGGCCATCTAAGATGCATCAGTTGGTCTCAACCCACCTGGAGCAAAGGAGAATGAAGAACACCAAGGTCACAAGATAACTAAGAGCCCAAGAGACAGAAAGGGCCACATGAACCAGAGACCTACATCATCCTGAGACCAGAAGAACTAGTTGGTGCCCGGCCACAATCGATGACTGCCCTGACAGGGAGCACAGCAGAGAACTCCTGAGGGAGCAGGAGATCAGTGGGATGCAGACCCCAAATTCTCATAAAAAGACCATACTTAATGGTCTGACTGCGACTAGAGGAATCCCGGCGGCTATGCTCCCCAGACCTTCTGTTGGCACAGGACAGGAACCATCCCCGAAGACAACTCATCAGACATGAAAGGGACTGGTCAGCGGCGGGGAGAGAGATGCCGATGAAGAGTGAGCTAATTAAATCAGGTGGACACTGGAGAGTGTGTTGGCAACTCTTGACTGGAGGGGGGATGGGAAGATAGAGAGAGAGGGAAGATGGCAAAATTGGCACGAAACGAGAGACTGAACTGGCTGACTCAATAGGGGGAGAGCAAGTGGGAGAAGGGAGTAAGATGTATGTAAACTTACATGTGACAGACTGATTGGATTTGTAAATGTTCACTTGAAGCTTAATAAAAGTTAAATAAAAATAAATAAATAAAGGCATTGGATATTGAACATCAAAAAACAAACAAACAAAAAAAAGATCAGGGGTTTGAACCCACCAGCTGATCTGCAGGAGAAAAGACTTGATGATCTGCTCCCCTAAAGATTTCAGCCTAGGAAATCTAGGGTCGCTGTGAGTTGGAATTGACTCAACGGCACACAGCAACAACAATCCTGGGTAAAAAAATTCATTAAAAAGTATGACTATATTTCATTTGCCATTATTTTCTGTATTAAACATACTACTTATAGGTGTACAGCTTAGTTTTGGGAAATGATTGACCACAGGACTTCAACTTTTTATTTAAAATATCATTTGTGTATGCGGGTACTGAGCGGCTCTGAGGTAGCAGGCACTGACACAATTCAGTTGCCTTCAGTTGGGAGAGGCTGAACCAGTCACAGATACTTAGTCCTCAGATTTCTTTTTTCAGTCAGAAACTGTAAAGATTAAGAAAATTTTCACTTCTCACACGATGATAGAATCAGGATTTGTCTCTAGGAGTTAACAGAACAATTACTTCCAGTTTTAGTCAAGAACTATAAATCTTAAGGGGTGAAGTGTCAAGTTAGTGAGAAAAGGCATCCCTTCAGGTGGAAAAATCTCCATATTAAGTTAATGTTCAGTGATATTTAGATACTCATTTTGTTAAATTTGTAGAGGCTACTTCTCACTGAAGAATCAAGAGTTAAGTGAATAGAATACATTTACAAATATAATTGAGATTTCTTTTTTCCTTCAGAAGATCAAATACAATGTGTGTAGTGATAACTATTTAACATAGTTATGTATGACAAAGCATATTATATTGTGGTTTCTCAACTGGTCAGTATTTCCTAGTTTATTGTAGCATGCAAATAAACTTATATACGTACACCAAACTTTCAAAGAAAGGCCAGCAGAAGATGAATTTGCAAGTTAGAATAATTCCAGTTTGCTATGGGGCTTCATTATTCTCAGCCTGTGAAAGGCAAAATATCTAGCCCAGCCTACCTTTCAAGTGATTTTGAAGCTGCATCTTTTACTAATGAATCTTAATACTATTGTGATAAAGTTTTAAAAATTAATACAGTACTAACCAACAGTAGATTTACAGATAAAATATTTTCTTGCATGAGATCAGAATTTCATGACTGAAATGACAGGGGAATCCACATGGTTTCTTAATAAATTTAACTGTAGCATAAGTATTTTCACTTCAGGCATTTCTAATAAAATAGTTTCATAAACAGCACATAAACAGTAAAGAGCAAAGGCAGAGACAGAAAGAGTTTGCAAGCTTATAAGAAGCACTTCTTGGCCTGATCAGACAGCTGTTTCCCCAGACCTAACTCTTTTTTCTGTTTTTTTACCTAGGAGAGGTTTACATTGAAATAACCCAGTTGTGGGCAGTTAAAAATTGCTTTTGTTTTCTTGGCCATTAGCAATGAAGAAAGTCTTACCTCAGTGAGAGCTATTCATTGACATATTTAAGAAATATGAATGGATCTTTTGAGCTTTTCCTTCCTTAAAATAAGGATGAAGACATTCTTTACTAGATTTCTGTATTTATCAAATGCCTTAATTGCACAATGATATAATTTCATTGCATCATTCTGAGGACAACTTATTCTGCCTTCTTTGCCATAATTAATACAGATTTCCTCTCTCAAACTTATGCCCAAATGACATTCATTTACCACAATGGTACTTGTATATATATATAATAACTAAGCTTCTATATGGTCCAAATAATTTAATTCTAGAGTAGAAGTCCAACAGCAAATAGCAGAAACTTTCTTAAGGGATTTTGAGACTTGGTTAAAAAGTGAGGAAATGGTATTGGGATTTTGTTAGCTGATAGGAAAAGAAATCTTTCAGCTATCACAAGTGATGTCAGAAAGATATTTCTGTGAACAGGGAACACAGCAGGATTTACTTACAGGTTGTCAGGGGCAGGGGTGGTTGAAGCTCTTCCCTGTGGTATTCATTCATGAGTGCTGTTACAATTATTTGCTCGAGCCAACATGATCTGAAATGCATATGAAAAAGCATATAACTATTCGAATTTTCAGTGAAAATCTCAATCCTAATTAACTGTAAATCAGTAAAGCTGGTAGCCTGAGGTAGGTTAAAATGAGAACTTTGTACATGAAAGGCTACATATGCCCCTAAATCTAAGAATTTCCTAGTTACAAACCTTCGGATCGCTATATGCAACTTCCTTAACTTCAATTATCCTCCTAAGGGAAGTGAGAGAAGGTTAACCAAGCCAAATAGGAGTCCGTGTCATCAGAGAATAAGTGCTTTTTTTTTTTTTTTGGTTCATGTAGCAAAAACCATAGATCTCAATGGGAGTAGATTTCTGGTCCTGCCATCTGATAATACGGAACGGAACAAAGTTAGAATTTATGCCCTCCTGATTAGCTCAGATGTACCCCTGGGGCCTCAGACTTAGAACGAGTGGTGTTCCTTTAGCACTTTCTTTGTTCCACTCTTAAGAGACTTGGCATGTATTGCTTCCTCAAGTTATTAGTAGCCTTATACCGTGGGCCTTCCGTATCCGTGGGTTCCACATCTGCGGATTCAACCAATGGCAGATCACAAATATTCAGGGGAAAAAAAAAGTTCCTAAAAGCAAAACTTGAATTTGCAGCACCGAACACTACACTGAATGCACCAAATGAAGTGATGTATAGGCATCCCCTGGTGTAGCCTCCCACCAGTTCACAGATCCACAGTCTCTCCCCAGCACTTGTTGTTTAAGCATTGTTCACCTCAGGACTCATTCCTTCACTCCTTGTGTTGTGTGCACCTTTTGTTTCTGTGAAAACGAAATGGCTGCTAAAAAGCAATGAAGTGGTCAGTGCAATCCCTCAAAGGCTAAGTGTGAGAAGTCGAGGAGAGCGAGAGGAAAGAGTGTCAGGCTAATAAGGGCTGGCTGGCTGGGTAGCACTGGAAAGTGCTGTAGCCTCAAGAACTTTAAGATCACGGTTGAATTGGCTGATCCTCAGGCAGCATCTGTGTTCCCTGAAGAGCTCCAGAAACTCGCTGAAGAGAAAGGCTTCCAGAGCAAGTCTTCAACTCTGAGGAAACAACTATTTACATAGCATTTACAATGTATTAGGTATCATAAGTAATTTAGAGCTGATTTAAAGTATACAGGTCAACGTACATACATTATATGCAAATAATATGCCATTTTATGTAAAGGACTTGAGCATCCTTGGATTTGGGTATCCACTGGGGTCCTGGAACCAATTGCCTGGGGATATTGACGGAAAACAGTATTATATTTTCTTGTGAGGCATAACATCCTTTAAGGACAATGATCAAGACTTACAGTTCTTTGTAGGCATATTTATAGTATTGGCTATTATTGGACATTGCAAGTAGTACATGCTCAAAAAATACACTTATTAGAGAGAGAGAGAGAAGTTATGTTACATGAGGAAAGAATACCCAAACACATTACTAGGATAGACTATTTCAAGCTTTCATAAATATTCCTATCTTGTTCTTCGTATGCTAAATGTACATTCTATTGATTAGATCACTGGGTGTGTTTGTTTGTTTTCCATACTGCTTGTGTCAAGTCAGGGGTCAGTTGATGCTGGCAAATGAATCACTGTAAATACATTTCCACTGTCAAGCATTCTGCCTGTTATCCAAAGGTATATTCACCTCTCTTCAAACTGGAGGGTAGTCATCAAGACCTTACTATAAATAAGCTGTTTACAAAGTCTTTCCAGATTTAAACAGCACTAGCACCTTCCCTGACAGAGTGACGTTTACATTGAGGAAGACCATGGAAGTTAGATGGGGGCTGGGCAGACCCCAACCTCCCCAGCTCATCAGCTGTAATGATTACATTTTTAACAAAGCCAGATGCTGTCTCTGAGCATTTTCCTCTTTTAGATTATTTTATATAACCCTACATAGAAGTTTGAACAAGATCTGAGTTCAATAAAATTGGTGATTGTGAGTTGACTCTGTACAATTTTAATATGAAATCTCTTTTCCTCAAAATAAAGAGCTTTTTGAGCTGGAAGCAACCAAGGTGTCCATCAACGGATGAATGGTTAAATAAATTGTGGTATATTCACACAATGGAATACTACGCATCGATAAAGAACAGTGATGAATCTGTGAAACATTTCATAACTTGGAGAAACCTGGAAGGCATTATGCTGAGTGAAATTAGTCAGAGGCAAAAGGACAAATATGGAGGTGGGGCCAAGATGGTGGACTAGGTGGACGCTACCGCTGATCCCTCTTGCAACAAAGACTCGGAAAAACAAGTGAATCGATCACATACATAACAATCTACGAACTCTGAACAACAAACACAGATTTAGAGATGGAGAATGAACAAATACGGGGAGGCAGCGATTGTTTTCAGAGCCTGGAGCCAGCGTACCAGTCAGGTGACCTTCGGAGCCCGATTCGGGGCAGAGCCCAGGGGGGCAGACGGCACAGACAAGGGGCCCAGGCCTAGCCCCCAAACTCATACTGGCAAGGGGCCCAGCCGGTTCGCGCGGGCCGTGTGGCGGCGCAGCCAGTGGGAGAAGTCCCCGGGAGGCAGCGACCGGTCTTGGAGCGGGGAGAGCAGCGACCCAGCCAGGGAGCCGTCCCCCCAGGATTTGGGCGGGCACGGACGTGGCATGAGCGCGGGGAGCAGCTACATCCCCCTCAATTGACCCGGGGGGGGCCCAGCCGGTTCGCCTGGGTGGCGCCCAGCCAGTTAGCATGGGCGGCTAGCATGGGCGGCGCAGCGGCGCAGCCGGTGGGAGAAGTCCCCGGGAGGCAGTGACTGGTCTTGGAGCGGGGAGAGCAGCGTCCCAGCTGGGGAGCCATCCCGCCGGGATTTTGGCGGGCACGGGTGTGGCGTGAGCACAGGGAGCAGCTAAATCCCCCTAAATTGACCCCGGGGGTGTCCCAGCTGGTTCGCGAGGGCGGCGCGTGACGAGGCTGACAGGACGGGGAGTCCCCAGGAGGCAGCGACTGATTTTGGAGTCGGGAGTGCACCGTCCCAGTAGGGGAACCTTAACCTAGGGGGTGGGGTTGACAGTGGAGGATCTGACAGTGACTCAAGCGGGCCAGACACCCTGGGGGCAATCTCCACACAGCCAGTATGCATAGGCGACGCGCACCGCAGAAATCTCAGATATAATAGTCATTCCAAACAAGACAAGCAACTCTGGATATATTCTGAGGTGCTACTCTCCTAGCTCTCTGATCCCACCCCCACCCTCCCCAGGCGGCTCCATTAACATCCGAATAGCCTGAGCCAGAGGGAGAACTCTGATAGGGATCTGACTGCATTTTTTTTTAGTGGATTTTCTGGAAAAACTAGTTTCCCAGTGATGGCTCGGAGACAGCAGTCCATATCAAACCACATAAAGAAGCAAACCATGACAGCTTCTCCAACCCCCCAAACAAAAGAATCAAAATCTTTCCCAAACGAAGATACAATCCTGGAATTATCAGATACAGAATATAAAAAACTAATTTACAGAATGCTTAAACACATCACAAATGAAATAAGGCAGACTGCAGAAAAAGCCAAGGAACACACTGATAAAACTGTTGAAGAACTCAAAAAGATTATTCAAGAACATAGTGGAAAAATTAATAAGTTGCAAGAATCCATAGAGAGACAGCATTCAGAAATCCAAAAGATTAACAATAAAATTACAGAATTAGACAACGCAATAGGAAGTCAGAGGAGCAGACTTGAGCAATTAGAATGTAGACTGGGACATCTGGAGGACCAGGGAATCAACACCAACATAGCTGAAAAAAAATCAGATAAAAGAATTTAAAAAAATGAAGAAACCCTAAGAATCATGTGGGACTCTATCAAGAAGGATAACTTGCGAGTGATTGGAGTCCCAGAACAGGGAGGGGGGACAGAAAACACAGAGAAAATAGTTGAAGAACTCCTGACACAAAACTTCCCTGACATCATGAAAGACGAAAGGATATCTATCCAAGATGCTCATCGAACCCCATTTAAGATTGATCCAAAAAGAAAAACACCAAGACATATTATCATCAAACTTGCCAAAACCAAAGATAAACAGAAAATTTTAAAAGCAGCCAGGGAGAAAAGAAAGGTTTCCTTCAAGGGAGAATCAATAAGAATAAGTTCAGACTACTCAGCAGAAACCACGCAGGCAAGAAGGGAATGGGACGACGTATACAGAGCACTGAAGGAGAAAAACTGCCAACCAAGGATCATATATCCAGCAAAACTCTCTCTGAAATATGAAGGAGAAATTAAGATATTTACAGATAAACACAAGTTTAGAGAATTTGCAAAAACCAAACCAAGGCTACAAGAAATGCTAAAGGAGATTGTTTGGTCAGATGACCAATAATATCAGGTGCCAGCACAATACAAGGTCACAAAACAGAACGTCCTGATATCAACTCAAATAGGGAAAGCACAAAAACAAACAAATTAAGATTAATTCTAATAAATAAATAAATAAATAAAATAATACACATAACAGGGAATCATGGAAGTCAATAGGTAAAAGATCACAATAATCAAAAACAGGGACTAAATACAGGAGGCATTGAACTGCCAGATGGAGAGTGATACAAGGCAATATAGAACAATACAAGTTAGGTTTTTACTTAGAAAAATAGGGGTAAATAATAAGGTAACCACAAAAAGGAATATCAACTCCATAACTCAGGATAAAAGCCAAGAAAAACGTAACGACTCAACTAACATAAAGTTAAACATTATGAAAATGAGGATCTCACAATTTACTAAGAAAAACCTCTCAGCACAAAAAAGTATGTGGAAAACTGAAATGGCCAACAACACACATGAAAAGGCATCAAAATGACAGCACTAAAAACTTATTTATCTATAATTACGCTGAATGTAAATGGACTAAATGCACCAATAAAGAGACAGAGAGTCACAGACTGGATAAAGAAACACGATCCATCTATATGCTGCCTACAAGAGACACACCTTAGACTTAGAGACACAAACAAACTAAAACTCAAAGGATGGAAAAAAGTATATCAAGCAAACAATAAGCAAAAAAGAAGAGGAGTAGCAATATTAATTTCTGACAAAATAGACTTTAGACTTAAATCCACCACAAAGGATAAAGAAGGACACTATATAATGATAAAAGGGACAATTGATCAGGAAGACATAACCATATTAAATATTTATGCACCCAATGACAGGGCTGCAAGATACATAAATCAAATTTTAACAGAATTGAAAAGTGAGATAGACACCTCCACAATTATAGTAGGAGACTTCAACACACCACTTTCGGAGAAGGACAGGACATCCAGTAAGAAGCTCAATAGAGACACGGAAGACCTACTTACAACAATCAACCAACTTGATCTCATTGACTTATACAGAACTCTCCACCCAACTGCTGCAAAATATACTTTTTTTTCTAGTGCACATGGAACATTCTCTAGAATAGACCACATATTAGGTCATAAAACAAACCTTTGCAGAGTCCAAAACATCGAAATATTACAAAGCATCTTCTCAGACCACAAGGCCATAAAAGGGGAAATCAATAACAGAAAAACTAGGGAAAAGAAATCAAATACTTGGAAACTGAACAATACCCTCCTGAAAAAAGACTGGGTTATAGAAGACATCAAGGAGGGAATAAGGAAATTCTTAGAATGCAACGAAAATGAAAATACTTCCTATCAAAACCTCTGGGACACAGCAAAAGCAGTGCTCAGAGGCCAATTTACATCGATAAATGCACACATACAAAAAGAAGAAAAAACCAAAAGCAGAGAACTGTCCCTACAACTTGAACAAATAGAAAGTGAGCAACAAAAGAACCCATCAGGCACCAGAAGAAAACAAATAATCAAAATTAGAGCTGAACTAAATGAATTAGAGAACAGAAAAACAATTGAAAGAATTAACAAAGCCAAAAGCTGGTTCTTTGAAAAAATTAACAAAATTGATAAACCATTGGCTAGACTGACTAAAGAAATACAGGAAAGGAAACAAATAACCTGAATAAGAAACAAGAAGGACCACATCACAACAGAACCAGATGAAATTAAAAGAATCATTTCAGATTACTACGAAAAATTGGACTCTAACAAATTTGAAAACCTAGAAGAAATGGATGAATTCTTGAAAAACACTACCTACCTAAACTAACACATTCAGAAGTAGAACAACTAAATAGACCCATAACAAAAAAAGAGATTGAAACGGTAATCAAAAAACTTCCAACAAAAAAAAGTCCTGGCCCGGACGGCTTCACTGCAGAGTTCTACCAAACTTTCAGAGAAGACTTAACACCACTACTGCTGAAGGTATTTCAAAGCATAGAAAATGACGGAATACTACCCAACTCATTCTATGAAGCTGCCATCTCCCTGATACCAAAACCAGGTAAAGACATTACAAAAAAAGAAAATTATAGACCTATATCCCTCATGAACATAGATGCAAAAATCCTCAACAAAATTCTAGCCAATAGAATCCAACAACACATCAAAAAAATAATTCACCCTGATCAAGTGGGATTTATACCAGGTATGCAAGGCTGGTTTAATATCAGAAAAACCATTAATGTAATCCATCACATAAATAAAACAAAAGATAAAAACCACATGATCTTATCAATTGATGCAGAAAAGGCATTTGACAAAGTTCAACACCCATTTATGATAAAAACTCTTACCAAAATAGGAATTGAAGGAAAATTCCTCAACATAATAAAGGGCACCTATGCAAAGCCAACAGCCAATATCACTCTAAATGGAGAGAACCTGAAAGCATTTCCCTTGAGAACGGGAACCAGACAAGGATGCCCTTTATCACCGCTCTTATTCAACATCGTACTTGAAGTCCTAGCCAGGGCAATTAGGCTAGACAAAGAAATAAAGGGTATCCGGATTGGCAAGGAGGAAGTAAAGCTATCACTATTTGCAGATGACATGATCGTATACACAGAAAACCCTAAGGAATCCTCCAGAAAACTACTGAAACTAATAGAAGAGTTTGGCAGAGTCTCAGGTTATAAAATAAACATACAAAAATCACTTGGGTTCCTCTACATCAACAAAAAGAACACCGAAGAGGAAATAACCAAATCAATACCATTCACAGTAGCCCCCAAGAAGATAAAATACTTAGGAATAAATCTTACCAAGGATGTAAAAGACCTATACAAAGAAAACTACAAAGCTCTACTACAAGAAATTCAAAAGGACATACTTAAGTGGAAAAACATACCTTGCTCATGGATAGGAAGACTTAACATAGTAAAAATGTCTATTCTACCAAAAGCCATCTATACGTATAACGCACTTCCGATCCAAATTCCAATGTCATACTTTAAGGGGATAGAGAAACAAATCACCAATTTCATATGGAAGGGAAAGAAGCCCCGGATAAGCAAAGCATTACTGAAAAAGAAGAAGAAAGCGGGAGGCCTCACTCTACCTGATTTCAGAACCTATTACACAGCCACAGTAGTCAAAACAGCCTGGTACTGGTACAATAACAGGCACATAGACCAATGGAACAGAATTGAGAATCCAGATATAAATCCATCCATGTATGAGCAGCTGATACTTGACAAAGGCCCAGTGTCAGTTAATTGGGGAAAAGATAGTCTTTTTAACAAATGGTGCTGGCATAACTGGATATCCATTTGCAAAAAAATGAAACAGGACCCATACCTCACACCATGCACAAAAACTAACTCCAAGTGGATCAAAGACCTAAACATAAAGACTAAAACGATAAAGATCATGGAAGAAAAAATAAGGACAACCCTAGGAGCCCTAATACAGGGCATAAACAGAATACAAAACATTGCCAAAAATGATGAAGAGAAACCAGATACCTGGGAGCTTCTAAAAATCAAACACCTATGCTTATCTAAAGACTTCACCAAAAGAGTAAAAAGACCACCTACAGACTGGGAAAGAATTTTCAGCTATGACATCTCCGACCAGCGCCTGATCTCTAAAATCTACATGGTTCTGTCAAAACTCAACCACAAAAAGACAAGCAACCCAATCAAGAAGTGGGCAAAGGATATGAACACACATTTCACTAAAGAAGATATTCAGGCAGCCAACAGATACATGAGAAAATGCTCCCGATCATTAGCCATTAGAGAAATGCAAATTAAAACTATGATGAGATTCCATCTCACACCAACTAGGCTGGCATTAATCCAAAAAACACAAAATAATAAATGTTGGAGAGGCTGCGGAGAGATTGGAACTCTTATACACTGCTGGTGGGAACGTAAAATGGTACAACCACTTTGGAAATCTATCTGGCGTTATCTTAAACAGTTAGAAATAGAACTACCATACAACCCAGAAATCCCACTCCTCGGAATATACCCTAGAGATACAAGAGCCTTCACACAAACAGATATATGCACACCCATGTTTATTGCAGCTCTGTTTACAATAGCAAAAAGCTGGAAGCAACCAAGGTGTCCGTCAACGGATGAATGGCTAAATAAATTGTGGTATATTCACACAATGCAATACTACGCATCGATAAAGAACAGTGACGAATCTGTGAAACATTTCTTAACATGGAGGAACCTGGAAGGCATTATGCTGAGCGAAATTAGTCAGAGGCAAAAGGACAAATATTGTATAAGACCACTATTATAAGATCTTGAGAAATAGTAAAAACTGAGAAGAACACATACTTTTGTGGTTACGAAGGGGGGAGGGAGGGAGGGAGACGGTTTTTTATTGATTCATCAGTAGATAAGAACTGCTTTGGGTGAAGGGAAAGACAACACTCATTACACGGAAGGTCAGCTCAATTGGATTGGACTAAAAGCAAAGAAGTTTCCGGGATAAAATAAATACTTCAAAGGTCAGCGGAGCAGGGGCGGGGGTCTGGGGAACATGGTTTGAGGGGACTTCTAAGTCAATTGGCAAAATAATTCTATTATGAAAACATTCTGCATCCCACTTTGAAATGTGGCATCTGGGGTTTTAAATGCTAACAAGCGGCCATTTAAGATGCATCAGTTGGCCTCAACCCACCTGGAGCAAAGGAAAATGAAGAACACCAAGGTCACACGACAACTAAGAGCCCAAGAGGCAGAAAGGGCCACATGAACCAGAGACCTACATCATCCTGAGACCAGAAGAACTAGTTGGTGCCTGGCCACAATCGATGACTGCCCTGGCAGGGAGCACAGCAGAGAACCCCTGAGGGAGCAGGAGATCAGTGGGATGCAGACCCCAAATTCTCATAAAAAGACCATACTTAATGGTCTGACTGCGACTAGAGGAATCCCGGTGGCAATGCTCCCCAGACCTTCAGTTGGCATAGGACAGGAACCATTCCCGAAGACAACTCATCAGACATGAAAGGGACTGGTCAGCGCGGGGCAGAGAGATGCTGATGAAGAGTGAGCTAATTAAATCAGGTGGACACTTGAGAGTGTGTTGGCAACTCTTGTCTGGGGGGGGGATGGGAAGATAGAGAGAGAGGGAAGCTGGCAAAATTGTCACGAAACGAGAGACTGAAAGGGCTGACTCAATAGGGGAAGAGCAAGTGAAAGAAGGGAGTAAGATATATGTAAACTTACGTGTGACAGACTGATTGGAATGGTAAATGTTCACTTGAAGCTTAATAAAAATTAATTAAAAAGGACAAATATTGTATAAGACCACTATTATAAGATCTTGAGAAATAGTATAAACTGAGAAGAACACATACTTTTGTGGTTACGAGGGGGGGAGGGAAGGTGGGAGAGGATTTTTTACTGATTAGTTAGTAGATAAGAACTATTTTAGGTGAAGGGAAGGACAATACTCAATACAAGGAAGGTCAGCTCAACTGGACTGGACCAAAAGAAAAGAAGTTTCCAAGATAAAATGAATGCTTCAAAGGTCAGCGGAGCAAGGGCGGGGGTTTGGGGACCATGGTTTAAGGGGACTTCTAAGTCAATTAGCAAAATAATTCTATTATGAAAACATTCTGCATCCCACTTTGAAATGTGGCGTCTGGGGTCTTAAATGCTAACAAGCGGCCATCTAAGATGCATCAGTTGGTCTCAACCCACCTGGAGCAAAGGAGAATGAAGAACACCAAGGTCACAAGATAACTAAGAGCCCAAGAGACAGAAAGGGCCACATGAACCAGAGACCTACATCATTCTGAGACCAGAAGAACTAGTTGGTGCCCGGCCACAATCGATGACTGCCCTGACAGGGAGCACAGCAGAGAACCCCTGAGGGAGCAGGAGATCAGTGGGATGCAGACCCCAAATTCTCATAAAAAGACCATACTTAATGGTCTGACTGAGACTAGAGGAATCCCGGCTGTCATGGTCCCCAGACCTTCTGTTGGCCCAGGACAGGAACCATTCCTGAAGACAACTCATCAGACATGAAAGGAACTGGACAGTGGGTAGGAAAGAGATGCTGAGGAAGAGTGAGCTAATTATATCAGGTGGACACTTGAGACTGTGTTAGCATCTCCCGTCTGGAGGGCGGATGGGAGGATAGAGAGAGTTGGAAGCTGGCAAAATTGTCACGAAAGGAGAGACTGGAAGGGCTGACTCATCAGGAGGAGAGCAAGTGGGAGTACGGAGTAAGGTTTATATAAACGTATATGTGACAGTCTGACTTGATTTGTAAACGTTCACTTGAAGCTCAATAAAAGTTAATTACAAAAATAAATAAATAAAGAGCTTTTTGGTATTTGATAAGCACCAGACATATCAGTACACTGTATTTGCCCTTATTTAAAAACTAGTTGATTGGAGAGGAGATTTACTATTTAGGGCCTCTCTCCCTGTCCCTCTCCAGGGAGTTGACTGAACTGAATTAGAAACAAAACTACATACTACAGACAAGTAATGGAGAGATCTGTAATTCTTCACTTTTCTGACATTGTGTGTGTGTGTGTGTGTGTGTGTACAATCTGACCATATTTTTCTGATTTTCTTCTTGTACATTAAAGCATTATTGATAGTTTCTACTCATTCAAATACAGAACCCGTATTTTCATTATTAATTGCTTTTACTATATTATTTACAATATTGTCTTCATTTCCTACTGTTCTAAGAGCAGAGCGGGTATGTTGTTTAGTGTCTTTAGTTCAGTAAATGATCATAGTGCAGGTATCAATCATTCTTCAAATAAAATATGACTGGGAAATTAGAGTATATTTAGCCTGGGGTTAGTTGTATTTATGTAGGAAAATCTCAGTCATATTTCTTAGTCATATTTCTCAATGGTTATTCTCATTTGCTTCTGTATTTATTAAGAAAAAATAACATTATTTCTGAGCTTGTATGGTGCCTGTCATGGATTGAATTGTGTCCCCTCAAATATGTGTCAACTTCGCTAGACCATGATTCCCAGTATTGTGTGGTTGTCCTTCATTTGTGATTTGAAGTAACTTTCCCACCTGTTGTAAATCCTAATCTCCACCTGTCATTAATGAGACAAAATGAGGTTATGTTAAAGAAGATTAGGGTAGGACGCAACACCCTTACTCAGGTCACATCCTTGATCCCATGTACTGGGAGTTTCCCTGGGGTGTGGCCTGAATCACCTTTTATTTTATAAGAGATAAAAGAGAGAGAAGCAAGCAGAGGAGGGGATCTCATATCACCAAGAAACAAACACTGAAAGCAGAAGCGCCCTTTGGACCCAGGGTCTCTGTGCAGAGAAGCTCCTAGACTAGGGGCAAATCGATGACAAGGACCTTCCCCCAGAACCAAAAGAGAAAGAAAGAGCCCTCCGCAGGAGTTGGTGCCCTGAATTTGTGCTTCTAGCCTCCTAGGGTTTATGGGAATAAACTTTTGTCTGTTAAAGCAATCCACTTGTGATATTTCTGTTATAGTGGCACTAGATAACTAAAACAGTGCCTTCTAGTGAAAGGCTGGTGTGGAAAAATTGATGCAATACTTGGCAAAGTATTAATTTCCTTCGAAATTACTTGCCTTGATTTTCCTATACTATCTACTTTATTGGAGCCCTGTTGGCATAGTGGTTAAGAGCTATGGCTGCTAACAAAATGGTTGGCAGTTCAAATCTACCAGCTTCTCCTTAGAAACCCTATGGAGCAGTTCTACTCTGTCCTATAGGATCACTATGAGTCTCTTAACCATAAAAGTATTCCATTTTCTAAGAGTAACTCTTCATTTTGCTTTTATTTTTAACAAAATATCTAATAAGCAATTTCTATAAAATGGTTTTATGTCTTCCATTCATGAAGTAATTCCTAAAGATTATATATCAGAATGTTGTGGGTTTTTTTATTCAATGTTTACTAAGTGAACAAGAGTTATTCAAGATATCTATGCTATTACCTAATAGATGTGAAATATTGGGTAAAACATGTTGATTTCCATACATATATAATTTATACTCTATTAATCTCATACATGTGTTTTCATTATTGGTTATTTGATTGAGTGAGTAATTTGTATATTTACCAAGCACTTGTAGACAACCTCTTACATGTCAGGCATTACACTAGTGCTGGAGTTTTGACAGTGAAAAGCCGTTGTTCTTGCCCTCTGTGAGTCCAAATCTAGTAAGGGAATCAATCAGGTACAAAGAATTTGTACAGTATGGTTAGTTGGTATAATCAGGAGACTTAAAGATCGGTAAAATTTAGTTAGATGAATAAATGGAAGAAGGGAAAAACATAAGTCTATGCAACAGCATTTCATTGTTATTTTACCTAAATGGTGTCTAAAACAGTTTTGCAAACGTTTTATTGAATTTGCACTTCTGATGATGACAATTGCAATTTTTTGTGGTCATGATCAAGTATTTTAATTTACATTTAATGCAAACCTCCCACATTATAATCAGTAAGGAGGTGATTTCTGTTGAAAACACGGAAGGAGGAGGAACAGAGCATGAGAAGATGTTTGTTAACAGTAAGTATGATGTAGTTCAGACATCTTACTCACAAGCCATTTAAAATCAAAAGTATTCTATTCACAATATCAATTAAAATATTTACTATTGAAAAATAGAAAGAGCCCTGGTAGCACAGTGGTTAAGCCCTCAGATCCTAACTGAAAGCTCGACTGTTTGAACTCACCAGCGGCTCCACAGGAAAAAGATGTGGTAGTCTTCTTCCATAAAAATTACAGCCTTGGAAAC
Source organism: Elephas maximus indicus (assembly GCF_024166365.1). NCBI lineage: Eukaryota > Metazoa > Chordata > Mammalia > Proboscidea > Elephantidae > Elephas > Elephas maximus. The sequence continues at coordinate 34,382,899 of NC_064826.1, forward strand.
CCTATAGGGCAGTTCTACACTGTCCTATAGGGTCAGTAAAAGTCTTAATCAACTTGACAGCACATAACAACAACATCAAAAAAAAAAAAAATAGACACTAGATAAGTGGTAACTTTGCTGAAGAGTAAAACAGTACACAATACCAGGGAAGCCAGCACAACCTGACCAAGGCAAGATCAAGGAAGCTTCATAGATACATTCAAACATACCCTGGGGGACCGAATTACTGAGCTAAGGGCTGGGGACCTCTAGCTCAATTAGCATAACATAGTTTATAAAGAAAATGTTCTATATCCTACTTTCGTGAGTAGCATCTGGGGTCTTAAAAGATTGTGGGCAGCCATCTAAGATACTCCACTTGTCCCACCCTATCTGGAGCAAGGAAGAATGAAGATAACCAAAGACACAAGGGAAAGATCAGTCCAAAGGACTAATGGACCACAACTACCACTGCATCCAGCAGACGGAGTCCAGCACAATTAGATGGTGCCTGGCTACCTCCACCATCAATTGCTCTGACAGGGATCACAATACGGGGTGCCAGACATGGCTGAAGATAAATGTAGAACAAAATTCTAACTCACTCACACACACACGCACACACACACACACACACACACACACACAAAACAACAACAACCAGACTTACTGGTCTGACAGAGACTGGATAAACCCTGAGAGTATGGCTCCCCAACCCACTGCCGTCTAGTCAATTCTGACTCATAGAGACCCTATAGGACAGGGTAGAACCGCCCCATAGAGTTTCCAAGGAGCACCTGGTGGACTTGAACTACTGATCTTTTGGTTAGCAGCCGTAGCATTTAACCACTATGCCACCAGTGGTTCCCAGATGCCCTTTTAATGCAGTACTGAAGTCACTCCTGAGGTTCAACCTTCAGCCAATGATTAGACAGACCCAACCACATGATCTTAACAATTGATGCAGAAAAGGCATTTGACAAAGTCCAACACCCATTCATGACAAAAACTCTTAGAAAAATTGGAAAAGAAGGAAAACTCCTCAACATAAGAAAGGGCATTACACAAAGCCAACAGCCAACATCATCCTAAATCGAGAGAGTCTGAAAGCATTCCCCTTGAGAATGAGAACCAGAAAAGGATGCCCTTTATCACCACTCTTATTTCAACATTGTGCTAGAGGTTCTAGCCAGAGCAATTAGGCTAGAAAGAGAAATAGACAGCATCCAAATTGGTAAGGAAGAAGTAAAATATCCCTATTTGCCGATGATGATCTTATACACAGAAAACCCTAAAGAATCCACAAGAAAACTACTGGAACTAATATAAGATTTCAGCAAAGTATCAGGATACATGATAAACATACAAAAATCAGTTGGATTCCTCCACACCAACAAAGAGAACAGCAAAAAGAACAGCAAAAAATCACCAAGTCAATACCGTTTACAATAGCCCTCAAGAAGATAAAATTTGTAGGTATAAAAACCAGAGATGTAAAACCCTACACAAAGAAAACTACAAGACACTACCGTAAGAAAACAAAAGAGACCTACATAAGTGGAAAAAACATATTTGTTCATGGATAGGAAGACTTATCATTGTAAAAACATCTATTCTACCCAAAGCGATCTATAGATACAATGCCATCCCAAATCAAATTCCAATGGCATTTTTTAATGAGATGGAGAAACAAATCACCAACTTCATATGGAAAGAGAAGAGGCCCAGGATAAGTAAAGCATTATTGAAGAAGAATAACTAAGTGGGAAGTCTCATACTACCTGATTTTAGAACCTATTATACCACCACAATAGTCAAAAGAGCCTGGTACTGGTACAACAACAGATATATAAACCAATGCAACAGAATTGAGAATCCAGGTATAAATTCATCCACTTATGAGCAGCAGATATTTGACAAAGACCTAAAGTCCATTAAGTGGAGAAAAGGCAGTCTCTAACAAATGGTACTGGCATAACTGGATATCCATCTGCAAAAAAATGAAACAAGATCCATGCCTCACACCATGCACATAAACTAACTCAAGATGGATTAAAGACCTACATATAAAATCTAAAGTGATAAACATCATGCAAGAAAAAATAGGGACAATGCTAGGAGCCCTAGAACATGGCATAAAGAGTATACAAAACATAACTAACAATGCACAAACACCAGAAGAGAAACTAGATAACAGAGAGCTCCTAAAAATCAAACACTTATGCTCATCCGAAGACTTCACAGAAAGAGTAAAAAGACAACCTACAGACTGGGAAAAAATTTTTGACTATGACAAATCCAATCAGTGTCTAATCTCTAAAATCTACAAGATACTGCAAAATCTCAACAGCAAAAAGACAAGTAACCCAATTAAAAAATGGGCAAAAGATATAAACAGGCACTTTACCAAAGAAGACATTCAGGCTGCTAACAGATATATGAAGAAATGCTCACGATCATCAGCTATTAGAGAAATGCAAATCAAAACTACAATGAGATACCATCTCACCACCAACAAGGCTAGCATTAATCCAAAAAACACAAAATAATAAATGTTGGAGAGGTTGTGGAGAGACTGAAACACTTATACACTACTGGTGGGAATGTAAAATGATACCATGATTTAAGGAATTGATTTGGTGCTTCCTTAAAAAGCTAGAAATAAAACTACCATATGATCCAGCAATCTCAGTCCTTGGAATATATCCTAGAGAAATAAGAGCCCTCACATGAATAGATATATGCACACTCATGTTTGTTGCAGCACTGTTTACAATAGCAAAAAGATGGAAACAACTTAGCTGCTCATCAACAGATGGATGGATAAACAAAAATATGGTATATTCACTCAGTGGAATACTACACAATGATAAAGAACAACAATGATGAATCTGTGAAATATCTCATAACATGGATGAATCTGGAAGGCATTATGCTGAGTGAAATAGTCACAAAAGGACAAATACTGTATGAGACAACTATTATAAGAACCCATGAAAAGGTTTAAACACAGAAGAAAACAGTATTTGATGGTTACGAGGGTGGGGAGTGAGGGAAAGGAATATTCACTAACTAGATAGCAGACGAGAATTATTTTAGGTGAAGGGAAGGACAACACACAATACAGAGGAAGTCAGCACACAACTCGGCTAAACCAAAAGCTAAGAAGTTTCTTGAATACAACCAAAAACTTTGAGGGACAGAGAAGCAGGGCTGGGGGTCTGAGGACCATGGTTTCAGCGGATATCTAAGTCAATTGGCATAACAAAGTTTATTTAAAAAATGTTCTGCATCCCACATTGGTGAGTGGCATCAGGGGTCTTAAAAGCTAGCAAGAGGCTATCTAAGATGCATCAATTGGTCCCAACCCACTTGGAGCAAAGGAGAATGAAGAACACTAAAGACACAAGGAAAATAAGAGTCCAAGAGACAGAAAGGGCCACATAAACCAGAGACTCCATCATCCTAAGACCAGAAGAATGAGATGGTACCTGGCAACCACCAGTGACTGCTCTGACAGGGAACACAACAGAGAGTCCCTGATGGAGCAGGAGAAAAGTGAGGTGCAGAACTCGAATTCTAGTAAAAAGACCAGTCTTAATGGTCTGATTGAGACTAGAAGGACCCCCAAAGGACATGACCCCTGGAATCTCTAAACTAAAACCATTCATGAAGCCAACTCTTCAGACAAAGATTAGGCTGGACTATAAAACATAACCCCCACGTGTCTGTCAGTTTGTTGTACTGTGGGGGCTTGCGTGTTACTGTGATGCTGGAATCTATGCCACTGGTATTCAGATACCAACAGGGTCACCCATGGAGGACAGGTTTCAGCTGAGCTTCCAGACTAAGACACACTAGGAAGAAGGACCTGGCAGTCTACTTCTGAAAAGAATTAGCCAGTGAAAACCTTATGAGTAGCAGAGGAACATTGTCTGATATAGTGCTGGAAGATGAGCCCACCAGGTTGGAAGGCACTCAAAAGACAACTGGGGAAAAGCTGCCTCCTCAAAGTAGAGTTGACCTTAATGATGCGGGTGGAGTAAAGCTTTCGGGACCTTTATTTGCTGATGTGGCACGACTCAAAATGAGAAGAAACAGCTGCAAACATCCATTGATAATCGGAAACGGGAATGCATGAAGTATGAATCTAGGAAAATTAGAAATTATCAAAAATAAAATGAAACACATAAACATCGATATCCTAGGCATTAGTGAACAGAAATGGACTGGTATTGGCCATTTTGAACCAGACAATCATAGAGTCTACTATGCTGGTAATGACAACTTGAAGAGGAATGCTGTCGCATTCATCATCAAAAAGAAAATTTCAAGATCTACCCTGAAGTGCAATGCTGTCAGTGATAGGATAATATCCATACACCTTCAGGGAAGACCAGTTAATACGACTATTATTCAAATATACGCAACAAGCACTAGGGCCAAAGATGAAGAAATAGAAGATTTTTATCAGCTGCTACAGTCTGAAATTGATCAAATATGCAGTCAAGATGCATTGATAATTACTGGTGATTTTAATCTGAAAGTTGGAAACAAAGAAGAAGGATCAGTATTTGGAAAATATGGCCTTGGTGATAGAAACAATGCCGGAGATCAAATAATAGAATTTTGCAAGATCAATGACTTCTTCATTGCAAATACCTTCTTTCACCAACATAAATGGTGACTATACACGTGGACCTCGCCAGGTGAAACACACAGAAATCAAATTGACTACATCTGTAGGAAAGGGACGATGGAAAAGCTCAATATCATCAGTCAGAACAAGGCCAGGGGTCAGCTGTGGAACAGACCACCAATTGCTCATATGCAAGTTTAAGCTGAAACTGAAGAAAATCAGAGCAAGTCCACAAGAGCCAAAATATGACCTTGAGTATATCCCACCTGAATTTAGAAACCATCTGAAGAATAGATTTGATGCATTGAACACTGGTGACCAAAGACGGGACGAGTTGTGGAATGACATCAAGGACATCGTACATGAAGAAAGCAAGAGGTCATTGAAAAGCCAGGAAAGAAAGGACAGACCAAGATGGATGTTGGAGGAGACTCTGAAACTTGCTCTCGAATGTCGAGCAGCTAAAGCAAAAGGAAGAATTGATGAAGTAAAAGAACTGAACAGAAGATTGCAAAGGGTGGCTCGAGAAGACAAAGTAAAGTATTATGATGACATGTGCGAAGAGCTGGAAATGGAAAACCAAAAGGGAAGAACACGCTTGGCGTTTCTCAAGCTGAAAGAACTGAAGAAAAAATTCAAGCTTCGAGTTGCAATAGCGAAGGATTCTATGGGGAAAATATTAAATGACACAGGAAGCATCAAAAGAAGATGGAAGGAATACACAGAGTCATTATACCAAAAAGAATTAGTCGATGTTCAACCGTTTTAAGAGGTAACATATGATAAGGAACCGATGGTACTGAAGGAAGAAGTCTGAGCTGCTCTGAAGGCATTGGCGAAAAACAAGGCTCCAGAAATTGATGGAATATCAATGGAGATGTTTCAACAAATGGATGCAGCACTGGAGATGCTCATTCATCTATGACAAGAAATATGGAAGACAGCTTCCTGGCCAACTGACTGGAAGAGATCCATATTTATGTCTATTCCCAAGAAAAGTGATCCAACCGAATGTGGAAATTATAGAACAATATCATTAATATCAGAAGCAAGCAAAATTTTGCTGAAGATCATTCAAAAATGGCTGCAGCAATATATCAATGGGGAACTGCCAGAAATTCAGGCCGGTGTCAGAAGAGGACGTGGAACCAGGGATATCATTGCTGATGTCAGATGGATCCTGGCTGAAAGCAGAGAATACCAGAAGGATGTTTACCTGTGTTTTATTGACTATGCAAAGGCATTCGACTGTGTGGATCATAACAAATTATGGATAACATTGCAAAGAATGGGAATTCCAGAACACTTAATTGTGCTCATGAGGAACCTGTACATAGATCAAGAGACAGCTGTTCAGACAGAACAAAGGGACACTGATTGTTTTAAAGTCAGGAAAGGTGTGCATCAGGGTTGTATTCTTTCACCATACCTATTCAATCTGTATGCTGAGCAAATAATCCGAGAAGCTGGACTATATGAAGAAGAACGGGGCATCAGGATTGGAGGGAGACTCATTAACAACCTGCGTTATGCAGATGACACAACCTTGCTTGCTGAAAGTGAAGAGGACTTGAAGCACTTACTATTGAAGATCAAAGACCACAGCCTTCAGTATGGATTGAACCTCAACATAAAGAAAACAAAAATCTTCACAACTGGACCAATGAGCAACATCATGATAAATGGAGAAAAGATTGAAGATGTCAAGGATTTTATTTTACTTGGATCCATAATCAATAGCCGTGGAAGCAGCAATCAAGAAATCAAAAGACGCATTGCATTGGGTGTATCTGCTGCAAAGGACCTCTTTAAAGTATTGAAGAGCAAAGACGTCACCTTGAAGATTAAGGTGCGCCTGACCCAAGCCATGGTATTTTCAATCATGTCATATGCATGTGAAAGCTGGACAATGAATAAGGAAGACTGAAGAAGAATTGATGCCTTTGAATTGTAGTGTTGGCGAAGAATATTGAAGATGCCATAGACTGCCAGAAGAACAAACAAATCGGTCTTGGAAGAAGTACAACCAGAATGCTCCTTAGAAGCAAGGATGGCGAGACTGCGTCTTACATACTTTGGACATGTTGCTAGGAGGGATCAGTCTGTGGAGAAGGATATCATGCTTGGCAAATACACGGTCAGCGGAAGAGAGAAAGACCCTCAACATGGTGGATTGACACAGTGGCTGCAACAATGGGCTCAAGCATAACGATTGTGAGGAGGGCACAGGACCGGGCAGTGTTTTGTTCTGTTGTGCATAGGGTCGCTATGAGTCAGAACCAACTTGATGGCACCTAACAACAACAACATAAAACATAAAATGATACTGGTGAGGAGGGTGCATCTTAGCTCAGGTAGACACCTAAGACTAAGTGAGTAGCTCCTGTCCAGAGGTGAGGTGAGAAGGCAGAGGGGGACAGGAGCTGGTTGAATGGACACAGGAAATACAGGGCGGAGAGGAGGAGTATGCTGTCATATTATAGGGAGAGCAACTAGGCTCACATAACAATGTGTGTATAAGTTTTTGTATGAGAAACTGACTTGCATTGTTAACTTTCACTTAAAGCACAATTAAAAAGGAAGATTAGACAGGCCCATAAAACAAAACAAGACTAAACGGGCACACCAACGCAGGGGCAAGGACTAGAAAGTAGGAGGGGACAGGAAAGGTGATAATGGTGAATCCAAGGTCAAGAAGGGAGAGTGTTGACATGTCTTGGTGTTGGCAACAAACGTCATAAAACAATATGTGTATTAACTGCTTAATGAAAAACTAATTTGCTCTGTAAATTTCCTTCTAAATTACAAAAAAAAAAAAGAAAAAAATGTGAGGTTATATAATATATGCACATAAAAAGTAGTCTGTGAAGTAGAAGTCGCAGAGAAAAAAGGGAGGAAAAGATCTGAAAAGAAAAAATGAGAAAGACATACTAGCTGAAAGTATTTCACATTTGATGAAAACTATAACCCACAGACCCAACAGGCTCAATAAAACCCAATTGCAATAAAGCTCCCCCCTCAAAAAAAAAAAAAAACCACGAAGGTACAACAGAAATTGTTGAAAATCAATGTTAAAGAGAAAATCTTAAGAGCAACCAAAGGAAACAGACATATTATTTATAGAGGAACAAGGATAAGAATTTCTGCAGACTTCTCAGAAAACTTTATAAGCCAGAAGATAAAATATCTGTAAAGAGCTGAAAACAAACAAAACAAACCTGTGGAAATAGAATTTTTTTACCAGTGAAATTAGCTTTATAAAAAAAAAGCAAAATGAAGATTTATTTTCCAGCCAAATAAAAGCAGCATATTTCTTACCAGAAGAACTGTATTACAAGATATATTAAAAATACATGAAGAGGTATAGTATTATCTGAAAGAATTTAATAAGCAAAAGATACATATTGCAATCTACAGCAACCACAAATATAGAAATAAAAAAAAAGTATATATAGCCAATAAGTCAATGGTTTAGATACAATACCAAGAAAAGCTCAATTAATCCAAAAGAAAATAAGTAAAAGGAGACAAAGGAAAAATAAACAGACAGGACAAATAGAAAACAAAAGCAAGATAGTAGATTTAAACAAAACTATATGGACAACTTTAAGTCAAATTAAAAGACAGAGGTTGTCAGACCAGATAGAAAAGCAAGATAATTATGCTCTATCTACAGAAGAAACATGCTAAATCCAAAGAAATAAGTAGACTTAATGTAAAAGGATGAAAACTTTATATCATGCAACAGTAATTATAAAATAGAAGAATTGCTACACTAATATCAGTAATACATACTTTAAGAAAAAGTTTGTGTATAAACAGAGATAGAGTTCACAGTAATAAAATCAATAGAGCAAGAACATATAATTATCATGTTCATTATAAACAAAGCTCCAACGCTGACAGATTGAAAGAAGAAGTCAAATTCATAAACACAGTTGGAGATCTCAACATTCCTCTTACTTCCATTATGTAATATCAATCCTATTTCCCCTTGGTAATCAGGATCAATCACACCAGCCATTATGATAACTCCCTTCTTTGTCTGATGACCCAGAGACATGAGGAACCCAAAGTGGCTTGGTGGCATTCTTAACTTCCAGTTCTATGGAATCCATGTTATGTTTCCAGGTGACAGCATTCCTCCCTTTGAGACTAAGACATCTAGACCCCCAGAGGACAGGGTTGCAGGAACTGGAAGCAAAAATTTTGTGGATGGGTCAGTAAGGGTCATAGTGAGTGGTATCACTCCTATTTCCACCCTTTTGTTGCTGGACCCATGAATCCTGGCTATGGGAGAAACAGCACCATATACTAGACTCTGGTTTAGAGCACATACAGCCTCCTGGAGAACATTGCCCCAACCCTGAAAAGTGTAGTCACCTACCTAGCACCATAATTTTGTCTTTAGGTGGCCATTTCATCATTCTATCAAGCCAGCTCCTTCAGGATGATGGGGAACATGGTAGGACCAGTGAATTCCATGAGCATGGGCCCATTGCTGCACTTCATTTGCTATGAAGTGAGTCCCTTGATATGAGGCATTGCATGTGGGATACCATGACAGTGTATAAGGTATTCTGTGAGTCCACAGATGGCAGTTTTGGCAGAAGCATTGCATGCAATAAAGGCAACTCAATATCCAGAATGCCTATCCCAGTAAGGCTGAAACATTGCCCTTTCCATGACGGAAGTGGTACAGTGTAATCATCCTGTCACCAGGTGCATGGCTGATCGCCTCAAGGAATGATGCCATATCAGAAACTCAGTGTTGGTCTCTGTTGCTGACAGACAGGGCACTGAGCAGTGGCTATAACCAAGTCAGCCTTGGTGAGTGGAAGTTCATGTTGCTGAACCCATGTATAACCTCCATCCCTGCACCGTACCACTTTGCCCATGAGCCCATTGGATAATGACAGCAGTGGCTGGGGAAAGAGGATGAGTGGTTTCCACAGAGGTTTCATCCTATCCACTTGATTATTAAAGTTCTCCTCTGCCGAGGTCACCCTTTCGTGAGCATTCGTATGACACACAAATATCTTCACTTCTTTGGCCCATTCAGAGAGGTCTATCCACATACCTCTTTCTCATACCTCCTTGTCATGAATTTTCCAATCATGTTCCTTCCAAGTCCCTGACCATCCAGCCAAACCTTTGGCCACAATCCATGAATCAGTATATAATCACACATCTGGCCATTTCTCCTTCCTTCAAGCAAAGTCAACAACCAGGTGCACTGCTAGAAGTTCTTCTCATTGGGAAGATTTCCCTTCACCACTGTCCTTCAGAGAGGTCCCAGAAAAGGGTTGTAGTGCTGCTGCTGTCCACTGCTGAGTGGTGAATGCATACCGCACAGAACCACATGTAAACCAGGTACAAGTTTTCTCTTCCTCAGTCAACTGATTATAAGGAACAGTCAATGAAGCAACAGGTACAGACTGGGAGAAGGAAGGTAATGTGACAGGAGTGGGGACCATGGGCATTTGGGCCACTTCCTCAGGTAACTTACTTGTGCCTTCAGGTCTTGCTTGAGGCAGATCTTGTATATACCACTTACATTTAACGATGAGTGCTGCTGTGTACATCCAGAGTCATTGACATTTCTTCCCTACTAAGTCTAATTATCATAATGTCATCAATGTAATGGACCAGTGTGACATCTTCTGGAAAGGAAAGGCAGTCAAGGTCCCTGTGGACTAAATTATCACATAGGCCTGGAGAGTTGATATAACCTTGGGGTAGGACAGTGAAGGTGTATTGCTGGCCTTGCTCTACTTCTGGTGATCCTACAAAATTGGAATGAAGAAAAAGTCAGTGGCCAGATCAATAGTTGCATACAGGTACCAGGAGATGTATTAATTTGCTCAAACAGTGAAACCACACCTGGAACAGCAGCTGCAATTGGGGTCATCATTTGGTTAAGCTTTCAATAATCCATGTTGTTCTCCAAGATCCATCTGTTTTTACACAGGCCAAATAGGTGAGTTGAATGGGGATGTGATGGGAAATCACCACTTCTGCATCCTTAAAGTCCTTCATGGTGGTAATAATCTCTACAATTCCTCCAGGAATACAATATTGTTTTGGTTTACTATTTTCCTAGGTAGAGGCAGTTCTAATGGTTTGACTTGGTTTTTCCTATCATAATAGCTCTTATTCCACATGTCAGGAATCCAATGTGGGAGTTCCACCAGTTTCTTAGTATGTCTTTTCCAATAATGCATTCTGGAACTGGAGAAATCACTACAGGATGGGTTCAGGGACCCACTGGACCCACTATGAGATGAGCCTGAGCTGAGACTCCATTAATAACCTGACCTCCATACACCCCCACTCTGACTGGTGGTCCGCAGTGACATTTTGGGCATCCTGCATTAGTTAACAGTTCAGAACCAGTGCCCAGTAATCCCTGGAAAGTCCAATTATTTGCTTTTCCCCAGTGAACAGTCACTCTTGTAAAAGGCCATGGATCCCTTTGGGAAAGGCTGGGAGAAAGATCAACAATACAAATTTTTGACACTGTATTGGAGTCCTTCCTCAAGGGGACTTGGCCTCCCCTTCATTCAAGGGGTTGTGGGTCTACAAACTGGCTCAAGTCTGGGAATTAATTGAGGCACCATGACTCTATACTGGTGATTCAAATTACACTGCTGTTCAGTTGACATAGAATACTTCCACTTGTACAAATCAAGTAAATGTTTAGTAGATTTCTCATGTATTTCACTCGTAGGGACACCATGACTAAGTAGCCAACACCATAATTCCATATGAGTCAGACTATTCTGATTACTGCTTTGACCTTGTTGTCCATTATAGTCACTATGCCCACCTTGTCTTTATTTATTGAGTGCAGCCAATTGATCCCTCCCACCACAGGGTCCAATCAACCCCAATGTAGTTTAAAAAAAACTAGCAGTTAGGTGTCTTAATTCATTTAGGGCAGTTCCCAGTGTCAAATATGACTTACATAAAATAGCAATCACAGAGTCTGCAAGGATGCTGGGGTTCCCTTCACAAATTTTTTCCTCACCATGTGGGGGTCTGTGGGTTTAACCTGATAAATCTACTCTAACATGCCAATATACCTAAGCATTTGTATACCTTCTTCTACCATATACTAAGGCAAGTCTGACACCTCAGCTTGATTTAGTGCACCAAAAACCAAAACCAAATCCACTGCTGTTGAGTTGATTCTGACTCACAGCAACCCTATAGGACAGAGTAGAACTGCCCCATAGAGTTTCCAAACAGTATCTGGTGGATTCAAACTGCTGACCTTTTGGTTAGCAGCCATAGCTCTTAACCACTATGCCACCAGCGTTTTCCATTTAGTGCAGGCCGCTGCTTTATCCCTGCTTCAACAAACCAACTAAATAAACTATTAGATTCTTTTCTAACATTTTGAGCTGAAATATTTAATGAAAGATCTGTATTGAGTGGGCCCATATCAATAAACATAGACTGCTGAACTTTATGTTCCTTTCACCATTATTCCACACCCTTAAAAGATATTCCCACACATATTCCTCAGGTTTCTGTTTGTACATATTAGAAAAGTCAAGGAGTTCTTTTGGAGTGTAGTATACCTCCTCCTAGGTCACACTTTGTATTTCAACTTTTGGGGCTCACTAGGACTTATTTTTTAGGACTTAAGTCCAGTTATAGGTCTAGAAGCAAAAATGGGTGGTGGGGATGGGTACTGGGGATATTCAGCAAAGTTGTGTAGAGCATTTGCCCCAGGAGATGCCCTAGGCTATAACTCAGATTCCACTCCAGGTGATACCTTAAACAAAAGCTCTTCAGATACAGTTGGGTTAATCTAATCAGAGCGTTGTGGAGGGGATAATGGTTTGCTTGGGAGGATGGCTTAGCAGTAAGGAGGGTGCTTGGGAGTAATGTCTTCAGATGTGAAGGTTGGTTCTGTTGGCAGGAGTGATTCAAAGGAAAATAGGGGTTCAATGTCTCCAGCTTCCTGATTATCTGTCCATATGTCCCCATGCCAAGTTTCAGGATCCCATTTTTTTTCACAACCAATGCCCTCACTTTAACTTCAGGCACTGTTTAGGGCTGGGAATTTAATTGGCATTCTAATTTAGACACTCTTACAGTAAGACTCTGGGTTTGGTTTTCAGTAATATCAGCTCTGTTACTACAAGACATAAGGCTTTCTTTCAGTGAACTAACAGCAACTTTGAGGTTTTTTATGTGGCACTTGAGCTGTGACTCTGAAGCCCAGAGCTCACCTCTTTCCTTCACTACTTTGTCTACCAAAAGTAGGACCAACAAACCACCAGCTTCCCTACATGTCTCCTTCTGATAAAATTATAGAAAAGCATCAAAAGAGAACCTCACCTCTCACCAATATGTGATCTATTGTTGGTGGGTGATATTTTGCTTATTAATATCACCACCTCATTACATGGATTAAGCAGTGCCATCTTTACTAGAGACAGAGTCATCAGTGCCTTTAAGATAGTCAGATTTGAGAACCAATTTAGAAAACTCATCCTTATGATTTTGTTTCTCTAGAACCACTCTTGATACCAAATGCCTTAGGCTGGATTCTCTAGAGAACCAAAACCAGTGAAGGATGCGTGTGTGTGTGTACACACACACATACATATGGAGAAACAGAGAAAGAGAGAGAGAGACAGATTTATCTCCAGGAAATGGCTCACACTGTTGTTGAAGTTGGCAAGTCCCAAGTCCGTGGGTCAGGCATCAGCTGGAGGCTTCTTCTAATTCAGGTGGCTGTAGGGGCTGATGAACCCAGAATCAGCAGGTCAGAGAGAAGGCTACTGATTCACAGTGCTGCATAAGCCAGGGAATCCCAAAGTTGGTAGATTAAATGACAGCCTGCTGGCTCACAGGGCTGTGGAGTTGGTAGGGCAGGTGGCAAGCTGTTGGCTCTTATGTAGGGTAGAGGCCACATGCCCAGAGAAACATCCCTTACAACTGACTGGCTGATCACATCAGATAACATCATGGAGGTGATTATATTATATCACAAAATGCATGATAATTACATCAGATAACAAAATGAAAGATAATTACGTAATAGTGAGAATCGTAGTCTAGCCAATTTGACACCTAACATTAAATATCACAGCAATGATATCCCTCATTTCACGTCCTCTTCTGAATCTGGCTTGAATTTGTGTCAGTTCCCTGTCGACATACTGTGCAGATGGTTTTTGGATTGTCTTCAGCATAATTTTACTTGCATATGATATCAATGATATTGTATGATAATTTCCACATTCCATTGGACCACCTTTCTTTGGAGTGGGCATAAACATGGATCTCTTCCAGTCAGTAGGCCAGGTAGCTTTCTTCCAAATTTCTTGTCATAGACAAGTGAGTGCTTCCTGCATTGTATCCTTTTGTTGAAACATCTCAAATGGTATTCTGTCAATTCCTGGACCTTGTTTTTCGCCAACGCCTTCAGTGCATCTTGGACTTCTTCCTTCAGTACCACTGGTTCTTGATCATATGCTACCTCCTGAAATGGTTGAACATTGACCAATTCTTTTTGGTACAGTGACTTTGTGTATTCTTTCCATCTTCTTTTGATGGCTCCTGGGTCATTTAATATATTGTCCATAAAATCCTTCACTATTGCAACTCGAGGTTTGGGTTTTTTCTTCAGTTCTTTCATCTTGAGAAATGCCAAGTGTGTTCTTCCATTTTGATTTTCTAATTCCAGGTCTTTGCACATTTCATTATAATACTTTATCTTCTAGAGCCGCCCTCAAAATCTTTTGTTCAGCTATTTTACTTCATTATTTCTTCTGTTCACTTTACCTACTCTACATTCAAGAGCAAGTTTCAGAGTCTCTTTTGACATCCATCTTGGTCTTTTCTTTCTTTCCTGTCTTTTTAATGACCTTTCGCTTTCATCATGTATGATGTCCTTGATGTCATTCTATAACTTGTCTGGTCTTCTTCAGTCATTAATGTTAAATGTGTAAAATCTATTAGTGAGATGGTCTCTAAATTCAGGTGAGATATACTGAAGGTCATACTCTGGCTCTCGTGGACTTGTTCTAATATTCTTCAACTTCAGCTTGAACCTGCATATGAGCAATTAATAATCTGTTCCTTAGCTGGCACCTGGCTTTGTTCTGACTGATGATATTGAGCTTCTCTATTGTCTTTTTCCACAGGTGTAGTTGATTTGATTCCTTTGTATTCCATCTGGTGAGGTACGTGTGTATAGCCACTGTATACCCTGTTGATAAAACATGTTTCCAATCAATAGGTCATTGGTCTTGCAAAATTCTATCATGAAATCTCCAGAGTCATTTCTATTTTCAAGGCCATACTTTCCAACTACTGATCCTTCTTCTTTGTTTCTTATTTACATTGTTACTTATTGATGAAGATCAAAGACTACAGCCTTCAGTATGGATTACACTTCAATATAAAGAAAACAAAAATTCTCACAACTGGACCAATAAGCAACATCATGATAAATGGAGAAAATATTGAAGTTGTTGAGGATTTCATTTTACTTGGATCTACAGTCAATGCCCATGGAATCCCAGTCAAGAACTCAAACAACATATTGCATTGGGAAAATCTGCTGCAAAAGACCTCTTTAAAATGTTAAAAAGCAAAGACATCACTTTAAGGGTTAAGGTGTTCCTGACCCAAACCACCCTGTCATCAATTGCCTCATATGCATGTGAAAGCTGGACAATGAATAAGGATGACTGAAGAAGAACTGGTGCCTTTGAATTATGCTGTTGGCAAAGAATGTTGAATATACCATGCACTGCTAGAAGAATGAACAAATCTATCTTGGAAGAAGTACAGACAGATGGCTCCTTAGAAGCAAGGATGGCGAGACTTCATCTCACATACTTTGGACATGTTATCAGGAGGGACCAGTCCCTGGAGAAGGACATTATGCTTGGTAAAGTAGAGGGTCAGTGAAAAAGAGGAAGACCCTCAACGAGGTGGATTGACACAGTGCCTGCAACAATGGGGATGGCACAGGACTGGGCGGTATTTCATTCTGTTGTACATAGGGTTGCTATGAGTCGGAGCTGACTCAATGGCACCTAGCAACAATAACAACACAAAAAGTTTTGCTTGTGTTAGAATATCTTATTTGTTTCCACTTTGGGGCTATTATAAATAAATATTCAATGAATATTTGTTTACAAGTCTTTGTGTGAATATAAGTTTTCTTTATTTCTGGGTGTATTGCTGGGCTGTGTGTTAAGTGAAAATTTCCATGCCTCTTTGCCAGCCCTGAGTTCTGCCCTTTGACACCTGGAGAGAGTAAGGCGTTTGTTTTCTATCTACCAAAGCTATGAGTGAGTTGGGAACTATACTTAGTGAAAGGTGAGGCACACCCACAAATCTCACCAGGAGCTGGTTTTTCCTTTCAGAGGTAGACCTTCTAGTCTCTGTTTGCTTTTTAACAGACTCTCTGTGGTCCTCGGGGCTCATGTGTAGTTTAGCAGACAGTCAAGATTTTCAGCTGAGTGTTAGATCTCAGCTGTTCTGTGGTTTTTTTTTTTCCAGAGAAAAAGAATCTTCCCCTTATATATTCAGTTGGTCTGCTGCCTTGAACTCCATCATCCACCACCTGAGCTGTAAGACTATGGGTCTCCACCACCTGGTTTGGGGTAGGGTGATTCGTGAAGTGCTAAAGGCAAGAAAGCTACAAATTCATAGTTCTTACCCCATACAGTAGCCATCTTTAAAGAAAATTATTCTCAAAACTTTGTATGATTTTGGAAAATTCCAATGCCTTTTAGATAGCCGTTTATAATAATTTTGTCCAGTTTTTTTTTAATAATTGCTATCTGCATAAGGGGTTGCTTGTCATTAACAGAAAGGTCATTTTTTTAATTTTTAAGCATAGTACTTTGCAAAGAAATGTCTAGAAATATATTCATCAAAGCATCAATAATAGTTACTCTACAAGGGTGGAATTTCATATATTTTTAAGCTTTTCTTTATTTTTCTGCATGAGTGCATGTTATCCTCTAATCAGAAAAAAAAAAAAATCAGTTCTATTATCTTCATTTTGTAATGGTTTGCAAGAACAAGAACACCGGAAGCTGGAGCTGAGGTACAATTTTAGAGAGTGTTAAAGGGCTTTAACAAACAGAAGAGAATTATTTGTAATTAGTGTAGTTTTATGTCTAATGCAAAACCTCCCAATTAAGGTGGTACTTGAAAAGATCTGTTAAGCTTTCACTCTTAAGTGATTTTAATTTTTTTCTTATTTATGATATTAATTTTTATTAGTATAAGGCAGCTTTTACAATACAAAATAATGTGGGCTCTTGTTGTCTGATTAATTTCATAATTGTCTTAGTCTGGGTTTTCTAGAGAAGCAAAACCAGTAAAGTGTATTATATATAGAGAGAGATTTATATCAAGGAAACAGCTCAGGCGATTGTGGAGGCTGGAGTGTCCCAAGTCTGTGGATCAGTATAGAGGCCTCTTCCAATTCCCACAGCCACAGACACTGGCGATCCCAAGATCAGTAGGTCAGATAGCAGAGTTCCCATTCACAGACTGTGAAAGGTGATGAATCCTAAGATCAGCAGAAAAGAGTGCAGTGTTTTTCCTGATTCACGTAGCTGCAAGGGCTGGTGAACCCAAAACTGGCAGGTCAGGGAGCAGGACTCTTGCTTGCAGGCTATGAAGATCAACAAATCCCAAGATCAACAGGTAAGCTGCTAGCTCAAGTCCCGAGGACTGGAGGTCAGATGACAAAAGACAGCTGCTGAATCCAGAACAAGCCAAAAGCCTTGGCAAGGTGAGCAGAAAGGAATTAGGCAGCAGAAGGCGGAGAGATGAAGGCTGAGGGGGTGATGAGCCACCATAGGCCCCACCCTCACTGGTAACACTCAGCAGATTCCTTCATGGGGCTCCTCACATATCAAACTTCAACAGGGAAGTGAGCACAACATTATACAACTGCCAAAACACTGAGAATCATGGCCCAGCCAAGTTGTCACACAGTCAACCATCACAGTCCACCCCTCGTCAGCTTGACACCCGTACACATCTCCCCAAACCATACATAACCTCTGAATAAAGACAGTTACAAAGTCATACTTGCACCTGACATGATACAACACACATACAACTGAAAATGCACTAGCCCCATTTACATCTTTTATTTTATAAGTGAAGGAAACAAAAATATCTGATACACACATGCAAAGCAGAAATACTCGTAACAATTACAGTCCTCATTTCTACAACTGGTCATGTTGCCGTAATTGGTATTTAGAGCTACCTTCTTCCACTACTCATTCCATATTCCCTTTACCCTCAACAAGCACCTCAGTTGGTCTTGGTTCTTTGCCTGGTGGGGTGACCAAAACCTTCATTCCTGAAGGGTCTGGGCCGTTAGTAGTAGCTGGTGGTCATTGAGATCTCATTTTTAATCCTCTCAACAACCCTATCAAGTGTTAGACTAGGAAACTGAGTTTTAGGAAGTTTGATTTTTTTTCTCCATGGCCACTAAGTTAGTAAAGGGCAGAGCTGGAATTCCTCAGATTTGAACCCAAGCTGACTGGCTCTATGCTCCATCTTTATCATAGCCTTGTATGGAGACATGGGGGTGGGGTGGGAAAGGGGGTGTCATGGTCCCTCTCTCTCAAAATTAAATTCTAGAAAATGTTATCAAAAGAAGCTGGAGATATTCTTTTTCAGAGATCTAATTAGGCTAAAATTGGCTATTATTTTTCCAGGGTTCTTTAGATATATTCCAAATTAAAGGCAAAACAATGTCTAAAAATTTCTTCCAGATCTCTAATTCATTATCTAAGTTCTTAGCAATTTTGATTCAAGGAAACACTTGCAAATACCTTTTTATGCGCTGGACCTCAAAAACTTTTCTTTTTTTTTTTTAACATTGGCACTGAATTTTCCCTTTATTTAGATTTCTAAAAATAGGATGTTATTTCTTAAGGTCAGTAGTGGAAAACTCTGGGTAAGAGTGACAGAAGCTTCTTGTGTTTCTCCATTAGCCACTCTCCTCTTGAGTTTTAGCTGTGTACGTGGCTGCCTAGCCAAACAACATTTCCCTGCCTCTCTTTTAGTTAGGTGTGGCTATATGAGTTACTTCTGGCCAAAATACTATAAATAGAAATGAAATATGCCACCAAAGTCACATCTTTCAAAAGTGAGGTGCTTGCTTTCCACTTCCTTACCCCCCTCTCTTTTCTGCAAGTTGGAAAATGGATATATCTGAAGCAACTTCCTTGGACTTAGCTATCAGTGCCACATATTGAGAATGGTAGGGTTGACCTATCCACCCTGGATCACTTTGTTGTGTACTGCTGAGTAAAAATATGTCCTTCTGTATTATTGATATTATGTATTTTATCGTCTCTTTGTTTCAACAATGTAGCCAGTCTCCTAATGTAAAAATTGATTTCCTGAAAGTGGGGTATTGCCATAATTAAATGCAAAAATATGTAATACAGGCTTAGTCATCAGGTGGTTAAAAAAAAAAAAAGTAGGAGGCAAGAAAGATATAATGCAGGCTAAAAGGTAGTGGCTCTTGCTGTACTGGAGAAAAATTTAGTAAAACAGTGACCTGTAGTAATTTGGGAGGCAGACCATACTTTTACAGAGACAGAGCACCAGGGGATGTGGTTGAAAAAGTAAAAATGTCGATGTACGCTGGCAAATCCTTTCTGTTTTTAGTAAATCACCAAAGAGAGATAAACTTAGTCAACCATTAGCCATTTTGCAGCCAAAAATTGAAGGGAACAAAGCCTTTCTAATGGGGCACTCTCTGCCTCACTGATCAGAAAAGGAATTGATCTTATAATATGAAGATATGATATTTTCTTATGTAATTTTTCTTTTTCATGAAACCAGTATAAGGAATTGAAATCATAAAGAGCCAACACTGATGGCCCTGCCAAGTCAGTATTTCTTCTGGATTAGAAATAGAAAGGTCATGTCAGATTGAGTAAGCAGACTGATTGGAAGTTTAATTTTTGTTCCCTGTTATCTCATGCCAAGTTTTGAGTAGTTTGATTGTGAAAGAGTGAATTTGTTGGGGAAAAAAAAAGTGGACAGTATCAAATTACTTTAAAAAAAAAAAGAAGAAATTTAAATGCCTGACGGATCACAAATCAGTGTTAAACCACTAAAGTTGTAACCAAATAAAAATGTCTTCTAATACCATAAGAAAAAAAAAAAAAAAGGAAACTGTGCATCCAGTAATTTGGAACCTTGTTGTTGTTGGTAGGTGCTGTCAAGTCAGTTCTGATTCATAGGGACCCAATGTACAATGCAATGAAACACTTTCCTGGCCTGCACCATCCTCACAATCCTTAAAAAAATGAAAGTTTGGAAAAGACAGTCTTTTTAACAAATGGTACTGGCATAACTGGATATCCATTTGCAAAAAAACAAAACAAGACCCATACCTCACTCCATGCACAAAAATGAGCTCCAAATGGATCAAAGACCTAAATATAAAATCTGAAACAATAAAGATCATGGAAGAAAAAACAGAGTCAACGTTAGGAGCCCTAATATACAGCATAAACTGTACCAAACATTACTAACAATGCAGAAGAAAAACTAGATAACTGGGAGCTCCCCAAAATCAAACACCTATGCTCATCCAAAGACTTCACCGAAAGAGTAAAAAGCTTACCTACAGACTGGAAAAAAATTTTTGGCTATGACATTTCCGATCCCTGCCTGATCTCAAAAATCTACATGATACTGCAAAAACTCAACTCCAAAGAGACAAATAACCCAATTAAAAAATGGGCAAAAGATATGAACAGACATTTCACTAAAGAAGACATTCAGGTAGCTAACAGATACATGAGGAAATGCTCACGAACATTAGCCATTAGAGAAATGCAAATCAAAACTACAATGAGATTTCATCTCCCTCCAGTAAGGCTGGTATTAATCCAAAAAACACAAAATAATCAATGCTGGAGAGGCTGTGGCGAGATTGGAACACTTATACACTGCTGGTAGGAATGTAAAATGGTACAACCACTTTGGAAATCAATTTGGCACTTCCTTAAAAAGCTAGAAATAGAACTACCATATGATCCAGCAATCCCACTCCTTGGAATACATCCTAGAGAAATAAGAGCCTTTACACGAACAGATAGGTGCACACCCATGTTTATTGCAGCACCGTTTACAATAACAAAAAGATGGAAGCAAACAAGGTGCCCATTAATGGATGAATGGATAAATAAATTATGGTATATTCACACAATGGAATACTACACAACGATAAAGAACAGTGATGAATCTGTGAAACATTTCATAGCATGGAGGAATCTGGAAGGCATTATGCTGAGTGAAAGTAGTCAGTTGCAAAACAACAAATTTTGTATAAGACCACTATTATAAGAACTCAAGAAATAGTTTAAACAGAGAAGAAAATATTCTTTGATGGTTACAAGAGGGGGGAGAGAGGGAGAGTGGGAGAGGGGTATTCACTAATTAGTAGGTAAGAACTACTTTAGGTGACAGGAAAGACAACACACAATACAGGCAAGGTCAGCACAACTGGACTAAACCAAAAGCAAAGAAGTTTCCTGAATAAACTGAATGCTTCAAAGGCTAGTGTAGCAGGGCTGGGGTTTTGGGGACCAACCGGCATAATAAAATCTATTAAGAAAACATTCTGCATCCCACTTTGGAGAGTGGCATCTGGAGTCTTAAACACTAGCAAGCAGCCATCTAAGATGCATCAATTGGTCTCAACCCACCTGGATCAAAAGAGAATGAAGAACACGAAGGACACAAGGTAATTACGAGCCCAAGACACAGAAAGGGCCACATAAACCAGAGACTACATCAGCCTGAGGCCAGAAGAACTAGACAGTGCCCGGCTACAACGGATGACTGCACTGGCAGGGAACACAGCTGAGAACCCCTGATGGAGCAGGACAGCAGTGGGATGCTGACCCCAAATTCTCATAAAAAGACCAGACTTATTGGTCTGAGACTAGAAGGACCCCAGTGATCATGGCCCCCAGACCGTCTCTTGGCCCAGGGCAGGAACCATTCTGAAAGCCAACTCTTCAGACAGGGATTGGACTGGACAATGGGTTGGAGAGGGATGCTGGTGAGGAGTGAGCTACTTGGAACATGTGGACACTTGAGACTATGTTGGCATCTCCTGCCTGGAGGGGAGATGAGAGGGAAGAGGGGGTTAGATGCTGGCAAAATGGACAGGAAAAGAGAGAGTGGGAGGAGGGAGCGGGCTGTCTCATTAGGGGGAGAGCAATTGGGAGTATGTAGCAAGGTGTATATAAGTTTTTGTGTCAGAGAATGACTTGATTTGTAAACTTTCACTTAAAGCACAATAAAAATTAAAAAAAAAAAAAAAAGGAAGTTCGAAGTCTTAAAAGCTATAACCAGAGAATATCTAGCTGCCAGTAAATTGAGGTAGGTCAGGAGATAGCCTGGGCCCAGAAGCTAGTAAAAAAATGGAAGTCTGAATTCTTAAAAGCTATAACCAGAGAATATCTTTGGCTTTGGTTACTTCAGATAGAGTTGACCGGGAGCAAAATGACCAGAAAAAAAAAAAAAAAAATCACTGCTAAATAAACCACAAGTCTGGCTTGCAAAAGTCCATGGTTACTGAACCTCTGAACAGACGTTTTCCGGTACTTCTGCAGAAGAGTATGGCAGTAAGAACATACTCTTTAGCTCCATGTTACTATGTGATCGGAGCTGTAGTGGCACACTGATTAAGAGCTTGGCTGCTAACCAAAATGTCAGCAGTTCGAATCCATCAGCTGCTCATTGGAAACTCTATAGGGCAGGGTTTCTATGAGTCAGAATCACTTGGACGGCAATGGGTTTGGTTTTTTGTTTTTGAATATGTGATCACAGAGAACAAATTACGCAAGGGCAAAAGTCAGGGGCTAAAGAGGACATTGGACTAGGACATCATTCCCAGAATTTATGGAAAATAGATGAGATAATCAAGGAATTTTGTTGTTGTTAGATGCTGTCGAGCTTATTTCAATTCATAGTGACTCCATATGACAGAGTAGAAGTTCCCACAGGAAAGTTTTGGCTGTAATCTTTGCATGAGCTTATCTCCAGGTCTTTCTTCCAGGAGGCCACTGGCTGGGTTTGAACAACCAATCTTTTGGTTAGAAAGTGAGTGCTTAACTGTTGCACCACCAGGGTGACTTGCATGGCTTTAAAATTCTCAAGCAGGAACTTATACACTAAGCAAGTTTTCAAAATTCACAATCAGCAGGATTTGATGACTCTGTGTTTCTCCTTCTTCCCACATTTGAATCTAAATTTTTGTTTTACTTTGTTCTTACCGTACCATTGTATATTGTGTGTCTATGTTGTGGGCATGTACCTTTTAGTTTATAAATTGCAGGACCATAAGTAGCCACATCTGGTGCTGGAGAGTACTGTGCTTCATCCAAATATATGCATTTTTTGTTGACTGTAACTCTGGGTCTCTCGCTTGAGGATGGGATGAGAATGTTTTATGTATACAAGAAGGGTATATGTTGATATTTGGGTGGACAGAAGGAGGCACCATGGAAGTGATTGCTTATTGTCCTTAGTATCCATTCCTCCCTTCTCCTGTAGTAACAGAACCTTTATTGGTAGAACATGAAAGCTCAGGTAGAGATTACATTTCCCACCCATTCTTGAAAGTAGGTGCAGGCATGTGCTTAGAACTTGGTCAATGGGATGTGAGCAGATACGATACAGGCAGCTTCCAGTCCCAACTGTTAGAAAGAAGCCGCTTGCTCTTCTTGTCTCCATCTGTCCAAGGTCTGGGGAGATGAAGTCAAGTTGAGTTTAAAGCTTTGTCACAAGTGAGGCTTTGTTACAGCAGCTTGCTATGTAACCTAAACATTAGGAACTTCTGCCTATACTTTGTTCCACACGAACGCATGGTTTGTGAGCAAATCATTAACTTAATCGTGCTTGAGATTCTTCAACTCCAAAAGTAAATATCTTCTCTGTCTACTCTCCTTGCCTTTTGTGTGATTCCTATGTAATGAATATGTCCCATTAACTCTGAAGACATGTTGCTCTACACAAATTTAGCATCATTTTAACGAATTACAGCTTAAACACGCTAAACATGATACAGAAACACAAACTAGGACAATGGATATTCTTTATATTAAGCTATTATTTTCTTCAGAACCAATCATGCTATTTTTGGCATTATTTCTCATGAATTATTCAAAGAAAAAAATTACAAATACCAAGATGTCCATAAGAATGTTGCTTTTTTTTTTTTTTTAAAACAGGAAACATACAGACTCCACAACAGACGGTTGATTAAGCAAACAATGTTATGTCGTTTTGATAAAACACTATACAAAGAAGCAGTGCTCAATATATCCCTTCTGCCCTGCAGATCCACCCTTCTTTGTGCTAAGCTGCTTGGCCCTTATCGGCAGGTTTCCTTTTCCTCTGGGCATGACAATAAGAGACACTAGCAAGAGACCAGAGAGAAGAAGGAAAGTGAGACATGGACATTTATTCCCCAAATTCCCTCTTTGCAAAGTCACTGCAAGTGACTGGGTCCCACATCCAAAAGTGACTAGTCCTGTCACCCAGATCTCTGCACAAAGCACTTTCCATCTTGGGGCTGAGTAGTTATTCCTGTCCCGTACCTCTTCAGGCCTTAGGGTGAAGGTTGCACCTTGCTCTTGCTAGCCTTGGTATACTGTACAATCTCTCTGGTTTCCCTGTGTTGTTATTTTTACCATTGGGTGGGCCCCATTCATGGTGAGTCTATGCATGATGGAGCGAAACTATACCCAGGGTCCTGTGCTATCACAATGATTGGTTGTGGATCAGACAATATTCCATTGTGATCTACCTGGTTTTCATTGGCTGATTTTTGAAAGTAGATCATCAGGCCTTTCTTCCTATTCTGTCTCAGTCTGAAAGCTCTGCTGAAACCCATTTGGCATCATAGCAACACATAAGCCACCAATGACAGATAGGTGGTGACTGCACATAAGGTGCATAGGCCGGAAATAAACCTGGTCTCCCACTTGGAAGGTGGGAATTCTACCACTGAACGGCCACCGAATCACCAATGCCTTATGGTTTCCCTATACCCAGCCCCTGTCTTCATAAATTGTCCCTTTATTAAACTCTTCTTAATTTACCCAATTTGTGTGAGTCATCTGTTTTCTCCTGGGATTCTGACTGGTACGCAGAAAATAAAATGTTTGCTTTGTTATACTGTGATCATTAGGATATAAAATAAAATGTGTAAGGTTAAAGATCAAAAGGAAAGACAGAGACCAAGAAAATACTATATTATGGTGATTAGATTAAAGGTGAACATATCTTCTTCCTGAATTTCATTTACTATTAGGATAGAGTTTTTATTAGTTAAAAAAAATGTAAAATTGTTGCTAGGATATTTTGTCAGGTGAATTCCTCAGCTTTCCTTTACTAACTAGATAAGAATGAATCATTAACATAGTAAATTTATTGAATATATGTAAATCACCCTAATCATCTGCTTTCTCTTTTTCTGCTCCTAGGCCACAGAGAATTGCTAGAGAAGATTCTGAAACCAGGCTGAGTTGTTTTTGTAAGGGTTCTTCATTTCAAGCAATGGATGCAGAATCTGGCTGATTCTCCAGAAAAGGGGTTTATTAGGAAGATATGGGGAGCTCAAAGATTTATTGGGAAAAGAACAAGACTCAAGAACAAAACTCAAGACTAAGCATCCAGAAACATGCTCCAAACTGCAGAACTGGCCTAATATGGAATCTTTTATCCTAACTGTCACTGAGTGCTGTGTTTTACAGCTTGCATTGCTGTTGCCAAGTATTTGGCTTTATTACAACTTTGACCACTGTTTGAACCTTGCTACTTGTGGCTGCCTTACAGCTACCACTGCCTGGGAAAGCCAGGTGGACTCCGAGTACACCCCATTCTCACTTGGCTCCCCTGTCAACTGACATGTTACCCCGGCTCATATGATGGGAAGAGCATTGCATCTCAGTCACAGGGGAGGCTGGGAAATTGAATTCCAACTTATTTTTTGGAAAGATAAGACATGAGTATTTCTCAAACATAGAAGGGTGTTTGAAAGGCTTGACTCATAAATGCACTGCATGCTCATTGATTAGACTTTGGATGAGAACAAAATTGCTATGAAGTAAGGACAGTTGGGATAATCACAAAAATTTTAATATGGACTGCACATCAGATAATCAGGTTATATCAATGTTAAGTTTAATAAATTTGATCTTTCTACTGTGGTCATGTAAAAGAAGTACTTTGTCTTTAGGAGAAATATACTGAAGTATTTATAAGTAAAGAGCCATGATGTCTGCAATTCACTCTCAAATGGTGGGATGAGAGAGAGACAGAGATAAAATGAAAGTGTTTAAATGCTGAACTATTCCCATAACTTTTCTGAAGATTTAAATTTTTTCAAAACAAAAAGTTTAAAAAGGTACTGGGAAGTTATAACAACATATGACAAAATTCACTAGTCCACCCTTGACTACCCACCATCAACATACATTGTTCTTTCATACTTAAAATTCTGAAATAGATGACTCCTGACAAGCGCAATGCAAGTACCACTCATAAATAAACACTAGGAGAATTAGAGGTACACTCAGTGG
This sequence comes from Elephas maximus indicus, assembly GCF_024166365.1. NCBI lineage: Eukaryota > Metazoa > Chordata > Mammalia > Proboscidea > Elephantidae > Elephas > Elephas maximus. The sequence goes on from NC_064826.1 coordinate 34,409,149, forward strand.
TAGAGCAGTTCCAGGAGAGACAAGATCCATGGAGACAGATGTTAGAAGTCAAGTGACGGTACAGGTCATATTGTTGAGAAAGTCAAGAAAGCAGCACTGGGAGCAGAGCATGTCTTTTGGACCTGGGGTCCTGGAGCCTGAGGAGCTCCTAGACCAGGGGAAGATTGATCACCAGGACCTTCCTCTAGAGCCAACAGAGAAAGAAAGCCTTCCCCTGGAGCTGGCACCTTGAATTCAGACTTCTAGCCTACTAGACTGTGAGAGAATAAACTTCTGTTTGTTAAAGCCATCCACCAGTGGTATTTCTGTTATAGCAGCACTAGATAACTAAGGCATCATTATAGCAATATCAATGCCATTAAGAATTCTTCAAAAACCTAATGTTTTCCCTGTTTGACTTTATTGTATCATAGTTTATTTAATCAATCATTTATCTACTGAACATTAAAATTATTTCCAAATTTTTCAACATTATAAATAATACTGTGATGAACATCCTTGTAAATAAGTATTTGGTTGTAGAATCTGATTACAAAACTGCTTTTGTGAGTAAGAATTCAAGGCAGAGTTGGATATAGTTAAAGTTCATTCGGTTTGCTTGACTTCCTGCTCCTAACTTCTTCTGACCACATTTAAACAAGTACTTTCAAAACTTTTGTTCCTCTTCCTGAAGTTCTAAATGGTTAAGTCCCTTGCCCCAAATCAGCCCTTTATAACATCAATTTGTCATTTCTAATATGTCCTCTTTTTACCTGCTCTTAAAAATTACCAAAAAAAAAAAAACTTCCACACTGATGTAAGATATCCTTCACAGGATGATAGGAGGGATTATGTTGGATGTTAAAGAGTTTAAGACAGGTTTCAGAATACTGACGGATGTGAGGAAGTGGCCAGGGAGTTAGTAGAATAGAGTGATGAAAAAGAGTATAGGAGGGTGAGCTAGTGATATGTCATTGGCCTCAAAGGAAAGATGTGACATTGGAGGGGAAATGCCAACAATATCTTGTCTTTGTAACATGTTGGACATAAGAGAAGGAGTGGTCACCGTTTTCAGAGCACTTCAAGAAAGGCAACGAACTTGAAGAAAGGTTAGGTTTCAGTTAGAGCAAAGAAAGTGCAGACAGATTAAATAATTTGTGAACTGTAGGAGAGTTTGTTATTGATGAAATGCTAAAAAACATTGAATAATGTTAAATAGATATATGTGTGCAAAGTATCCTTTCCTCATTAAAAATAATTTTCTGCAATTGTCCAATGAGATAAACTAACATATTTTTCATCTTTAAAGTTACAATTTAAGACAATGTCATTGTATAACACCTAAAAGTGTTCCCCAAAGCAATCAGAAAAATATTGGAATTTTCTTTTCATTGCTGTTAGAAAGTATGTCTCAAAAATATAACACTCAAGGGTTTTGTTTCCCTATAAAAATTATAACATTCTCATTTTGATGAATTTACTAAAAAAATGATAGAAAAAGAACAAAACACAATGCGACATAAATTAAAAAAGTATAAGGTCCATTGACAGAAGATTATTTTAGCATCAGCAAAGAAGGGATCATAGAAGAGGATTCTAAGGAAGAACTAACACAGTCTTAATGGAATTTGCACTCTTTGGTCTCCACAAATGTTCAGTTATCAGAGAGTTCTCTGGCTCCAAGTGTTTATTCACATCTGTCAGCTAAATCATAGATTCAAATGCAAAACCTAACACTCAGGAACATTATATGGATTTGTGACACTCCCTGGAGGACTTTGGGTCCATAAAGCAATGAATGGGTTATAAGAAGACATAAATATGGTATTTTCATCTATGACAGATGCAATCTTGCTCCAATGTTATTTATATTAGATAAAGGAAAACTGAACCTATTTTCCTCAGTCAAACTGAATAGAGGCACCCTTAGGGATGAATAAATGAATAGCTCGCTATTCATTTCCAATTCTTATGAATCCATCTTTGGAAACTTCATATATTAGAGCTTCTTAAAGTAGCTGATGTTTACTTATTTATTTTACATGTGTATGTGTGAGAAATGGAACCAAAAGAAAAAGGTAAGATGAAATCGAGATGAAAGAAAAATATTTCCTGCCATGATCCTGAATCATGCAAAACACGCTAAATTTGAATTTCAATGATCAGTTGGAACCCTGGACTATTTCCCTATAGAACCTGGTTTGAGTTTCTTAACATTCTTTGCATCCTCATCCTTAGATCATGTCAGGATGGGGAGACAGTATGGTGTGCTGGAAAGATCCCTGGTATTGAATTCAGAGGAGCAGAGCTCCGGTACTAACTCCACTCACCCAATATCTTCATGAGCTTGAAGACCTAGGATTAAACTAGAAGATACCTTCAGGCTTCTTTAACTCCAAAATTCAGTGCTTTGATCTAATCAAGACATCTCCTGCCTTTTATCCCCCAGCCCTAAAAATTCTATAAAATAGTCATCAGTGAGAAAGTAATTTAGTCATTATATAAACGCCATTCTCGCAATGTTAAACGTGGGCCAGGCATTGAAGAAACTGCTCAGTTGTCTTTCTGTCTTAAAGAAATATATATTTTCTTATACAAAATAGAAAATTTATGATTGTTACTTAGGATAGAAAGAGCTAGACTCAAATTTTGGTTTATATCTGAACAAGAGCTTCCATAAGAATGTGCTCTTTTTTTATTTATGGTTATAAATGGCAAAAGACCAATGAGATAGGGTTAGAGAACAATATTATTATTTCAAAAATAAAAATCATAATGTTTTGCGATGTGAAATCGTTTGGCCTCAAATGATTCTCCAGTGACAGGTGGCAGCCATATTCTGAATCCCTAAAATATAAAAATTGTTGAAAAGGTATTGTCTTAGTTATCTAGTGCTGCTATAACAGAAATACCACAAGTGGTTGCTTTAACAAACAGAAATTTATTTTCTCACACTTTAAACCCGTCGTGGCTACAATTCCGAATTCAGGGTGTCAACTCTAGGGGAAGGCTTTCTCTTTCTGTCCGCTCTGGAGGATGGTCTTAGCATCAATCTTCTCCTGGTCTAAGAGCTTCTCAGCACAGGGATCCCAGGTCCAAAGGATGCTCTCCATTCCTGGTTCTTCTTTCCTGGAGGTAGGAGCTTCCTCCCCTCTGTTCTTCTCTCTCCTTTATCTCTTGTCAGGTAAAAGGTGTGACTGAAGCAAGGGTGGTGCATCCTACCCTAAGCTCCATTAACATAACAGACAAGTCACTCCCAAATGGGACCATAAGCACAGGCACAGAGGCTAGGATTTACAACACAAAATTGTATCAGATCACAAAATGGAGGACAACCACACTGAGAATAATTGCCTGGCCAAGTTGTCACAAATTTTGAGGGGACAATTCAATCCATGACAGGTGTGAACTGTACTTAATAAAATCATGATTATAAATTAAAAACAACAGTAACTCTTTAATCTCTTTCTCTCTCCCTCTCCCTTTCCCTCTCCCTCTTCCTCTCTCTCTCTCTCTCAGGCTCTGTTTTGAGGACAGCCATTAGGAATTGGTTACCAAGGGAAAAAGGAGTCCTTGATTAAATTAAATTCAGCTAATAGGCACTGGATTTATGGATATTGGTCTAACATTTGTAAATAATTTCTTCTACCTTCTTGAGGAAGTAGAACATAATGCACACAAATAGAAAGGTATTGCACAAATAAATTTAGTACTAGTTTGAGTTTTATGTTAAAGAGTGAGCCCATTTTCAAAAACAAAATTTCCCTTGGTCAATTTTTGACTGGTTGTTTCATCAAAATAGACCAGTATTAGAAACGATTTCTATTTTTACTTTTTCTTTTTTTTTGGATTATTTTTTCAACGTGATAGAAACAGCAACTTTTAGACATTTTCATGAATTGGCAATTGTGTTTATCTCTAGGTCTTATCTAATACACACAAAGTAGTTTTATAAGTTAAATAAATGTATTTAACTTTATACCCACGGCTCTATTTAACATAACTCAAAATTATTAGTTATTCTGTATATCTTTAAAATCATCTTAAGCTTTTGAACCAGTGTTTGTACCGATTTCAATTATAATTAACAAAGAAAACCTTAAGTAAATATGTTTTTAGGTGGGGCTAATTGTTTATCTTCATACAAAAGTTTCACTGTCCTTCCAAAAGATCATGCTGAATGTGATCATTTTTTTAGGAAAACAATGCAGTCCAGGACTGACAAATTATTTAATTTATTGTTAAAACTGATTAAGACTGAATCTTAAAATATTAATGAAAATTTATCTGATTAATAAATTTATTTTGATGGACAGTGTGGCATAGTAGAGAGAATGGTAGCTTCTCTAAATATCTGTACTTCAATTTTTATCTTCTGTAAAATATGGCTAAGGATGGGAAACAATGTATAATGATATAGCAAGTTATTACCCATTGAACATGTTGAATTATTTTTTTAAGATTATTTCTGATTTTCTATTATTTCCCAAGCTTTTCGTTATCCTAAATCCTATTTGGGTATATAACAGGGTTTTTTCAGTAACCTAACATCTGGCTCTGTCATGCTACCCTACCCTTATTTTCTTTTCTTTGTTTTTTGTTACTTATTTAAAATTTAAGCAAATAAACAGCAAGTTTTCTTGTTACATTTTATTTTCACGCTAGCATCACAGGTTCAGCTATTTTTGAATTACAACAAATTTCAATATTTTAGAGACCTGGCACCTGTCATTTTCCCTTTTTTTCCTAATGTTCTATTACATTCTCATGCATTTCCGAATTAATTCTGGAATAAAAAATATATAGCAAATTAAGCCTATACATATATATTGGAAAAATTTATATATTTTTTCTATTCAGTAATATAGAATGACATTTCATTTTTTAAAATATTTATATGCTTTTTAATTGAATTTGTGATTGTCTTAAAACACACATACTTCACAACTCATTCATTAAGCATGGCCTTAAATGTTTTCTTTTCTTTGGAGACACCCTTACTAGAATCACCTTTGACTGAGCAGAGCTAGTGTAATGGAATACTTTAGACCCAAGTGAGTGCCTATGTATGTGTACGTAAACGCGACTTGATAGAGCATGAAGGCTTACTATTTTCTCTGAGGGGCTGAAGTTAGTCAACAATCTCACAGTTTCCCAAAGATACAGATTTCTCAAAGACACAGATTCCTTTAGGATAAATCACAGTAGTTCTAGACAGTTGATATAGCTGTTGGTGCTGTTTGGAGTGTTTCATAAGATCCATGAAACTGCATATAAATATAAGATATATTTGGGAAGCGGAGAGAAAAACTCACTGAAAGGAAATGGCAGCATCAAAACAAAATGAATTTGTAGAAACCGAGGGGGCGATTCAGGTGAAAGCAGGACTTTGAAATACTACATATGAAGTGTTATCACAGGACAAGAGACATCTGAGAGGATGGGGGAATGAAAGGAGGTTTCTTTGTAAAACATGCATTCATCTGTCTTATAAGTCTGTGGATTTCTCTCTCATTTTTCATGGATCATACCTCTATATTCTCACTCTACTCATTCTGTTGGGCTGCTTCACTTCCTTACCTAACATGGAAAGTGCATCTTCCTGTCACTTCACCTTCTTTCCTGCTGGTCTCCTCAGTCTCTGCAGTGGGTTCAAGGACTCCCAGGAGCGCTGTTCTCAGTGAATGAGGAATCCCGTCCCCAGAGCGCTGGCATCCCTCCCACAGTCATGGAGACCTCCCTAATAAGCATGAAGATCCTTGAAACGGTGTCACGTTTTTCAATTGTACTGCAGCTGCCCTGACGTAGAAATAGAACAGTGTCAACAAGCCTTCGGTTGCAGTGATAATGCGCAATAGGGTATGTGAGATTCAGTTCTTAGCGTCTGATCTTTTTTGAGAGGCACTTCTCCAACATCACAGGTTTAACTGTTTCTATTGATTTTCATGTCTAGATTTGTTGTGAACATATAACCTCTAGTTAGCCTAAAGCTGCCTGTCTGATTTCTTAAGCAAAACAACAACCCATTAGAAAGCACTCCAAATGCACATAAACAAGCTGTAAAAAGTATTGTATTTATGGTTGGCATTTTATATGAGAAATTGTCAACAGTTCTGTTTTAGATTATTATAATAAATGGCTATTACTGGGTCATTCAAGCTTATTTTAACTTGAATTTTTGTAAAGTGATCATCAAATATTTAAATATGTAATATATGCAATATATTATGCATGTGGTATGACATATATACATATATGTAATACATTGTAATATATATGGCAGAGGAAATCACTTTGATAGCTCTCTTGCTTGATCCAGCGCAATCCCACAATATTTAATTCTATTTTATCTATGTATTTGTGTATTTATTTATTTATACTTCAAGCATGAATATTAATTATGGAATTTAGAAAAACATAAATTTGCTACTATTTCACTCACAAAATTCATACCTACTTTGCTTTGGGAAGCACTGGGCATCTTATCTGACGTCTATGTTGTTACCATTGGTCTTTTCTTTATTATCTAAAAAGCATTCCCTGGCTTGTGACTGCACAACTGCAATCTCTGCCCTTTGTCTGCACTCTTCTCCTGCTCTTATGAGGACACCAGCCACACTGGATCAGAGTTTACCCTACTCCAGTATGACTTCATGTTAGCGTAACAAATTACGTCTGCAAGGATCATATCTCTGAACAAGGTCACATTCACAGACACAAGGAGCTAAGGCTTCACATATCTTTTTGGGGGACATAATGCAACCCATAACAATAAAATATGTTAAAATTGAAAGAGCAAACATTTTTCCATATGTCAATTTCACTGTCCCATTACCATTATGGTTCTTACTGATTTAGTCAACAAACATATCATGGTTGCTGGCTCTGTAACAGGTATTGAAATACAAGATGTCACAGGAAACTGTAATATATGAAACAGTATTTATCACTGATGATTAACGCAAAATGTAAATCGACCCTGGTTATGAGGTAGCTACAATCAGTAAAAGGAGCCCTGATAGCACAGTGGTTAAGCGCTTGACTGCTCACCTAAATGTTGACTGCTTGAACCCATCAGCCGCTCCATGGGAGGAAGATGTGGCAGTCTGCTTTCATGAAGATCACGGCCTTGGAAACACGGGGCAGCTCTCTCTACTCTGTTCTATAGGGTCCCTATGAGTTGGAATCGACCCAACAGCAATGACGTGGGGTTTATGATTAATAAAGATATTTTCAACATATTTTCCCAAACATTATTTGCAAAAAATGAGGAGACATTTGTGTTCTTTAATATTTTGATAATCTTAGATTTGATATTGCTAGAAGTTGTTCTGTAACTTTATATTACTGAATTCGTTTTTACTCTTTAGAAAAATAATGGGAGTTTATACAAGACTTCCAAAAAGTTTACAAAAAGTAAAAAATCACAAATTTTCCAGAAAGGCATTAGAATTTTTCTTATAAATTGGAGCTTCAAATGCCTGAAATCTGAATTCATGTTGTAAGGACTCATCAAACTATTAACACAGTTTGAGTTTTGTTGTTGTTGTGTGTGTGCGTTCGTTGTTGTTCGTTTTGTTTTGTTTTACACTTCTGCTATTGACACACAAAGGAGCTACATAAAAAGACAGAATTTTTAACAGAATTTGCCTCAATAGGTTATAGGCCATGATACATCTAAAGAGATCAGTTTAGTATTATGGTTCAGTTTGATTCTGGAGTCAAACCATAGGCATTCAAATCCCCACATATAATAGTGGTGTGACCTTTGGCGAAGTATTAATAGTGCTTAACTTGTAAGGTTATTCTGAAGATTAAATGGGCTAGTAATACCTGTAAAATACTCAGAACAATGTCTGGAATTTAATAAGTACTAATTTTTTTTTTTTAAGTGTTAGTTATTTTTTTCCTGGCGCCACTGTAACTTTGGAAGTGGAGACATCAAATATTTCTAAGCGCGCTGGCACAACATCAAAATCACCATGATCTTGGACAAAACATTGTCTTAAGTGTTTATTTTGCAGTGTTTTGCTTTAATAAAATATTGCTTTTTCTTCTCCCTTTCTTTCTTTCCTCACTAGTTCTTATTTTTTTCTAAACGCTGCTAGTCCAGCTGGCCTAGTACATATGTACTTTGCACGTGTGTATTCGTTTGGAGATGTATAGAAAAACAAATAGATCCACTGAAGAGATTAATGAGGCCTATCACTACAAACTAATAGTAAGAATGTGTTTTGTTTATGGAGAATGCTACAACTATATGCTAAATATGTTATAAATTTATATTACCATAATACTGCACCTCTCTTTAGCTATTAATCTAAGAATCTACAGAATATCACATGTATATTTAATCTTCCTTCAAAGGAATCTAAGGTTATTTACATGTTCTATACATAGTTCTAGATATACAGTACAGTATACATAGTATAGTTTTAAGGACATTTTAATATCAGCCACTAATTTTATACTGTCAGAATGTTCCAATGTAATTACAAAGGAATGTAGCTACAGTCTAAGCTTACTTAACTACATTTTGTCTGTTTGACCTTTTCTATGGGAACATATCTAAAGAAATCCATACTATTTTACAAAATTCACAGAGTGAGGGAAATGGCAAAAATAACAAAATTTCCGCAAGAATTACTTCGTGGAGCAACAATTTGAACCATATGGCAACGAAAACACAGACTATACCAAAGCTAAACAAACAGCTTTCCCGTTGCTCACTTTCTTAATCCACTTAAAATAAAATAAGGCATTTCAATGAAATAAATTATTTCCAAAGAGCACAGTACCTTCTGTGTGAAGACTGTATTTACTTTCAAGTAATAAAGCTTAGAGATAGTATGTACAGTCGACAATTATTTTCTTTATTTGACTATAGTGTCTGGATCTTCGTCAAAGGACAAAGTGCAACTGGCTTGTTTTTTCCAGATATTTCTTCTCTCAGTTGTATGTCAGAAAGACCACAGTGTTATTGTTTTACTTTTGACCGTTAACATAAAATTGGAATCCAAAGTAAAGGGAAATTGTGAAAATGAACTTGTTACAAGTACAAGGGAACAAAGCCTGGGCATTATGATAATGTAATCGCTGAGGATCTGTGAAGTCAAATGTATTTTTAAAGACACACAGTTAATGCTTTCCTTTGAAATCTCCATGTAAAAATTGAAAACACAACTTTAACGTAAAGCAGGCACAGGTAATGTGCGAAGACTTATGGCTTGGGAAATTAATAAAAATAGTATCTAAACCAGTACTAGTAATATCTGAAGCTCATTCATTAACGGTCTCTATGATAATATATCACTGAAAATGCTGCGTGAAGGACAGTCTTTGATAGGATTATGTACAGTATAATAGCAAGATACTGAAATTAAAATTCAGTGAGAAGATACATCTTGTGAACTGAAGGGTAAGAAGATAATAATGGTAACATTAATAATAGTAAATAACATGTATAAAATGATTCACATAAATAGAATTTCCATCAGCAACCATTATTGTAATTACACGAATGATAAGCTGGTAATCTACAGTAAATAGCTAATCTTTATTGATTCACTGTTTAATTTCTTTTTATTTTAAAGGCTTTAGAACTGCTGTCAATAACAATTATGTGTACACAGGGAAAAGTTGCACCAAGAACGAATAGAAAAGAATGTGCTGCATTGTGCAACCCGCAGCATTTCTAAAGAACGTTTAAAAAAACACACTTATATTCTTTTGTTGAGGCAAAAGAAAAAAAAAAAAGGATTCAAAAGAGTTCCCCTTTTTTCAAAGATTAGTGTGGGATTTATGCTAACACAGTGTATGGGGGTTCCAGAAAGGAAGTGGGAAAATGCAGGAACTTGGCTTTGGCTCTTTAATCACACTGAGTTGAGGATTATTCTCCATCAATAACACCTGGGAGAAAAAGACAAGCCATCAGTGGGCTGACCCTACGGCAGCCCTAGGGGCAGTTCCATAGCCACAAGCAAAGTTAGCACTAAGGGTAACAGAGGAGTTATCCAAGGTCCGGATAATAGCCAGAGCTGCGCACTTGCTTCCTGATGGTAGAAAATAAATTCTGTGTTTAGCTCATGGGTTTCAGTAACCCAGCCTTCTTCCAGGAAACGAAGGTTAATTTTCTTTTAATATAAATGAAAGATGAGAATATGAAATGATGAGTCACTGGGGCTCCCCATCAATGGCATTACCAAGAGAAGACATTGCAAGAGGGTGGTTTTTAATTCTCCTGCAATTGGCCCAAAATTCAGGAGGGAAATTTACGTAAGATCTAAAGAGATAAAATACAGGGATTACAGAGGGAAAAAAAATCAAATTTTATTTGTTTTTGTTATTAGTTTTTAGTAAAATCTGGGTGAATTGATCAATTAAACTCCTATACAAGTGTGTTTTAGTTGTGTTAATTCCTACAAATTGAAATGTCTTTTTAAGTTTCAGTTAAGCTCTTCTATTTTGCTCCCCCCACGCCCCTCTTCTTCCACTCCCCACCTCAGAAAAATGTGGTGTCTGTAATCAAAACATAGCGCTCGGCATCATAATTTTTTTGCGGCCAATATACGAATTTGAACCAGGGAGCTGGTTTGTTCTATGCATCCTTGCAATTACAGAACTTCCGATTTCTGTCATTAAATACAAAACCCACCTATCTCCTATTCGTTACTCTCACCCGGCCATACTTTCAAGTCAGCTCTAAAATCCCCGTTGCCGTCAAGTCGAAAACACTTCCGTCTTTATCTATTTTTAACTTCTCTCTCTGCAGAACCTACATGCCTACATACACCCCTCCCTCCCAGTAAACTTTCTTCAACTTCTTATAAACCATGTATTTTAGTGCTGGTATACTCTTTCACATCATCAAATTTTCTGAATTTATATAAAACCACAAACTTGATTTCCCCCAGGTATCACTACTACAAAGCCTCACTGTCTCCACTGGCAGCATATTTTTCTGATCTTCTAGTCTCATGGGTCAAAAAAGGAGATCCGGTACAGTCATTGGCCAACACCGTGGTTTCTAGACAGTCGTTCATCCACTGTGGACCCACAGTCCTTCCCGCTTTGAGGTTCTCAACAACTTCTCTTATCATCCTCTTCCCCTCCTTGGCACCATGACAAGACAACCTTCCAGATTCTTCCTCAAAACCTTCCTTAGTGACTTACCACCTTCTTGGTATCTCTTTCCACAAATTTGTCAACTATTTCTTGAGACCAGCTTTGCAAATCCTTAAAAAGTATGGATTTTTAAGGAGTTGAAGCCAAAGAGAGAGCCCAGGACATAACAAAAGACCACAGTAAATCATTTATATATAATCATCAATTTATCTATGGATCCCAATCTGTGCTTACACTCATTCCTAACAGCTTCAATCATTAACTCCAGTCATTCAGTCAATTAATTATATCAATCATGTACTAAGCTATCTGTTGGAGTCCCTGGGGAGCACAAATGGGTAAGCACTAGGTTGCTAACTGAAACAATGGCAGCTTGAGTCCACCTAGAAGCACTTTGGAGGAAAGGTCTGGTGATCTACGTCTGAAAAATCCACCACTGAAAACCCTACAGAGCACAGTTCTAATTTGACACCCATGGGGTTGCCCTAAGTTGGAATTGACTCAACAGCAACTGGTTTGTTTTGGTTTGGGTTTTGTGCTTTTAAGTATCTGGTAGCAATAAATTAAGAGCTTGGTTGCTAACCAAAAGGTTGACAGTTCAAATCCACCAGCCACTTCTTAGAAACCCAATGGGGGAGTTCTACTCCATCCTGTAGGTGCCTATGAGTCGGCATCAACTTGATGGCAATGGGTTTGGTTTTTTATTTGGGGTGTTAGGGCGAGTGCAATACAGCATGATTATATGCTCCAAGAGAGGTGTGCTCTGGATACAAGAGGAACACCGAAAAGCAGGACCAGGACTTCCTGAAGGAATGGCAGGAGCATCTAGGAAGCCTTGATCGAGGAGAAGACACTTGAGGCGAACCTTGGAAAACAAGCAGAAAAATGCAGTAAAGGGAAGGAAAAGCCTTTCCAAACAGGATCTTGGACATTAAAATAGCGCAGCTATGGGGGGAGTAGGCTGTTTCTGGGAATGCCAACTCGGCCAACATGGGTGGGAAGCAGAGTATGTATGAGAACATAACAGGAGGCAAGTGGCAAGATCCATTTCAATTTCTTCCACTCTCTCATCTGACTTTACTGAGATGCAGGATCTATCACCTCATGCAGATGTCAAAATTCTTTCAAAACAATGTCCCATTAAAGTTAGATGACCACATTCATATCGTGGAAAAATCAGAGGAGTAGGTGGTGTACAACCAAAGAAAGCTAGTCTCTTGACTTTGAAGTTACAATGTTTATTTTCTTTTTTTCATTGTGCATTAGGTAACAGTTTACAGAGCAATTTTTTTTTCTTAATTTTTATCTTTTTTTTTTTTTACTTCCTTAAAAACCTCCCTAATTTCTATTCTCTGGAGACTGGTTCAGACTTTTGCCATTGTCGTCTCTTTCCTGGACCTCCAGTTGTCTCCATCCTGTTTTTCCTGCTTCCAGTCTTTTTCTTCTTCAATTTATTCTCTTAAAATCACAAATATAATCATGACATTTCTTAAATTTTTCAATGGCAACCAACTACAGGATGAAGCATAAGTTCTTCAACTTGACCAAAGAAATGCTCTTCTTGATATGGTCCTGGCATTTACTCTTTTTACTCCCATCTCTTACCATTCCCCCATCCTTTGCAGTTTTATTCAATACATTCTAAAACTACACACGGTTCCCCAAAGAAAGCATGCTGGTCCAAGCTCCTGCATGCTTATGGGTACCATTCTCTCTGTTTGGAATGCCCTCCTCATCTTATGCAGTTATAAGGCAAACGCCTACTCACTCTTCAAAACCCAGACCACATGGTTACTTTTTTATGGCATTATTCCAACACCCTATTAAGATATAGATTAACAAAATTTATCTATACAATCTTAAAACTATTTCTGTGCCTTATATATGCAATTCTACTACTCGTTTTCATACCATATTATAATTACTTCTTAGTATGTTTTTTCCCCTGTCGTATTTTGAACTTCTGGAAGCAGGAGCTAGTGTATGGGGGGGGGGGGGGGGTGTATTTCCATACTCATGGCTTTATATTGTGCTGACACATAGAAGGCACTTAAATAAAATCTTGAAATGAGTTTAATTCCATTGACTAAAGGATGGGTAGTTTCTCTAAGGAAAGCTGATGGGGGCTTATTTTGCAGAAAACTGCTTTCAGAGTTCCTCATATCTTAGTGGTCATACATCTACCTAATGCATTTAAATGAGTACAAAGCTTCCAAGGACTTTATAAATATCAGGAAGCAGAAACAGAAGCGAAAATGTCTCCAAAGGAAGCAAAACCCATAATTAACCTAAACCTCCTTGAAGAATATATTCTGCTTCCTTTCAAAGTTCCCCTGCCTCCTCCTTATCTAAGTGTCTACCTGTTTCATAATAATAATACATTGTGTTTTAAAAATAATCCTCCAAGATGGAGCCCAGCTCTGTCACTGAACTCTTATCCAGGTAGAAAAAATGCTAGTTATCACAATATTCTTGTGAGGACGCTTATATGATACAAATTTACTTCCAAACATCCTACTCTTGCTGGATTACTACGTTTCAGTAGAATGATCGATAGTGTTTAATATAATGCAAACTATATATTTTGTTCTCGGAAAGCTTTGAACTGTAGAGAGATTATTAAGAGTTGAGGACACTGAAAACTTCTAGGGTTCTTAAAAGGCACCTCTAGGTCCAGAAATTTCTCTCCATTTTCTTGTAGACGTACAGAACCCTGTTTCTGTTTTTTCATTTAGGTAGAAATAAGAACTGAATCCTTTGTGTCTGATTGCTTTAACATAGACTTAATTAATTTAAGGAGCAAACTTGTGCTGTATTCTTCTCATAGCTACAAACAATTTGTGACTAGGAAGTTAGATGGTACTCCTGCCCCACAGATGTGTGCTTACCCAATATTGTCTTTCACTTCATAGTTTTCCATCTGCGTGCTACTCAACAGAGGGGCCACAGATATTTGTCTAAACTTCTTAATTGTGTGAGTGTGTATGTGCGTGTAAACACAGGTGTTTTAGTATTTTTCTATTTCCAAGTAACACATGCATAAAGGTATGCACAGAGCACCCATAAACCCCATTGTCTTCAAGTCGATCCTCACTCATAGTGACCCTCTAGGACAGAGTAGGGCTGCTCCATAGGGTTTCCAAGGATCAGCTGGTGGATTCAAACTGCCAACCTTTTGGCTAGCAGCCAGACACTTAACCACTGCACCACCAGGGCTCCAGCCATGTGTGTAGAATAAGTTCTGAATATTGAAGAGCAGGAAGGAAGACACACATATAAAGAGAACTGATGCATTAGAAAAATACACACAAATAGAAGATTCTGTGAATACTTATGAAAGAATGCTACTACTCTCTAATGGGGCATGCAATTTTGAAAGAATAAAGCTCTAAAATTTGGCTGCTCAGACGACTGTTAATTAGATAATTTAAGCAGAAAAAATTAACTACTGAATTTAAACTCTTCCTTTATCTATATTTTATACCTGTTGTTGATTTCCCATAAAAGCAAAATGATCTCACAGTTATTTGATTGCTCTACACTTTAGTCTGGGTGCTTTGTATAAAATATAATGCAGTACAGATGTCAACTCAAGAACTAAATAGCACATATTTCTAAAGAATCATAAAAAATATTAACACTATAGAAACAATGGCTCTGTAATTACTTTTTGCTGTGGAGTGAGGTTAGGCATTTATCCTTATAGAGTTCTAATACACTGAAAATCAGCTCTGCCCCTGTGGTCCTTTTCCCTTTGTTGATAAATGCATTGTGCAGGTACCTTGTATGGCCACTATAGTATCTGAGGTCATGCTATACTGTTAGCACAAATGGTGTGAACAATAGTTTATATGCCACTTAACTCCTTGGGAGAAACAGTTAACCTTGCTAGAGAGGACAGATCAGTCATGTACAGTTATTAAGGTATAGAAGGTTCTGTTATTCTGTAAAATACTTCTGTACAACCACAGTCTACTTCTGTCTGGAGCCTATTTTAGCAGGAAAGCAAAGGAAGGGGGTAAAAATCATCTTTGGAATTTTTACAAAATATGTACACAGAAAAGAAGATGGAAGTTTCTCAAAGATCCCTTTTACTGACACCTACATGGCAAAGGTGGCAAACGTTTTCCCCATTAGAAATAGACTTTCTAAATACATGTTAATGAATGAAGAATAAAGGCTGGGTGGACGTAAAATTTAAAAAAGCTTTTGAAAATTCTTAGCTTGCTAAAAGGGATTCAATCTGATCACTTTGTTTAAAGAATTCAAAATCATCTTATTAGGTTTTAAGTGTCTGTTTTTGCTAAGAAATGGAGGGATCTTATTAAATTTACTCCAGGTCATTACTAGACCTCAGTGAAAATTAACTTCCAACCAATGCCCTTAGTAACTATGTATTTTTAATCTCGAGGGTCATCTGATGATGGTAGACTCAAAAGGAATCAGCAGAGAATACCTAGAGAGGACCTTCAGCCTTCCTCTATTCCTAATAAAACCATAAAGAGATTGTAATCTTCTTACTCCTGGCAAGTAAAGGGTATGTAGGAAAATCATCACGAATTTGTTTTCTGTATTTAAAAGTGCCATTATACATATTTTTTAAGAAAGCAAAGATGTTGTTATGATATTTTACAAGTACTGAAGGTTTTTAAAAAGTATGTAAGTGGAAAAGCATGAGATTAGCAACATTTTAATAAAAGGTCTTTGTATAGAAAGTAGATACCGGAAAACCTTTGTTTCTTACTGCCTTAATAAAACAGTTGTTCTGTGGTTTTGTTGTATTTCATTAAACTACGAACAAGGAAAAGTGCACTTACATGGCTTTTTCAAACAGGAAAAAAGAAATCAGTTTACCACCACTGCTATTTAAATATCTTCTAACTGGTGAAATTAAACCATGTCTCTTTATTTATTTATTGCACTTGTAAAAAGATTAATGGGGATGTAATTCCTTGAGGCTTTTACATATAACCCCTTCACAAAGAACAAAATTATACAGTTTGCCAAATGAACTAAATTAGCTACATTTATTTAAATAATCACTATAGAGGAAACAATAAATCAACAGCATCCTGCACAAAAAAAGTGTTTACAGAGTGTCTTGTAATTTGTTTTATCAAGGACACAGACTTTTTGCTCTTAGCTAATCTTGCTTCTAACAGTCTATTATCATATCAACCATTAATGAGTATTTGCAATAGGAATTTAGCGGAAGCTGAGGAACAGAAAAGTAAGAATAAACTTCCACCTTCGTTGTCAGCACAGTTACCCTGCAATACATTCTTCTAATAAACATTTTGTGACAGGTTCCTCCGAACTTCAGAGACAATCAAAATTAAATGGCTGAGCTTTGTTACATCAGGAAAAGAGATGATTTGAATGGTCATAATCATGCAATTATCTCAGCCTCTCTGCATTTCAAAGACTCTGTCCATATCTCAGTCTATATCAGAGGTGAGTGAGTAGGGGGAGCTCTAATGCTGAACCTGTGATATATTCATAAATCAGGACTTTCAGAGCCTGTCACAGGCACCATAATGAGGGTCATTATTCAGGCAGTGTGTCAAAACTACTATCAAAAGACCTTCTCAGAATTACAATCATTCTGTTTCCTGTTAAATAAGCAATGTAGTACACAAAAATGGCAAACAAGAAGCAGGTCAATTTGATACAGTGTGAGGGCACAGGGATCTCTAGGGTAATTTACCCTCTGGGAATTCTGATGGCTGCTGAGATGAATTACACACACCCTCAAAAAAGATTAATGGTAATAAAACCCCTGAAACATTTTCACCAAAAATAGCCCTGCAAATTGCTCATAATCAACTTTAGAAACAATGCTAGGGAAAAAAAAAAAAAGGATTAGTTTTGTTGTTGTTAGACCTGAAACTCTTCGAGAAGATAAAATGCATTACCCGAGAGAATTGTCAGTTATACGTGTATTTACCAAATGTCCTAAATTTGCCTTATAGTTTTTGATCACTACAAAAATAAAATTTTAAAACTAGAAATTTCCAGTCATTTTTATCATAACCCCATTACCACATCCATAAATGTCCTTGTAGACACCCGAATACACAAGCACAAATCCGTATTTCCATATATACACAGAAAACCCAAAACATCACACAGTGATAGAGTAAAGAAGCAATATCGTGAAGTTCCTATTTCTCTGGTGAATACAGTGGTGTAGTTAGAGACAGATATAGGAAGCAGGCTTATAAATACTCTCATCCCTTGCATATCAAAAAGGGAGGAAAGGGTCTTTAGAATTATATGGATAAGTTTTTTGTTTTTTTTAAAGTATATAAGTAAATCTTTCCTCAATTTTTAGGTGAAATTGGCATGTCCATAGCTCTACATGCACTAATTAATAAATGCTTCAGCACAACAGACCAGCATGTGGTCGGCTGTTTCCTTGACTTCTTTTTTTACTGTTGTAAAAATACATATAACACAAATTTGCCAATTTAACGTTTTTCACGTGTACTGTTTGGTGACACTAATTACGTTCATCATGCTGAGCAACCATCACCAATATCCATTGCCAAATTTTCCGTCACCATAAACAGAAACTCAATATTTCCTAAATGATAACTCCCCTTTTCCCCTTCCCTCCAGCCCCTGATGACCAATAATAAGCTTTGATCTCTATACACTGGCCTGTTCTAGATATTTCTTATGAGTGAGATCATGCGATATTTGTCCTTTTGTGATTGGCTTACTTCACTCAGCATAATGTTTTCAAGATGTCTTCAGTTTTTAAAGCCCTTGCATCCACGATCAAACTGCATACACGATCAAACTGGTAAAGAATTTCTAAAAAATACGAGTCTGAGCGAGAGTTTGGGAAAATCCTCACACACTTGAGAGTGGTAATTGGTATAATCTTTTTAAAGGATAATTTGCAAATGTGAATCACATGTATTAAAAATATTCATTCAAATTTGAATCCCAACTTCCACTTGTTAAAAATTATCTTGAGGATATAATTATGCACAGATATAACAATCAGACATCTAAATATTTCAAAATAAAAGATTGGCTAAACCAATTCCATTCCAGCTAAATGAGGAAGTACTCTATATCCATTGAAAAGATACTGCAGAAAATATTTTAAATTATGAGAAAATATTCATTAAACGTGGCTAAGTAAATAAGTTTACAAATAAAATAAGGCTTTGGTTGATAATTTTGATATAATGTGATTTTTTTCTCCTTGTACTTTTCTGCATGTTCCAAACTTCATACAATCAATACATATTACTTTTTCGATAGATAAATAGTACATATTTATGACACGAGTACTTGTTTATATAGTAAAGACACATATTATAAAAGACAGTCTTAAAAGCTAAACAGTGTAATTTAAAAAGACCATCTGTATGGTTAGAAAACACTTTTCTATTAGAAGTGAAGAATTTCCTTTTAAGTTCTTTCTCTTTATTAATGTAATGAGTATTTATTAGAAGTAAATAAATGCATTTAACAAACGCTTTCTGAACTCAGCATGGCTTGTAATTCATGAATCTTCAATGATTCAGCTTGAAGTAGTCAATTGTCTCTGCTAATTTAAACGATTTTATGAGGATTTGTGTGTATAACACGTAGTTATGGAAAATTCCTGTTGAAGGGGAGGGAAAGTGAGAGCCTTGAAATTCTTTAAAAATTTATTGTAGCTCTTCTGTTTTGTTTATCTCCATTTACATTCAGTATTGAGTTTTTAACAGGAGCAAAATTCTACTGAAAACAAACAAATATATCTAAGGAATTATCTAATGACCTTTTAAGCCCCATTTTTTTGTTGTTTTTAGGTGCCATCAGATCAGTTCCAACTCATACCCACCCTATGTACAACAGAATGAAACACTGCCTGGTCCTGCGCCATCCTCACAATCTTTGCTATGTTTGAGCCCATTGTTGCGGCCACTGTGTCAATCCATCTCATTGAGGATCTTCCTTTTTTTCACTGACTCTCTACCTTCCAAGTATGATGTCTCCTGATAATGAGTCCAAAGTACGTGAAATGAACACTCACCATCCTAGCTTCCAAGGAGCACTATGGCTGTGCTTCTTCCAAGATAGATTTGTTCATTCTTCTGGCACTCCATGGTACATTCAATGCTCTTCACCAACACCACATTTCAAAGGTATCAATTCTTCTTTGATCTTCCTTATTCATTATCCAGTTTCCACAAGCATAAAAAAAAAAAAAAAATGCATAGGCGGTGATTAAAAATATCATGGCTTGGATTAGGCGCACCTTCGTCCTCAAAATGACATCTTTGTTTTTCAACACTTGAAAGAGGTCTTTTGCAGATTTGCTCAATGCAATGCATCATTTGATTTCTTGACTGCTGATTCCACGGGTGTTGACTTGGATCCAAAGTAAAATGAAATCCTTGACAACTTCAGTCTTTTCTCTGTTTATCATGATATTGCTTATTGGTCTAGTTGAGAGGATTTTTGTTTTCTTCATGTTGAGGTGTACTTCATACTGAAGGCTGTAGTCTTTGATGTTCATCACTAAGTGCTTCAAGTCCTCTTCACTTTGAACAAGCAAGGTTGTGTAATCTGCATAATGCAGGTTGTTAATGAGCCTTTCTCCAATCCTGATGCCACGTTCTTCATATAGTACAGCTTCTTAGATTATTTGCTCAGCATACAGCAAATTTTTTTAGCCTTGTGCTTACTGACTACAAGATGGGATTAAGCAAAGTCAGGTCAAGTACTGGCAGATCTTACAAAAGACGGCTGAGCACAGAGTTAGCTTTGCATATAAGGCATTAAAAAAAGGTTATGTTTAACCTGTTGGGCTTGTTTGCTAAACAAGAAATAAAAAATTAAATAAATTTAAAATCTTCGTCTATAACACTGAGAGCTTGTCTGGGTTATCTAGTGCTGCTACAACAAAAAAAACCACAAGTAGTTGGCTTTAACAAAGAGAAATGTATTCTCTCACAGTCTATCAGGCTACAAGTCCAAATTCAGGACATCAGCTCTAGGGGAAGTCTTTCCCTCTCTCTCTCTGTTGGTTCTGAAGGAATCTTCCCCTGGACTAGGAGCTTCCTCGAGCAGGGATCCTGGGTCCGAAGAATGCACTCTACTTCTAATGCTGCTTTCTTGGTGGTATGAAATCCCGCCTCTCTGCTCACTTTCTTTTATCTCTTGTAAAAGAAAAGGTGGTGCAGGCCACACCCCAGGGAAACTCCCTTTACACTGGATCAGGGAGGTGACCTTAGTAAGGGTGTTACAACTCCACCCTAATCCTCTTTTCTTGCCTCATTAACCACAGGCATAGATTAGGATTTATAACATATAGGAAAATTACAATCATAAAATGGAGGACAACCACACAATACTGGGAATTGTGGCCTAACTAAGTTGACACAGATTTTGAGGGGACATGATTCAATCCATGACAGAGCTATTTCAAGAGACTTTAAGAACCTTTGGGCCAAGAGCTGGCAACTTTGCTTTGGAAAGAGCACAGACTTTACGATAAGAAAAAAGAGGTCAAATACAGCTTTCACTATTTGTTGACTTG
Organism: Elephas maximus indicus; assembly: GCF_024166365.1. Classification (NCBI taxonomy): domain Eukaryota; kingdom Metazoa; phylum Chordata; class Mammalia; order Proboscidea; family Elephantidae; genus Elephas; species Elephas maximus. The sequence goes on from NC_064826.1 coordinate 34,429,799, forward strand.
GTGACTTTGAACTTTGTACTCTGCTTGAGTCTAATTTTCTAAATTACAAAACGGAGATAATGCCATGTTCTTTTCTCCTATGCGTTTTTGTGTATGCATATGTGTACGCACACATACAGCCCTGACCTTTATATTCTGTGATATTTTGGGCTTTATTTAGAACACTGAAAGACAACATTCATCTCCCAGGATTACATTGTTGTTGTCGTTGTTTGATGTGGTTGAGTCAGTTCTGACTCATAGCAACCTGGTCCTTTGTTGTCATGCTTGAGCCCATTGTTGCAACCATTGTGTCAATCCATCTCATCGAAAGTCTTCTTCTTTTCTGCTAACCCTCTACTTTACCAAGCATGATGTCCTTCTCCAGGGACTGGTCTCTCCTGATAACATGTTCAAAGTATGTGAGACGAAGTCTCACCATCCTCCTTTCTAAGGAACATTCTGGTTGTACCTTCCAAGAGAGATTTTTTTTCATTGTTTTGGCAGTTCATGGTATATCCACTATTCTTCACCAACACAATAATTCGAAGGCATCAATTCTTTTTGGTCTTTGATCTTAAAACACCGTAATTTCATTGAGACTTGTAAATATAGCTGCATGTTTTAAATCAGTCGTCAATCATTTCCTTTTTAGGTTCTCTAGCTATCCAAAAGAATTTGTAGTAGATTAATATCTGCTGTGAAACCCAGAAATCCTTAAGAAGATGATAAATAACGAGAAGACATACTTACATTTTATCTAACGCTCATAGTAGTCTGCTCTAAGTAAAAGCAAAGCCAAACATTCATTCAGTGTTTAGAACTCAAGATCTCATTTGCTACCCAAGTGTTCATGCGTGAGGTTAACGGAGCATTACTGAAGCCCTTAACTCCTCTCTGCCAAACTGAATAGTCTTTGACGGTAAATCCTATCTTGTCCATCCTTACTCTTCAAGTAAATTGATATCCGTGAAATAATCAAAAGCAAACCAATTATGTTCTGGCATCTTTTTATCCATCTGTTTGGATTTAACTGTCTATTAAATGGTGTTTGCATATGAGGAAATGCTCTGTTGTATGCAGAGGTACTCAATTATTTAGATTATACATTTGAATAAACTGTGCGGTGGAAAGGACTACCCTTGTAATGTAGGACAATTACATTTTCTTGCATAGTTTACAGATTATTAAACTAATATCAATTTGACCCATACTACCAGTTACCGGTTTCTAACCTTGGCCTTGAGTCTTAGCTATTTTCAGTGTCTAGTTTCTACCCGAACAATCAGTAACCAGTGCCAATCATTTCAAATTATACTAAATTCTGCAAATTGGTTTTGGGAAAGAGATTGTATGAGAAGAGACCACAAACATTTAATTTCCATAAGGATCATAGGTGAGGTTTGTAACAGCTTGCTGCGGCCCGAGGACTCCCAGCCATCGGTGGGTAATAAGCAACAGGTCTCTTGTTTCAGAGTAGCTTTCCTTCACACCTGCAGGTCAGGAGAAGCCTCCACGAGAGCCTCCCTGGCACACAGGAACGTCAATTTGACCTTGATGGGGACCTACAAATTGCAACTAAGATTTCCTTTTGTTAGAATATCTTTATTTCATTTTTTTTTTTTTGCAAAAGGAGTTAGGTCATTAACGTGTATGTTCCTCATAATATGTAATATTTCATAAATATAACCAACTATGATGTTTAAACTCTGTCTTCACAGAACTCAATTTTTATAAAGGCTATTCAATTATGCATTTTTTTGTCTTACTTCATTATGATTTTTAATTATAAAAGTAATACCTGTTCATTAAGCAAACACAAAAAGATGCTTCTCTCTCCAGTCCTTAGCTACCATTCATTTATGTAATAAGTCTGGCTTGGATGTGCCTATGTATTTTTTTCTATACATATAAACGCAGGCATAAGTTTTTCTTGTGCTGTCGAGTTAACTCCAACTCATAGCGACCCTACAGGACAGAGCGAAACTGCCCCATAGGGTTTCCCAGGCTATAATCTTTAGGGGAACAGATAACCAGGTCTTTTCTCCCACAGAAGAACTGGTTGCTTTGAACCATTGACCTTTTGGTTAGCTGTCAAGTGCTTAACCATTGTGCTACCGCAGCTCCTTGGCACAAGTTCAAATATCTATAAGATGGAATTAGAGAAGTTGAGAGACCATGAAGTGCAGAAATGGCAAAGTAGTGACTTAATCCCCCAATGAGATCTGTTTGGAAGATACAAAATACTCCCGATTTTGGTATACCCAGTTTGCATCACTTGTTTATATTTTCAATCTGGCCACCAAAGGAATTTGAATTGGCTATTGGACACTCTTGATTGTTAAATTGTTTTTGTGTTAATAGATAAATTGAGGGTCAGAGAGGTTAAGTGGATACTCAAAATCATATAGCAAATTTACGGCCTATAAAAACCAAAACTCAAACTCATTGCCACTGAGTTGATTCTGACTCATAGTGGCGCTATAGGACAGCTACTGGTGGATTTGAACTGCCGACCTTTTCGTTAGCAGCCGAGCTCTTAAACACTGTGCCACTGGGGTATGTTATGGCCTCTAGGAGAGTAAAAAACCAAACCAAATCCATTGCCATCAAGTCAATTACAACTCATAGTGACCCTATAAGGCAGAGTAGAAATGCCCCATAAGGTTTCCAAGGAGTGGCTGGTGGATTTGAACTGTTGACTTTTTGGTTGTTAGCCAAGCTCTTAGCCACCGCACAACCAGGGCTCCAATAGAACAGGGCCAAGTATTCTTAACTCCTAGTTTAGTGCATTTTTCTCTAATCCCCACTGGTTCTTGTGCCATGAATTATCAAGCTGACCTCTCCATATCACATTTCTTTTATGTTTCATTTTAATAGTGTAAATTTTAGAAGTTTTGTATTAAACTAAAATGTGCTACAACTCTCTCCTAAATATAGAAAGAAAAATATGTTTTCCTTCTAATAAACTGAGTCTCTTTAGATCAGACCGTATTTATTCATTTTAATATATATCTAGTACCTATTATACTAATCACTATGTTATCTGAATTGATAAATGTATGACTATGTTTTACTTCCTCAAAAACTATACATTCAATTTAAAGTGTTACATGACTTACAAAGCATTTTATTTTTTAATACATTTAAATGCATTGACATGGGTAGATAAGACTCTCTCATGACTTAGGAACTGGATACCTATTTTCTTCCTCATTAGCAAATACATCTCATTGTAGTGAGTAAAGTAGATGGGTTCCTTTGGTTGTACAAATATATACAGAAGATGAAGACCTTAAAAAATTTATTCGTGGGAGAGACCAAACATCAGGGGCAGATTATCCAATACGTAAGGTAAGCATGGAAACCCTGATGGCCTAGTGGTTAAGTGCTAGGGCTGCTAACCAAAAAGGTCAGCAGTTTAAACCCACCAGGCGCTCCTTGGAAACTCTGTGAGGCAGTTCTACTCTGTCCTACAGGGCTGTTATGAGTTGAAATCGACTTGACAGCAACAGGTTTGGTTGGGGTCACTATGAGTCGGAATCGACTTGACAGCAACAGGTTTGGTGGTTTTTTTGGTTTTAAGGTAAGCATGGTGTTTACCTTGCTTACCAGATCATCTGTAGTGAACAATTTCACATGGGTTTCATCTCTGACGTGGTGGAACCCATGTGAAATTGTTCACTACAGATTAGTAAGTAAGCACGAGTAAACCTGTGCTTACCTTGCTTACGGGGTGCCCCATTAGGGACTGTAAATTTGAAAAGAGGCTTTGATTCTGTAGGAAGATGCTGCGGTGCTGGAAGAAAGACGGACACTGGCCATACTTAGGAGGATCTCTGATGTGGAAAAAGTGTGCAATTGTTCACTACAGACAATTTGATAAGCAAGGTAAGCACTGTTCTTACCTTACCTATTGGATAATCCACCCCCACCAAACACATATAAAATCTGTTCTCAGTTATGGATGAAGAACGTGGTTAAATATCCCCAGATCATTATGAATACCTTATTTTAAATCTCAGTGCTGTAAATAATGAAATATGAGTATCTTCCATGTGTCATATCAATTTTGGTACCTCTTTGAAGAGAAAACTTTTCATGTGGGTTACGGAGATCCTGTACTTAACTAAAATTCTTACATATATTAGTGTTACTTTTATGATGGGGTGATGTTAAAACATTTTCCTAGTGAGAACTCAATTATTTAACTTTGTTACTGATTAACTATTTTATAGGAGTAATTACAATAACAGCAATCATCATTGCTACCAAAAAAAAAAAAAAACCTTCTTCATGGCTGAGAGAAGAAAAAAAATCCTGATCAAATCTTTCATTGAGTAGATTAAATATAGAGATTTTCAAAGGGATCTTAATTTCAGATTGGTCCCAACATATAGAATATAAGACTCTAAATATTCAAGAGTGAAAGAAGAGGTGACATATAAAAGTCTAGCTGTACATTTGAGTGTCTTACACTACAATTATTTGCATTTCTAATGAATGTTGACTACATACCACAGTCAGGTAATGTCGGGGTAACAGGTGTGCAGGAGAGGATCCTGAATTTATAATGCACGTAACCTAAGGGGCTCTTGTGCACATCAGACAGTTTAACGCTGTTTATCAGAGTTGTTCTGAGACAGCAAAACATTTAGGTAAACAACGTTTTGTGTAATCAAGGGAGTTGCGGAGTAATTGATTCATGTCAGGAGGCATAACCCAGATTTGGAGAAGAAGTAGTTTTGAATAGAGAATTCAGGATCTGTGGAGCTTGAAATACATAAATTTAAGATTCCCAAATTTCATTAGCAATATTCATGTGTATTTTGGTTTGCATTTTAAACACATCAAAATATGTTATCTGGAATCCTTCAGGTAATCTGAGAGATGGTGAAAAATTTAAAGCATAAACATTCAAATGTTTGAATACACAGTGCTTTTCAAACATAATTTGTCTTGAGGCTAAATATTGGCCAAAGTGAAATGAAGCACAGCAGAGGGAGGAAATTTGGGCTGTACTCTTGGTTCCTCAAATTCATGTTGTAGTCTTCAAATATTAAAAATAGCTTTGCACACAACCCAAATTTTCTATGTAACTGCTCATTTAGCACTTCATTTTTTCCAGTTTATTTCTGTTCCAGCAAGGACCAGATGGAGATACAGGAACCATATGAACTCTAACATGTGGTTGATGACTGCTTCGCTGATTGATTTCCTGACAAACTTGGACTTTATGATCTTCACTATGTGTTTCTTCTCATAGGTAAATAGTCATTTCTCCTACAAAGAGCAGTAATCTATACTTCATTTGCAGTTATACCAAGAATCGTATACATTGAGGTGATTTACTATTTAGCCTTTATAAATTTTCCTTAAAAGTATCCCCAGGTCTCTTTTGATGTTTAAAAAAGTTGTCATACTCTGACGACGGAACAAATCCCTTAGTTAACCAGTTTCACAGTCCTTGACTCTGTCCTCTGAGAAGCTATTCTTTGTCTAATAAATTCCAAGACATTTCCTGAGGTAGGCAATGAGGGCAGTAACGACAGTATCCATTTGGGAGAAGTACAGATTTAGCAGGCAACTTCTTGCTGGGGTAAGCTTGGTGGCCAAGGAATTGCTGTAGACATTGAACAGTTTGTTCTACTTAGGCTTAGTTTTTCTTAATATTCTTTAATATTGAGAAGGTTTCCAGTCTATTTACTTTCTATCAAGTCCATCGGATAATAACCAAAACCAAAGGCCTTGCCTAAATAAAAACTTCATTGATTCCTATCTCCAACCCACTGCCTCAGTGCTACGTCCCTACTTTAATGCCCGCTCTTTAGTTTAATGGACTCTAATTTAATGTATCTTTTTTTTTTTTTTAAGGTAAAACACATCATGCCTTCATGTGGGTATTTCCAATTCAAACTTAGAACTTTGAAGTTTTTCTTAATTTATTTGATTTTTTATCTATACCTACTTTCTTCTCTGCTGGGAAGGCTGGTTCTCAATTACATCAGTAATAAAATGAATCAAATATTATCTCATAATATGCACACAATCTCAGAGTGAAAACAGGGACACCATGTTGATTAGTTGTTGAAAACAGTCTAAGAATTTTTTGCTGTTCTGTATATTTCTCTAGGAACTACAAAAAAGTATTGTTTTTTTAAAATTTTTTATCTATGATATTTATTACAATAAAATATGCATAACATAAAATTTACCATTTTAACCATTTCTGAGTATACAATTCAATGACGTTAAGTACATTCACAATGTTATGTAACTATCACTACTATTTCCAGACCTCTTTTATCATTCCGCACAGAAACACTATACTCATGGAACAATAACTCTCCATGACCTTCTCCCCCAAGCCCCTGGTAATCTCTGTTCTACTATCAGGTTCTATGAATTAGCCTACTGCATATAAATGAAATCATACAGTATTTGTCCTTTTATGGATTATCTTTGAAGACATTATGCTCAAACAAATTATTGGGTTTTAAAGTCACTTATTTCCTCTTCGTTTGGAGCTCTATACACATTTAGGGTCGTTTGTTTTCATTTTATTCAGTTTTTAGGAGCATTATATGGCAATGGGGAACTAAAGCTGCAGACAGAATTAAGGTTGCTAGTCAGCTGATTTTAAGATAAGCAAATCATCCTGATTATCTCGGTGGGGCCAGTGTAATTACCAACCAAAAACCCATTGCCGTCGAGTTCATTCTGATTCATAGTAACCCCATGGGACAGAGTAGAACTGCCCCATAGGGCTTCCATGGAGCAGCTGGTGGATTTGAACTGCAGACCTTTTGGTCAGCAGCAGAACACTTAACCACTGAGCCAAATGTAATTACCAGAGTCCTTAAAAGTGGAAGTGGCAGGAGAGTCAGTGTTAGAGTGATGTGAGAAAGATGTGACTGACCACTGCTGGCTTTGAAGATGTAAGGAGGCCACAAGACAAGGAATGAGGGTGACCTCTAGAAGCTGGGGAAGTAAAGAAATGAGTTCTCCCCCAGAGCATCCAGAAAGAACCCAGCCCTATTCACACCTTGATTTTAACCTACTGAGACCCAGAAATGTAAAATTATAAATTTGTGTTGTTTAAAGCTGATAAGTTCGTGGGTTATGGTGTTTGTTACAGCAGCAATAGAAACGAAAATACCTAAAAAGTTGTTAAATTTTCTTACATTTTCAATAGTTGTTCTACAGATTTATTTAGGTTTTGCAGATATATAACCATGTCATCTGCAAAGACATGCCATTTCCAATCTGTATGACTCTGACTTGGCTAATATCCTCTAACACAGTAATATATTAAACTGGATACAGGGGGCATCCTTGTCTTATTCCTGACCTTACTTGGAAAGCCTCTGGTGTTTGCATGTTCAGGAACTGGTTTTAGGGTTGAAGTATATACATGTTATCATACTATAAAAGTACCCATCAATTCCTATTTTGTTGGCTGTTTTTCCAGGAGTGGTGTTAGATTTTATTTCAAATGCTTTTCTGTAACCATGAAGAAAATCATACGGATTGTCTTCTTAGCTCTATTAACAAGGTGATTATATTAATAAATTTCCTAACCATATAACAATCTTTGCAGTTCTAGAATGAGCCCTACTTGGAGATGAAATATTATTTCATTAATGTGATGCTGGATTCTGTTTGCAAATATTTTATCAAAGATTTTTACTTAATAATTAAAAGTAATATTGCTCTGTAGTTTCATTTTTTGGTTAATTTTTGTCAGGTTTCAGAATCAATGTTATACTTGGTTTTTGTAATTAATTTGAAAAAAGGGGAAAAAATACTGATACATACTACAACATAGATGACCCTGCAAAACATTATGTAAAATAAAAGCCAGACACAAAAAACACATATTGTATGTGTTTATTTGTATAAAATATCTAATAAAGACAAATCTCTAGAGCCAGAAACTAAATCAGCCAGGAACTGGAGCTAGGGGTGAGAATGAGGATTAGCTCTCAACGGGCAGGTGGATCTTACTGGAATAAGCGGAATGCTCTTGTAGTGGATTATGGTGATCATAAATTGGTAGTTTACCAAAAATTGTTGAACTGCACATTTCAAACAGGTGAATTTTATGATATGAAAAGTAAACCTCACCAAAATTGTTAAAAGGAGCCCTTGTGGCGCAGTGGTTAAGCACACAGCTGTTAATCCAAAGATCAGCAGTTTGAATTCACCCTGGGCTCTGCAGCAAAAAGATGTGGCATTCTAGAAACCCTGTGTGGCAGTTCCTGGAGCCCTGGTGGTACAGTGGTTAAGCATTTTGCTGCTAACCAAATGGTTGGTCGGCAGTTCGAATCCACCAGCCGCTCCTTGGAAACCCTATGGGGTGGTTCTACTCTGTCCTATAGGAATCAACTCAATGGCACATATCAACAACAAAATTGTTAAGTACAAAAATTTTAAAATAATTGAAATATAGTTTTATTAAACAATAAAGTTGTGATTAGATGGGTTAAAAGTGAAGCTGAAACTTTTCCTTCATTTTCTGTGCTTTGGAATAGTTTAATTAGCATGAGAATAATCAGATATGTAAATGTGTGGTGCAATACCCAAGGGAAATATCTGGACCTGCTGTTTTATTGTGTGTGTTAGGTCAGGGAAGTGGGATGAACTCTATTTTCTCTTTTTCTTCTGTGGTAATTGGACTTTCTGTCTCTACTGAGATCAAACTAATAAATGGAATATTTCTTAAAAATTTAGTTTCATCTAGGTTTTCAAATATACTGAGAGATGTGCAAATATATTTTTCTCCTAAGATTTTTAAAGAATTCTTCTTCTGATGGTTATTTCCACTTGTTACTTTTAATTTTTGTGTTTTCTCCCTTTTGCCCTTGATTAAGTCAGGTAATATGTTGTTTACTGCATTGATCTTATTTCAAATATTTGCTATTCTGCTTCGTGTATTTCCCCCTATTTTCTAACTCATTACTTTCCCATTTTATCTTAAATTCCTTTTTTTTTTAAACAGCTTTCTTTTGAATTACTTTGTTGTTTTTATTTCTTTAGTTTTTGAATTGGATATGTAACTCATTTATTTTCATTTTAAAAATTTACATTGTACAGATATTTGATTTTATACATTTTCTGATAACTCCTTCAACTGATTATACACATACTGAAATGTCACATTTTTGTCATTAATTTAAAGGCTTATACAATTTTTTTATGTTCCCTTTGACCTAAGCATATTTCAGTAAACAGTAACATGCTTCTAAATATCCAAGTGGGACAGTGTTTATATTTAATTTTGTCGTTAATTTATAGTTGAATTGCATTAGGACAAGAGAAAGCAGTTTTTGTTCTGTTGAGTTCTAAACTTTGGATTTTATTAAGGTCTTCTTTACGACCTAAGATATGATAGATTTTTTTTTTGAATATTTCATATACCCTTAAAAAGAAGATGTACCCTTCATTTTCAGGGTTCAGAGGCTTATATATAATTAGAAAGCCTTCTTTATTGATTGTGTTGTTAGGGCTTTTGTTCACTTGATCTTCCTAAGCTTGAAGAAGGTGTATTAAAATCTGCAAATATTAGTGTGTTTCCTTTTATATATCCCTGCCTATATTTCCTTGCAATTTCTTCTACTTTTGGTTTTATTAAAGTTGCAGTTACTTTATTATGTGTATAAACATTAATAACTGTTATGTCTTCATAAAGAATTGTAGCTCTTAACATTGTAAGTTTATTTGTCTTACTTAATTCTGTTTGGTTTGAATTCTATTATGTTAAATATCATGTCTGTGAACCCTACTTTCTTTTTACTTGTTCTTGCCTATAACTGTCCATCTTTTTATTTTTAACATTTTTTAAAATTTTATATCTTTTTGTAACTAGCATAGTGTTCAATTTTATTTTATTAGCCAAACTTAATATTTTTGTTGTTGTAATAGATGAGTTAAGCACATTTACATTGGTTGATATTAGTGATGTATTTGGTTTACATTACAGTATTTTTTATATTGTTTATTTATGTATAAATAGGTTTCTATTTGCTTATTCTCTCTTTTATTTACTGTTTGTAAGAATGTCACCGTTTGTGCTATACTAGTTACCTTTATATAAAATATATACATAATACCCTTAAAAAAACCCAGTGCTCTCGAGTTGAATACCCTTAGGTTCTTTTAAAAAATTGTCTATCCATATCTTTTAATAAGAAATAATAAATAAAAATATTTTCTTCCCCTTATCCAGCCTCACTCACAGTTGTAATACTTCTTTTCACGGTTTAATAAATACAAGATAACCATCAAGGTTATTCTATTTTTCATATGCTCTCCTAATTTTTGCTCTTCATTTTTTAATGTTGACCTGTGTCTACATTGTTAGAGACCTATATTATTTTTTCTCCTTATGTCGAAAATTTAATCTTAATTTTACAGAAGATATATGTTTAATTCCTACCAACAATTTATATATTGATGTTTACCTAGTTATTCTGATTGCCTAAATCATATTTCTTTAGAAGATTTTCCAGAAAGGTCTCAGAGTAAAATATCTCATAGTTCTTCTAAGGTAACACGTATTACATGTAGACTTTGCATTTGAAAGTCAGTTGACAATTTTGCCTGTATGACCAAAGAATTATTTCTTTTTGTTTCTGTTTTTGTCAAATTGCAGTAGATTCACACACACACACACACACACACACAAATGTGCTGTTGCTGATCAGAGTAAATTCTCCTAGCTATGCATGGTGCTCTTATAACAAGTAATTTCAATGTGGTTTTTTTTTTTTTTGGTAATTTTAACAAGATTTATTGAATTATAAACTTTAATAATTTTTCTGCTCTATTGTTTTATTGCTTTGCTCCTCCCAAACATTGAGGACACCCTTTTACATATGTTGCATCTTCTTTTCCCATATTCTATAATCTGTAAATTTTCTTTGAAACTTTGTTATCCCTTGTCTTGGTTATCTAGTGCTGCTATAACAGAAATACCACTAGTGGATGGCTTTAACAAAGAGAAATTTATTCTCTCACAGTCAAATAGGATATAAGTCCAAATTCAGGAATCAGCTCTAGGGGAAGACTTTCTCTATTGGCTCCAGAGGAAGGTCCTTGTCATCAATCTTCCCTTGGTCGAGGAGCTTCTCAGGCACAGGAACCCCAGGTCCAAAGAATGCGCTCTGCTCCCAGTGCTACTTTCTTGGTGGTATGAGGCCCCCAACTCTCTGCTGGCTTCCCTTTCTTTTTATCTCTTGTAAGACAAAAGGTGGTACAGGCCACACCCCAGGGAAACTCCCTTTACATTGGATCAGGAATGTGGCCCTAGTAAGGGTATTACAATCCCACCCTAATCCTCTAATCTTGCCTCATTAACCACAGGCAGAGATTAGGATTTACATCACATAGGAAAATTACAATCACAAAGTGGAAGACAACCACACAATACTGGAAACCATGGCCTAATCAAGTTGACACGTATTTGGGGGAGCCACAATTAAATCCATGATATCCCTTTTGTCCTATCTTTAAAAATTTGATTTTGATTGTGGCATAACTTGCTCACAGTAAAATTCAATCATTTCAATTGTATAGATTCATAATTTTGGTAAATTTATATAGTTACAAAATAATCACCACAATCTAATTTTAAAGTACTTCTTAAAACTAAATACTAGCTTAACTAGTAAAAAATGTCTGTCTTGAGCATTATGCTTTTTTAAGAACTCTGTATATGGGATCAAACCGTTAACTGCTGTTATCGAAAGATTAGATAGGAAACTTAGGGGGCAGTGAATTTATGTTAATGGAGAAGGAATAACTCAGAAAACAAGGATGAAAATGGTTCCACAATTTGAAGAATGTGATCAATGTCATTAGATGGTACATGCAGGAGCTGTTTAATTGGTGTGTGTTTTGCTGTGCACACTCTCAACAACAACAAAATAAATTTAAAAAATTTTAAAAGATAATTAAAACACAAAGTGAAAATTTATTATTGGCCTGGTACATGATAATTTTTATTAAATTTTTGCCTTCATCAGGTTTCTTATCTAAAAGACATTGATAGGACAAAAAAAAAAGTAGGACCCAAACAATCAGAATGAGAATATTAGTGATGAACTGGAGAAGCAAACCTCAAAGTCCTCTGAAATGCTCATTTTTTTTTTTTTTTGTATATCTTCCTTCTAGAAGGAAGACAACCATTTGCACCAACTTCCATGATAATATTGTGATTAAAATTTGAACCTGATATATCCTAGAGGATGAAATTCATAATCGGAGTAATAAATAAAATAATTATATTTAATAGAGCACTGATAAATTTTGTAATTTAAGTCAAGTGTCAAAGAAATATTGGGAATATAGATTTGAGGCTGCTTCAACGAAGGAGGCCAAATTTTTGTATCTGTCTGATTGCTTTCTTATGGATATTCTGGAAAACTCTGTTAATTACCTTTTCAACAATCATTGTGCCTGTTCCCTTGTGAACAGAACCCAGATTTTGTTCGGATATAAGGTGGCCATGTGTCTCAGTAGGTAAATGTTGATTATTCCAACTAATTTGAAAATTCTATTTCTCTTCCCAAGAATGTTTTTGGGATGCAATCCTGGCTAATGAAACATAAAATCTGAAACATAAAACACTGTAATGTTTCCATTACTGTGATATTATTCATCCTTTATGAGGTACATATATGACTTCATGGTCTGTTCCCAATCAGTGTTGAGCTGAGGATGAAAAATCTCAAACTTCAACTATAGCTGGCATCTCATGATATGTCATCACCAGCTAGAAGTGGGTTGCTGTTGTTTTACAGCATCTAAGTCATCTCAATTCAAAACAGTGTCTATCCTGCACAGAAAGTGAGATCAAGAGCTGTAAAGATTATTTGGCTGTGTCTAATAACCTGAGTTAATGATAATAAATATGGAAGGAGTAAAATTTGTTTCAAAGAAGATTTGAGAAGACATTAATGGATAGTGTCATGGATCTAATTGTGTCCCTCAAAAATATTTGTCAACTTGGCTAGTCCATGATTCCCATTATTGTGATTGTCTACCATCTTGTCATCTGATGTGATTTTCCTATGCGTTATAAATCCTATCTCTATGATATTAATGAGGTAGGATTAGCAGCAGTTATATTAATGAGGAAGGACTCAATCTACAAAATTGGATTGTGTCTTAAGCCAGCCTCTTTTGAGATATAAAAGAAAGAATCAATCAGAGAGACGGGGGACCTCATATCACCAAGAAAGCAATGCCTGGAGCAGAGAATGTCCTTTGGATTCGAGGTTCCTACACTGAGAAGTTCCTAGACTAGGGGAGGATTAGTGACAAGATCTTCTTCCAGGGCTGACAGAGAGAGAAAGTTTTTCCCTGGAGCTGACATCCTGAATTCCAACTTCTAGCCTCTTAGACTGTGAAAGATTAAATTTCTCTTTGTTAAAGCCATCCACCTGTGATATTTCTGGTATAGCAGCACTTGATAACTAGGACAGAATTTGGTACCAAGAGTAGGGTACTGCTTTAACAGATATCTAAATTTCAAAAGCAGTTTTGAAAGTGTAAAGGGATAGAGTACTCAGAAGGAAATAAGGAGAGCTGTTACACTGGAGACAGCACAGATGGTGAGGAGTAGCATCAGAGAAATGGTAGCAGCAGAGGACTGGCAGCAGCAGAACCAGGAGACCAGCATGAGACAGCACTGGAGCCAACCCGTAGAGTGAGAGAGCTGAGTGCCTGTGCACAGGAAGCTCCCTGGTGGAGTGGGGTGCTTCCAGGCATTGATTGGTGGAGCTAGGCTTGCCAACCCACAGAGCAAGAGAGCTGAGTGCCTTCCAGCCTAAGTTTACTGGCAGAGTGGGGTGCCCCTAAGTACTTAACGGTGGAGCTACAGAGCTTTGGAACACTTGCCCGACCTGGGCAGACAAGGGCGGAGAGGCCCAATGAGCCAAAACTTCAAGGAATCAGAAAGTAAAAGCTGAAGAAACAAGGAACACAGGAACCAGAGCTGGCTCAGTCTCAAAGGAACTGGAAGAATGGGGCTGCCCGAGTTCGAGGGAGCAGACTTGCCCTTCCAGTGGGCCTGGAAGATAGAGCTGAAGCCCAGGGCTGAAGGGTCTCCACTAAGAATCCAGAGCGTGGCCAACTTCCAGGGTCTGGAGGGCAGGGCCATTCACTGCCTAAATCATTTCAGAGAAAAGAGGATTATTGTCAAGTCTTGAGGGCTAATGTAGTGTGTTCTGCTACCTTGCTTGGTGCCCGTTATGCCTTCATTCCCTTCAGTTTCTCCCATCTGTAATGGAAATATTTACCTGGTGCCTGTTCTGCCATTGTACTCTGAAAGCAAATAACTTGTATTCTAGACTTCACAGATGAAGAGGAATTTTTTGGATTTTGGACTTAGAGTCGATTTAAAACTTTTACTGTGATAAGATGGGGTAAATGTGTTTTACATGTGGCAAGGACATGAATTTTGGGGGCCAAAGAGTGGAATGTCATGGATTAAATTGTGTCCCTCCAAAATCTGTGTCAACTTGGCTATGCCATGATTTCCAGTATTTTGTGATCTGATGTGACTTTCCTATGTGTTGTAAATCCTATCTCTATGATGTTAATGAGATGGGATAAACAGCAGCTATGTTAATGAGGCAGGACTCAATCTACAAGATTGGATTTTGTCTTAAGCAATCTCTTTTGAGATATAAAAGAGAGAAGTGAGCAGAGAGACAGGGGTACCTCATACCACCAACAAAGCAATGCTGGGAGCAAAGCGACCCTGTGGGACAGAGTAGAACTGCCCCATAGGGTTTCCAAGGCTGTAAATTTTTACAGAAGTAGACTCACATCTTCTCACATGGACCAAACTGCCTACCGATCCGTTAGCAGCTGAGAGCTTTTAGCCACTGTACCACCAGGGTTCCTCTGTTCTTATAATCTGCATAATTATGTATTAAATGTTCATAAGAAAAAAAAAAAAGTAGATCAAGCTATTTTCTCTAATTTTCTTAAAATAAAGCAGTTCGTTATTTTCTTCATTGTAGCCTGCAATGTTAGGTTCTAATAATATAATAAATTTAACTTCTATCTCCACTAGAATTTAAGCTCTACAGGGATAAGGATTCTTTCTCTCCCTCCCCCACCTTTTTTTAACTGTTATATTCGTGGTGTGTAGAAAAGTGCCTGTCACATAGTAGGAACTCGATAAACATTAAATATTTGTTGAATTATTGAAAATGCCATTCTTCTTTAGTTGTGTGTCGTTCTATTCTTTCAATTTAAAAAAGCATTAAAAACAGTATAAAATGAAAAATTTGCATAAAATGAGAACATTAGAAAAGGAAATACAATTTTTAAAAGATTTTTCTATCTATAAGAATAATCTAGAGAGTTCTAAAAACTGTTATCCAATTCAAAGGCAGAGATTAGAAATCATTACTGAAGACAAAGGCATACAGGATTAGAGGTGTAAATAGCCAAACTTAAAGGTAATAAATCCAAAAATTGCTTTTAACAGTTCTTCTCTTCAGTAGACATTAGAGGATTTTCCAAATAAATATTCTATAAGACACAGATTGTGTTATAAGCTTATTTAGGTAAATTCACAACCCGTTTTGAACACTGATGATAGCCTGACTTGTTAGAATGATTCCACACTTACTTTGAATTGACCTTCCTAAGAATCATACAAGAATGGTTTAATTCTTAAGATATCACTTGCTCTGACAGATATTGGCATGAGAGGTCAGGAGAGTCTGCTTCAAGCTATATTGCTGAAAGTTGACTAATATGTATACATGTTATTGTTTTACTTTGCAAGCCCCTTCACAGAGGACTACTAAAGGGGAGAAGACCAGGGTATTTCTAACTAAAGTTTTAAGAGAACAGATTCCAGAAATGACCAGTTTGAATTTAGAGTTCTCTAAGGGGTTTGGTTCACCTTCATCATTGATCTTTCTGTTTGAAGTGTTCATTTACCATCCTGACATAATCTAGGGCCGCGCTGCATGATGTTGATGATACTTTTGTCAATGTGAAGAATGCAGCGCCATTGTTACAGGACTCGTACAAGAAACAGAGACCTTAATATGTACCATCTGTTTCACAAAAAAGCTCAATGTGGTAATGCATTTGCAATACCAGAAGCAATATCTCTAAGACATGAAATGAACATATGTTGTCTAAGAGCCTTCAGGCTGACATTGAAAAAGAGAAAAGATAGTACTTCAAGGCAAATACTGTCCCAGTAGAAAGACTGCCAGATTCAATATGGCTCAGCCTATTGACAAGTCTCTGGTGAACAACTTCATATGAAGATTTTCACATTGTTACGGGCTGTACGGCTCTCTGGCCCATCTTTTCAGTATGGGTAAAAGAGTAGAAAATACCCTTTTGTCACTCTGGGTACTTTTCTGTTTCAGAGCAACAGATGTTGTCAGAAAAAGTCACGCAGTACAAGTGCTTGAATAATTACTTTCTAAGGCTGGCGTGAAACAAAAACTATGTCTTGTGATGAGTGAGCAGGTAGTTTTAAAAATAGAGCTTGAAATGCAACCACTGAAAGCAGTACTAAAACATCTATTTAATGTAAATGAAAATTATGAATAGTAGCTGATGTAATTATCATGCATGTATATATGCAAAAGGAGCCCTGGTGGCACAGTGGTTAAGTACTTGACTTCTAACCAAACGGTCTGCGATTTGAATCCACCAGCAGCTCTGCAGGAGAAAGATGTGGCAGTCTACTTCTGTAAAGATTTACAGCCTTGGGAACCCTTTGGGGCAACTCTACTCTGTCCTATGGGTCTCTGTGAGCCAGAATCGACTTGACAGCAATGGGTATATATGCAAAAGTTATTGAATATCAACTCCAAAATTCCGAACTCATTTTTCTGGATAAAATCTAATATTATAGTTCATAATGCAAAATTTAAGTATTTATTTACACGTAAATGTGCATACATATGTATCTTACAGTATATACATAACGATAAGTCTGTATATATGTGTTATGTATGTATAAGAAAGCGGCCATTACAAGAAATTACAGAGGTCAAATGATGGATAGTTAAGCCCATTAAAAGGAAGAATAGTTAGCTAGCTTAACAAGTATTAGTTTGCTTATATTTCAGTTCCAAAGACTCAATATGGGTTTAAGTTATATTATGCCATAATCATGCTTAGTTCTTCATAAACATGTCAATTTGAAATATAAGCCTTACATTTTAAAAACAGTTGGAAAAATACAGCAGTGGACTTGGAGCCAGGAGATCTGGGTTTGAGTCTCCACTCTCCATTCACAAGGCGCATGACCTGAGTTAAGTCTGACCTTGGGTCACCTTCAAAGCTTCAATTACTTCATCTATAAAGAAGGGGTTGAAATAAATGATCTCCAAAGTTCCTTCCAAACCTAAGAATTAAATTGTAATTACAAATGATACTCATTAAAGCAGTTTAAAATAGAAGACATTTTTTTAAGTATAAAGTCAGGATAATAAATTAACCCTTTTATTTTATGTTTAGAACTATGTACTAATCTACATGAAAGCCAGGTTAAACAAATTATATCCGTACAACAGGAACTCATTTTTTGTGTCTCTTAATTTCACAGTATTATATAAATTGTTATTCACAGTTTATTTTAAATTATACTTAGAAAAAAACCAGAAAACACTTCTCTGTAACTGACCTATTAACTGTTGTGCAAGTAAAGATAATGACGGGATGTCCCCTGACTTAATCAGTAGTAATTCTTTGATGAGCATTAATGTAAAGTTTTTTGAAAATGATCTTTATCTTCTATCTAAATGAACTCTATGTGATAGCCCCTGTTGCCTGCCAGAGGTGCTGGTGTTTTTCCAGACATCCCTGATACTGCTTCTAGTTGAAACCCAAGGATGGTTCTAGTCAGGAGATTTTGGCTTTCCTCAGGCTGGTATTCTAGGCATCAGGCGCTCCTCCCCTCCAATCCAACCACCCAAGAGAGGCTGGACACAGTTCACAAACTGTTCTCTGGTATTATCTGCAGCATTCTTATTGTCTCAAAGAGAAACATATATTCAGTTTCTGAGCTGAGACTTGAATAGACAACTTTTCCACACCCTGTTCTGAAATTACAGTTTCACTATGTGTTCTTTAATTCCCTTAAAACACCCTCAATTGGGTCCCTGGTCAGATCACCACCTCCACTGTTTTATAACCCAGCTTCTGCTATATATGGTATACCTTATGCTACCCTGGGGAGTCACAGAGGGCAATGAGTGCTCTGGTTACCCTTGAATGCAGAGCTTTATTCAAACTGCTGCTGGTGTCTTGACCTGTCAACAGTCAGGGATGGATCAGCAGAATTCTTCTCTTCACTATGTGTCAGAGGAGAGCCACTGATGAAATTCACTTCCAACCACACAAAGTTCAAAGGCACTGGTCTGAGTGGTGCCTGTGTTTACTCAGGAACATGTGGACCCGATGAGTGTGAGGAGATTGGTGCAGTATGGCTCAGATGCAAGTCGTTGAGTATAATTGATTTTTAATGGGCTGGCTACCTGCCACCAGATGTTCATCAATTAGGTACGCTTTAAAAACCAACACAGCTGCTTATTTCATGCTGACTATCCAGTGGCAGAGGTATCATTACATAGCATGAGACATCATCTCTGTGTAGGGTGACAGTACATTCAGTTGGCTCTCGACCAGTCATGATCCAGGCCTATAATTATTAATAGCACCCCCCTTCTCTCTCAAAATGTCTCTGTTTGGCCAATAAATTACATGGACAATCTACTTACTTGTCATGCTGTCCATGCACCGTACAAAGTGAATTAGACGTAGGTCCTCCCCTATAATAGTGCCATCGAGGTCCTCCCCTATAGCAGCAAATAATTCTTATTAACATCATATACAAAGTAGGTCTTACTTTTGAAAAGCATTCCATTTTTTAGAGATGGAAGAAACTTTTGGATTGTATTTAGCCAAGTGTTTCCTAAGAACTGGCTCATGAATTAGTGAGTTGATTTTACCAATGACCCTCTGCTTCTCCTGTGTCTTTTGGAAAGCATCATTCCAATGTCCTCCCTTCATTCTTCCTTTCTTGTTCTCCCTCCTCCTCTAGGCTCTCTGGGGCTGCCTTATTTCCTGATCTTATCTAGGTCAGTTCTAGAGAGGTTAAGTGAGTACAATCCAGATATCTATCTCCTTTGAATCAACATCTCCCCTACACCAAGGTGATCAAACGGCCTCATTATTCTTTGTGAAGGAATAATCATTTTTAATTCAAAAAGCAAATAAATTTCCTAAAATATTTTCTAAAATAATTTAATTGTATATCTACAAGAAAGAAAACAATATTATTGTAGGGTTTTCTGCCATCTTAGTCAGGTCCTTTATACCAGAATGTCCCAACATACCTTTTTAAAAAAATAATTATCTTCATGTAGTCATGCTCTGAGATTTTAGATAATCACATACTAAAAAATTTTGATGGTGGCTGGCCCAGCCCATTGTGTACATACCTTTTTTTTGTTTTTGTTTTCTTCTGAGTTCCTATAATTCTCCAGGAAGTAATGCCCTCTAGTGACTGCAGACTTCAACATTTATTTATGTTTTATTAACTCTTCTAAAATTTAATTTTCATTTTTGTCAACATAATAGGTGCAGAGGTTCTTAAAAATCATATAGTACTTGTGAAGGTTAAGACTGTGTGTCAACTTGGCTGGGCCATGATTCTCAGTGTTTATATATGATCACCCCCATGATGGGATCTACTGTGAGTAGCCAGTCAGTTGAAAGGGCGTTTCCTTGGGGGTGTGGTCTGCATCTGACTATAACTGGACATTATGGCTCTTGCCTGCTTTGGATCCTGCAGCTGCCTTCAGGTTCGTCTGACCTGAAGTTCTTGGGACTTGAGTTAGCAGCTTATCTGCCAACCTTGGGATTCATCTATCTTCACACCCTGTAAACAAGAACCCTGCTCTCCAGCCAGCTGATCTTGGGTTCGTGAGCTCCTATGGCTACGTGCATCAGGAGAAGCCTCTATCCTGATCCAAGGACTTGGGAATTTCCAGCCTCTACAATCGGGTGAGCCATTTCCTTGATATAAATCTTTCTCTCTATATATTGATACACTTCACTGGTTTTGCTTCTCTAGAGAACCCAGCCTAAGACAGTACTAAAATCTATAATGAATATGGCAGCCCCCACTCCCTAGTTGCAATCACTTTCAAATCTTCTAGGTTCTTTTTTTTTTTTTTTGTAGTTATCTTCATATTTCTAAATAATGTATTTAATTTACTATTTCCTGATTTTTTAATCTTAGGTTTCTTTTTTTTTTAGAAGGTTTAAGATTTTACAGTAATCTTTACCTAACCAACTAGGATATTTTCCTTCTCTTCATTCTCTTAATGTATTTAACAATTTTTGGTTAAATAGATAATTGGTGTTTGCATTGTTATGAATAGGTAAATATTGTTAAAATTTAGCCATGCAGTATACTATAATTATATTTTCTTTTTAAAATATTTTATTGTGTTTTAGGTGAAAGTTTACACAGCAAATTAGGTTCCCCTTGAAAAATTTTTATATGAATTGTTCTGTGACATTGGTTACAATTTTCACAGTGTGTCAGCATTCTCATAATTTCCATTCTGTTTGTTCTGTTTCCATTGATCTAGCTTCCCTGCACCTCCTTGAATTTTCATCTTTGCTTTTGGGTAAATGCTGACCGTTTGGGCTCATATAGTTGACTGCTTAAGGGAGCACATTACTCATGGGTGGTATTGTTTGTTTAATAAGCCAATCTATTATTTAGCAGAAAGGTGACCTCCAGGAGTGGCTTCAGTTCCAAGAGCGAAGAAAATCTTAGGCAGTAATCTTGGGGGTTCCTCTAGTCTCTATGGGTCCAGTAATACTGGCCTTTTTTAAGAATTTGAATTTTGTTCCACATTTTTCTCCCATTCTATCTGGGACCTTCTATTGTGTCCTTGATCAGAATGGTCAGTAGTAGTTGCCATGCACCATCTAGTTCTTCTGGTCTCAGACTAGGAGAGGCTGTGGTTACAACATTTTCTTAACTTGGGAATGTTGTTGTGTGTTGCTGAGTTGATTCTGACTCACAGTGACCCTATATGACAGAGTAGAACTGCCCCCATACACTGCACCATTTTCTGTGAGTTTCTCCTACCTTGGGGGTCGTGGGCTCTCCCTCTCTGCTCTGGAATTGGCTCTCTTTTAAGACAAAGCTGACCAATCCCCTTGGTGGGCCACAATTATCCTACCACACATTCCCACCTAATTACCTGGGTAGGAGTTACAAGACCAAGGCTAGAAAGGCCCCACAAAACTAATCAATAGCTCTGCAGGTGGGTTCAAACCGCGGAGCTTTTGGTTAACAGTCAAGCACTTAACCATTGTCCCACCAGGGCTCCTCCAACTTAGAAATAATATTCTTATTTTCTTGTTTCTTTGTTATAGTTTTGTTTATCAGTTTTCTGTGTATCTATCATTAATTTGGTATCCTCTAATTTCTCACAAACCTGCACATCTCCTCTCAGTTCAGTCAAACATTGGGTGATTTATAAGTTCCTTTTTGTTTTCTAGAAAATAGCCTCCTGCAGATTTGGTCCTCCTGCTTCATTCTGTACCTTCAGAAAGAAGGCATTGCTGGTTTTTGTTTTGTTTGTTTGTTTCCTTTTCGTCCTCTCTCCTCCAGTGCTAGTATGGAGAAGTTCAATGTTATTCTGGATTCTTGACCCTTTAAATGTGAACTGTTTATGTTTATTTATTTAGTTTTTCATTTGCCTTTTTTTAAAATTTTTTCTTCACTCTGGAAGCTTGCAGCTTCCTCTTTTTTAAACGTAATGCAAGTAGATTTCATAATGATGGTCCTTGGTATATGTCCTATTTCATTCACTGTGTTCAATAGTTATTGGGTCATTTTGATCTGGAAACTCATATCCTTCAGGTCCAGGAGTTGTTCTTGTTCTATTAAATTGGTAATTTCATTCACTTTCTTTTCTTTATTCATTTTCTGAAACTTAATTTGTCAGAAGTTAAGAAAACTTTTGGACTAAAACCCAAATTTCCCTATCTTTTTTCAATTATATTTTACGGTTTTATTTCCAGGAACATTCTATTTGTATAAGAGCTCCAAAACTGAGGCATGTGACAGTACCAAAATAGCTACACTGGGTCTGAATTCAGGCTCCATCTTAATGTTCGCTAATTAACAATCAGTTAATTTTGTACAGATTTAAAAGATTGTAACTATGAAAATATTTTTCTTTGTGATTAAAACAAGGGTAGGGAAAGAAAGTTTTGGGGAGGATCCTAATGCCACCAGCTTATCAGACATCTCCAGAGTCAACAGCCCTCAGGAAACTAAATTGTTCCCCTAGCTATTTTAAACTTAATGCTCTTGAGAAAGAATGCTTTGGAATCATCTTGTGAACACCCTAGACGACTTCCCCTAGAGTTAAGCATTTCTGCAGTTATTTTGTGTAGCCAATCCAGATCATCTACCTATACCTATTGTACCAATCCCCTTCAAGCATCACCCCACTTCCCTCTGCCCCACCTCCCCCCGACTTCAAAATATCCTGTCTCTTACCTCCCTGAATCACCTAGCACCAATCATAGATTTTACAGTGTCAGTTCCTGATTTAACCATATAAATGTACCCTTTTGTCTCACCATCCTGGGAGTGTTTGGTTTGAGTTTATGAGAATGAATGTGTCCTTGGTTTGAACCTGTTTTGAACCTTGAATAAATCTATTTCTACTTTAATAGAGTACGCATTCCTACTCTGTGACACATTTCTTTATCCCTTAATCATATTTTGAAAGTACTTAATTTTTAAATCTGTCATTATAGTTCCATTATAATTCCATTTCCATTTTCTTCATTTCATTCTTTTATAGCAAGCCTGGTGGTGCAATAGTTAAGAGCTTGGCTGCTAACCAAAAAGGTCGGCAGTTCAAATTCACAAGCTGCTCCATGGAAACCCTATGGGGCAGTTCTACTCTGTCCTATAGGGTCACCAGGGGTCGGGTATGTATGTGTATGTGTGTGAATATATACACACACATATATGTATATGCATACATACATGTATCGTGTATATACGTGTGTATATGTGTATGTGCACAAGTTTACATATACACATACATATATATACACACATGTATGTGCATTACGTATATGTGTGTTAAGTTATATATATATTGTTGTTGTTGTTAGGTGCCCTCGAGTCGGTTCCGACTCATAACGACCCTATGCACAACAGAACGAAACACTGCCAGTCCTGCGCCATCCTCACAATCGTTATGCTTGAGCCCATTGTTGCAGCCACTGCGTCAATTCACCTTGTTGAGGGTTTTCCTCTTTTCCGCTGACCCTGTACTTTGCCAAGCATGATGTCCTTCTCCAGAGACTGATCCCTCCTGACATGTCCAAAGTATGTAAGACGCAGTCTCCCCGTCCTTGCTTCTAAGGAGCATTCTGGTTGTACTTTTTCCAAGACAGATTTATACATATATGTATATACAAACACGGAAACCCTGGTGGCGTAGTGGTTAAGTGCTACGGCTGCTAACCAAAGGGTCGGCAGTTCAAATCCGCCAGGCACTCCTTGGAAACTCTGTGGGACAGTTCTACTCTGTCCTTTAGGGTCGCTATGAGTCAGAATCGACTCGACAGTACTGGGTTTGGTTTTTGGTTTTTATGTACACACACGCACACACACACATATATATATCCGACTCATAGTGACCCTATAGGACGACAGAGAACTTCCCTGTAGGGTTTCCAAAGCTGCAAATCTTTACAGAAGCACACAGGCATATCTTTCTCCCTTACAGCGGCTGGTAGGTTTGAACCACCAGTCTTTTGGTTAGCAGCCAAGCACTTAATCATTTGTGCTACTAGAGATCCTTACACACACACAGGGCTCCAGGTAGATAACCAAAAAAAACACAAAACCTGTTGCCATCGAATTAATTCTGACTTATAATATAAGCAACCCTATAGGATAGAGTAGAACTGCCCCCATAGAGTTTCCAAGGAGCAGCTGATGGATTTAAACTGCTGACCTTTTGGATAGCAGCCAAGCTCTTAACCAGTGCACCACCAGGGCTCCGTGTGTGCGTGTGTGTATGTATATATGTACATATGTATATACACATATATACACATATAAGTCATCCACTGTGGTATTTCTGTTATAGAAGTACTAGATAACTAAGACACCATATTACCCAATATATTCACAGGTTCCAGGGAGTAAGGGCATGCACATTTTTTTTTTTTTTTTTTTTTTGCAGGGGAAGGGGGAGCGTAATTCTGCCTATCATAGCTTGCTTACATGCCAATAAACCAAAAAAAAAAAAAAAAAAAAAGACCTGCTGCCATCAAGTCCATTCCAACTCATAGCAACATAGTAGGACAGAGTAGAGCTGCCCCATAGGGTTTCCAAGGCTGAAATCTACAGGAGCATATCGCCAAATCTTTCTCCGGTGGAGCAGCTGGTGAGTTTGAACCACCAACCTTTCAGTTGGTGGCTAAGCGTTTTAACCACTGTGCAACCAGGGGTCTAGTACAAACTATTAAACATTTAACTTCCTGTCGAGCATTTCCACTTAGGTGTATGATTGACCTTTCAAACCAAATTCAAAAACGAATTTCTTGATCTCCATCCTCCACAAACCTATTCCTCCTTATGTCTTCCATATTTAAATAACTAGGGAAGTCAGTTCTTCAATTGCCAAAATGAATTATTGACTCTGTATAATTTATATCCAATCCGTCAGCAAGTTCTATTTGCTCTAATTTCAAGATATATCTAGAATGCAACACTTTTCACCACCTCACTTTCAGGGTTAGGCAGTTCTTAGAATATTATACATATCAATAAGTACTTGATGAATGAGGTAATGAATGAATATAGTCTTTTCCCAATCACATGATCAAATATAAACACTATTTATATTGGTTTATTTATTTTGACTACATTTTAACCTTTAATTCAGCTGAATAATTTTATTGGTATATAATATATATAATCTTTGATAAAACAAATATTTCCTTTCAATGCAAATTAATATGAGGAGCATATAGTACAGTCAGGGCTCCTAATTGAAAACACCAAAAATTATTAACTTAAGCAGGCAGAAAATTTATTGAAAATATATGTGGCTCAGAAAAGCAGGTCCTAAGAAGAAGCAAGGGCCCTGGGGGCACAGTGGTTAAAGTGCTCAGCTACTAACCAAAAAGTTGGCAGTTTGAACCCACCAGCCACTCCATGGAAGAAAGATGTGGCAGTCTGCGTCAGTAAAGATTACAGCTTTAGAAACCCTACGGGGCAGTTCTACTTTGTCTTAGAAGGTCACTATGAGTCAGAATCTACTAGATGGCAGTGGGTTAAGGAGAAGCAGAACTCAGGATGACTACTATATCAGGATGCCTCCTCCAGCATTGATGCTGTTGCCACCCTGGCCCTCTGCGGCTCTC
Organism: Elephas maximus indicus; assembly: GCF_024166365.1. Classification (NCBI taxonomy): domain Eukaryota; kingdom Metazoa; phylum Chordata; class Mammalia; order Proboscidea; family Elephantidae; genus Elephas; species Elephas maximus. Next base: position 34,455,263 of record NC_064826.1, read on the forward strand.
TTCTCAATGCCCATCCCAGTCAATGCAATGATTATACCAATGTCCCTGTGTTTTGATTTTCTCCCCCCAAATTTAGAGGCACCTAACTGCTACCTGGCCAACCGACCGGAAGAGATCTTTATTTATGCCTATTCCCAAGAAGGTGATCAACCGAATGCAGAACTTATCAAACAATATCATTAATATCACATGCAAGTAAAATTTTGCTGAAGATCATTCAAAAGTGGCTGCAGCAGTATACTGACAGGGAACTGCCAGAAATTCTGGCCAGATTCAGAAGAGGACGTGGAACCGGGGATATCATTGCTGATGTCAGATGGATCTTGGCTGAAAACAGAGAATACCAGAAGGATGTTTACCTGTGTTTTATTGACTATGCAAAGGCATTTGACTGTGTGGATCATAACGAGTTATGAATAACACTGAGAAGAATGGGAATTCCAGGACACTTATTTATGCTCATGAGAAACCCGTACATAGATCAAGAGGTAGTTTTTCAGACAGAACAAGGGGATACCACGTGGTCTAAAATCAGGAAAGGTGTGCGTCAGGGTTGTATCCTTTAACCATACCTATTCAATCTGTATGCTGAGCAAATAATCCAAGAAATTGGACTATATGAAGAAGAACGGGGCATCAGGATTGGGGGAAGACTCATCAACAACCTGAAATATTCAGATGACACAACCTTGCTTGCTGAAAGTGAAGAGAACTTGAAGCACTTACTGATGAAGATCAAAGACCACAGCCTTCAGTATGCATTACACCTCAACGTAAAGAAAACAAAATCCTCACAACTGGACCAGTGGGCAACATTATGATAAATGGAGAAAAGATTGAAGTTGTCAAGGATTTCATTTTACTTGGATCCACAATCAGCACCCATGGCAGCAGCAGTCAAGAAATCAATAGACGCATCGCATTGGGCTAATCTGCTGCAAAAGACTTCATTAAAGTGTTGAAAAGCAAAGACGTCACCGTGGAGACTAAGGTGTGCCTGACCCAAGCCATGGTATTTTCAATCACATCATATGCATGTCAGAGCTGGACAATGAGTAAGGAAGACTGACAAAGAACTGACACCTTTGAATTGTGGTGTCAGAGAAGAATATTGAATACGCCAAGCAATGGCAAAAGAAAGAACAAATCTGTCTTGGAAGAAGTTCAATCAGAATGCTCCTTATACACAAAGATGATAGGACTATCTCTTACATACTTCTGACATGTTGTCAGGAGGGATCAGTCCCTGGAGAAGTCATCATGCTTGGTAAAGTACAGTGTCAACAAGATGTCAGATGGATCTTGGCTGAAAGCAGGGAACACCAGAAAGATGTTTACCTGTGTTTTATTGACTATTCAAAGGCATTCAGCTGTGTGGATCATAACAAATTATGAGATGGATTGACAGATGAATTAACGAGATGGATTGACACGGTGGCTACAGCAAAGAGCTCAAGCATAACAACAACTGGGGGCATGATGCTGGACCGGGCAGTGTTTTGATCTGTTGTACGTACAGTCACTGTAAGTCAGAACCGACTCTATGGCACCTAACAACAACTGAATTTAGTCATAAGTCTGTAGCTCTCGGCCAGTGGAGCATTTATATCCAATTCATTTTCTGTATTGGAAAGGCTCAGTCAATGTGAAACATCTCTCAAAATCGGAAGGATGATTTCTGGTTAACCAATCCAAAAGAAAAGAGAGAAGCAGAGAAGAAGAGAAGGCAAACATCTGCATGTTTAAGATACAAATACATAAACACAAAATCAGAATGATACAAAATATTGAAAATAAAGGTTCCTACAGTTCTAAAGAATTTCTGTTTCTCAGCTGAATCTACATTTTATTTTCATTTATTTACCAAATCTTACACATCTATGATGATTGCAGAAATTAAGGAGTTGAGCACTAATTTTTTTCCTCTTCTCTCTTTTACTACTTTCTGCTTTTTAGGATGTTAATTTTATAAAGAAACCACTCTTAATCTATCTCATTATTAAATTAGAAAAAAAAACAATCAATCATATGTTAAAATGACATAAATGATAAATATACATGATTCTAATGAACTTCTGCTCAATATTATTTTAATCTCTTAAATTCCTGTGATGTTATAACCAATGATCCCTATATTTACATTTCCTCTTACATATAAGCTGTGTTGATTAAAAAGGTAAGACTCGTGGAAAACATAAGAAGTTGAGATTTAAATCTGATATTTTTGAACTGTGAATTCCTAAATAAAAATTTCTGAGGAAAATTAAAATACCCAGTATTCAAGTAATTCTCTTCAAATGAGGAGGACACCAAAGAACAAGATACCATCTTTAATTCTCTGCAGCTGGAATGCTCTTCATATTAGATTACGTTTACTCTGAATGGCCAAACACAAGGCTGTGCCATCCTACCTCGTTTGCAGTGCGTGTGACTCACACAGTTAATAGTAGTGGGTCAAACAGTGGTGACTTATAAGGCTAATAAGACCTGTTCTGTGTTGGAGCTAACAAATCCTTTATCAGTACTTCAACCACTCTGCTTATGCGGCCTCATTGTTAAGATTATGCCTTTCATCTATGGAAACCAATCTCTTTCATATACGATTTCAGCAAGAAGCTTATAAAATGTGTATTAAAGCAGTATTGACTTGTCTAACAATAAAAAGTACAATTAGGCTTCCAACACAGAGCATTTCTAATTTGCATAAAAACCTCTCTAACCTATTCCTTTTACTGCAGAATATAACCAAAAGGTTATATTCTGTTCCATGCACCAGTAATTACTTTAAAATCACTAGATAGGTGTACCTATATAATATTGTTCAGTTCTTTATGCAGATCATTAAAACTGAATTTTTATGCAAGGTATATCAATAGGAAAATACTATTAAAATCATTAGGAAAAATGACCAAACAAAATGGATTCCTTTTACATAATATCACATAATGTAATAATCTAAGATAGTTTCTTACTGAGATCCACTGTCTTGACAAAAATCATCTCAAGGGCAAGATTCACACATGCTTTCATTACACCTTTTAATTAATGTATAATTGTAAATGACAACTTTTAATAATCAGGAAGAGTAATTGTGAAAAGATTTATGTAAAAAGCAGTAGTACATGGATCTGAAGGCTTAGATGATTTGAATAAACTTGGAAGTATTTATGATACACATTTTTGTTTCGGGGTAGAGTTTATTCCCTGGACAGGTATGATCTTTGCTATATAAAACGCATGCACGTCTCTGTTGTGTACCTGAGAACTAGAATTCGAAATTTAAAACAATGGGAACTTGTATGACTATTGTAGCTCTTGTGCTCTTTGATTTCCTTAAATGATTCATAGGAGGAACAGTTCAGAACATGGCTTATTCCCCACTTCTGTGCAAAGATGGCCTGAAAATGCTTCCTGACCACCCCTGATTAGCCTTCCCCATGGATGTTTAATAAAGAGCAGCACTGCTGCACTAGGGTAACACAGACTGACATGGCCTCAGGTCATTGCAGGGCATGTCACGTCATGTAACACAACATAACCTGATGTAACCTGATCCAACAGGTCAGCTGCCTGTTGCCTATTTGCAGGAAATACCTTTCATTTCTCCTCCAGAAGAGAGGCCATGTCACCATGTATAACAAAATGTCAGCTCTAGCCCTGGGTCCAAGGCGTACCAATGGAAATGATTTCCTTCCTAATTACAGTGGACTCTGTTTAGCATTGAGTTACTTAGAGTGCATGTCATTAATGGAAATGTAGTCATGGTTATTGGAACTGGGTTTAAGGAAATCTCCCTTAATTAGCACAAATTTAAGGCAGGACAGAAGTTGTGAAACAGAAAGAATGCCATATTTTTAAAAATAGGGGGGAAAAAACAGAAAAGGAGGGGGAAGAGTTATGAAAGAAGTAAGTGTCAACAAAACAGAACTTTTTTTACAAAAGAAAATTTTATTTTCCAGGACAAATAAATAAATAGCCAGGCAAGGGCTTCCCCTCCCCGCCCCTTTTAAAATTCCTATTAACCAAGATAATTGACTAGAAAGTCACACTTGTATAGCTCCATGCCTGAATTAATTAACATAGTTTCCACTGTTCTGGGTGTTTTCAGGAATATAAAAGAGGCATTATACCCAGTGCCTGCCTTCAGAGGGCTTGGCCAAATGAAGAAACGAAATGAACGTATATTGCACATCTGAGATTGAGTAAAGGCTAAACTCCTGGCTGTTACTTGTAAATTCTAGAGAAGATAGAGAAAGAACAGTGAGCATTGCCTAGAGTAAGAAAGAGCCCTCAGGGCTCTGAATTCCTTATTGCCTGCTTTAAACTTAATTGTCTAATCTCGCAAGGAAATCCAAGTCCATCACATAAGGTTAAAAACACAGTGGCTAGAAGTAGTGAACTTTAAAAAATGTCTAACTTGAGTTTATCTGTAAAGGCAAAGGGACTTCCCTTTAAAAATATTTCTTAGGTAGGTAAAATAGTTGTTCAGGAATAAAACTACAGGATTCATCACTAGAAAATTTGAATTTAATGGAAAATCGTATAACAGCATAATAAAAATTCACATTTAAAATAGTTAGTACGGGCTTATCTAAAAGAGGATTATCTACATAACTAGTTCTCTTTAATTAATTATTTAGTTGATATAAAAAAAAAAGTTGCCTTTGGGTCTACTTTGACTCACGGTTACCCCATGTGTGTCAGAGCAGAACTGTGCTCCACAGGGTTTTCAAAGGCTGCGTTTTGAATGTAGACTGCCAGGCTTTCTTCCGAGGCACCTCTGGGTAGACTAGAAACCTCGAACCTTTTGGTTAGCAGTTGAACAAGTTAACCATTTGCCCCTCCCAGCAACTCCAATTCTATCTTATTTGGCTCTAATCTGCTAGTTGTTAAAGAAGAAATGAGTACAAAGAACAGCCTAAGAGAAGCATGAATCATCTTTCTTGCAAGAGACTAAAAGTTGAGGTTCATATTTGTGTTAATTCGAGGGGTGACATGGTTTCTTTCTAGATCCAGGTAGGAAAATGTGAAGGACATGTACAAAGGGTTAAAAATGGCAAAGTTGGCTCTTTATATATTACAAAGTGGTTTTGTTATTTCCTCAGCAATTCTAGGAATTTTCAGAGCAAAGACAGAGACAAACATAGCCTACGTTGCCATCTGAGTTGGGTATGAGTCATCTCAGAATTACCCATCATCTCGAATACTTTGTCGCATTATTCACAAATTCCCCCCATTAATTCATATAGTCAGGATTTGCCTGTGCATATTATAGGTAAAGGATAGGAACTAATATATGCATCAAGAAAGAACCGTTAATAAACACAGGTGTCAGAATTTGGTTCATAGTTTTATTTCAAAGGACAGTTGGTTTTCAGCTCAAATAAAACCTGCCTCCAATACAAGCATATGATTTACTAGTACCCAAAAGTAAAATATTAGAAGTCTAAGATGTTACTGATGTGCAGATAAGTCTTCTTGCTTTGCATGAAAACTAAACGCTTTAATGCAATTAAATTAAAAAACAAAGTAAGTTAAGAAACAAAACAAATGAAAAAACACCCTATTCAAAGTAACAGAATGTTGTGAATACTAGTTTAATTGGTCTCTATGGTGTCAATGTTCACCACTGTCTACAATTTTAACTAGTTACATAAATAATTCCATTTAAACTGACACTAAGAAAAATAAAATAATTTTGTGCTTTTTTTCTGCAAGCAACCTTGCACTCAAAGTTTATTGAATTAGAATTTCTGAGTTGGATTCTTTGAGCACAAATGAGCAGAAGTAACCAGAGGCTATAAACTGCAGCCAACCACTGGGAAAGGCGTTTCAGTGGCTCATATTGCACTAAGATGTTTCAATGCACTTGTCATCTTGGTAGACCACTCTCATTTTTTTCCCTCTTTTCTGTTTCCCTGTTTATCCAAAATGTCCAGAGAGGGAGGTGAGTAGAAACCACAGCTAAGATTACATTAAGACAGCCAGGATCATCACTGTCTAACTCTCCATTGTCATCACGTTTGGCATCTCAAACATTCAATTGTTTGACCAATATCAAAGCATGCTGGAACTATTAAAATGGCAACTCCTGGATTGAACTAGTCATTAATCGTTGCTGGAAGAGAACCAAAACCATTCTTACAGGACGGTAGTTCTAATGAGGCAAGGATTCTACTTTCCTCCTGGTAGCGCAGTGGTTAAGAGTTTGGCTGCTAACCAAAAGGGAAGCAGTTCAAAACCACCTGCCCTTCCTTGGAAACCCTATGAGGCAATTCTATTGTGTCCTACAGGGTAGCTATGAGTTTGAATTGATTCAACGGCAATGGGCCACACTGTCCTTAAAGGGACTAGGGGTTAGATAGAATATTACCTTCTAAATTTCACAAACTCTTTTCTCTGGCACAGTAGAACAATGGGAGAATGTGAGTGGGCTGCCCTATTTTTCTTTGGCTTGAAACTTAGCTCACAAAAAAAAGTTCTCCATACTGTGTAAACGATTTTCACAGCCATGTACTAAGAAGCCTGCAGGATTTGTTGCACTTACACAAGGAAGTCCGATTTGAAAATAAAAGCATTTTTCTGTTTGTGAACACAATGACCAACATATGGTCAACACCTGGAATTTATAGAGGACTTTACCTAATAAAACCTTCTGAGACATTCCAAGAATGACAACAAAGTGATGGCATGGAGCAGAACTGCCAAAGGTAATCTTCTTCACCTCCTGGTCCTTTTAAAGCAGAAAGCATAAAACTAACAACTTAGTGCCCCCCAAATGCTTATGAAATGTGCATTAAAGAGGTGGGAACCCAAGTTCTCTGACAAAGGTGCCATTATATCATGACTGTGAGTGTCTTTCTGGATTGTCTCAAAAAGAGCTGGTTTATGAGGAAGATGACTGATTGGTAAGCATACTACTAAAACATAGAGTAAGACAGAGTGCAAGATCAAGTTCAAAGTTTATAAAGTTTTACTTAGAATGTTTTTATAACAGAATGTGTTCTTAAGTGATAAAACCACATGCAACTCTGACTTATGATTTTTTTTTTTTTTAATCTATTAAATTTAGCCCCAGCTTAGGGAAATGTCATGTGCAAGGTGATTCTGTGCACACCATAGAGTTTAAAACTGAAATTCCCAATCAGGAAAAGAAAAGTTGATGAGATCCAGATTAAAAATTTAAAAAGATTGCCAAGGCATAAGGGTAAAAAAAAAAAGGTAGGACAGTTTAACTTTTAAGGAATTTAAATGTGTCAATTCAAAAACATAAATCAAACTAATATACCCAAAATATTTTGCAAATAATGATTCATTATTTCAAGATAATCAGCGCATTCAGAATTAATTCCAATCCTAATTCTCTCATTGCCCCAATTCAGACCTGAGCAGTTATAGCATTTAAACACAGATGGAATGCACTTTTAACCACATCTGTCTCTCAACCCTCACTCCTAACATCCTAATCCGTCTCTCCAAGAGTCAGTCAGATAGGCAGAAGAAAGAGGTCATCTCACCCACAAACATGCAAAAATAAACTGAGTTAATAAACTAGCAGAGTTTGGTGTTGTAAATACCTCTCAAGGACCAAAAGACACAAAGTTCTCCCCATTTTGCCTTCTAGAAAGTCAGCCAGCTGAGAACAGTGCGCTCCATGACTATCAGATAACACACCACCACCAAAAAGCAGACAGCTTATTTGGAATATCCTATGTGCTGTGAAGAGGGCACAGAAGAGTCTCTGGAGAAGCCAAGGTGTGCATGCTAAGGAGCCAGCAGAAATAGAGAGGTGCCCTGCGGTGGTGGAGAAGACCTTACTTGGGTCAGGGTTGATGGAATTCTACTCCTCATGGAGTTAAGAGTGGTGTTTATAACCTTAAGTTAACTCTTCTTAAAGTTCTTTTTAAATGAGTACTCTTAGAAGGAGTCCTTAGGTGGTGCAAAGAGTTAATGTGCTCAGCTGCTAACTTAAAAGTTGGAGGTTCGAGTCCACACAGAGACGCCTTGGAAGAAAGGCTTGGCAATCTACTTCCAAAAAATCAGCCATTGAAAACCCTGTAGAACACAGTTCTACTCTGACACACATGGGGTCATCATGAGTCAGAACCAACTCCGTGGCAACTGGTTTCTTAGGTTTAGAATAATCATTTACAAGGGAATGATTTTTTTTTCTTTATCTATTTTGGCTTATTCTTTTACTCAAATAATTTATGAAATTTACCCACTGAGGAAATCATCATTTGGGACATTTAGTTTTCTACCAGTGTAGACATATAAAAACCTAACCAGCTCTGGAAAAGATTTTTTTATTTTTCACTCCAGCCCCAATTCTATGGGGATTTAAATAGATAATAAAATAATTTATAACAGTCTTTCTCATGACTTATCTATCATAAATCATTGTTTGCCTGGCAGCCGATGTCTAATAAATAAACATTTTAGAATTAGTCAGGAGCTGAAATTTTGCACAAAAAAATGTTATTTTTTGCTGGATGAAAATCTCATGGTTTTGCAGATGTCCTCCATTACACATGTGCCCTACATTTAGAATTCCTTTGTTTTATACATTCTAATCGATTTGGCTTAAATTTAAAAACATTTGTAACCAAAATATGAAGTCTTCATAGCAAATGCTGAATACTAGACATTGGCAAAAATGTGGAGCTTATCTAACCATTAAAAATTAGGGGGAAACTAATAGCAATTGTAGACAAAGCAAATAGAAACCAACACAAAATCAGAGCAAAGAGTGACCAAAGAATTAGGAGGAGAGTTTTTAGCAAATACTGGTCACAGAAAGCACTGACATTTCCTAGCCAACGCCAATCATTGAAGTTAATGGAAAACTCATAGTAACTGCTAATAATTGAAGTCTATAGAGAATTGATAGCCCACACTGATCAGCAATGTTAATGGAAAATTCTCCCTCCAAACTGCTCATTTGCAGACGTCATCTCAGAATAGCAAAAGGCTGTCAGTGTGCGTTTTGACTCTCCTGTTGACACTTTCCATTTCTTCGTATTAATTATTCTTGGTTTATGATGTGAAATAGGCACAGCCTATTGTGGCAACAGGGGTTTAATTATGACCCCAAATGTATCTGCAAAAGTGTTATTCTTATGCCTTTGGTGCCCCGAAAATGGAAGTGATCCCCTGATAATTATGCACAGGATCCCTGAGAGCTTTCTAACATGATCATCTGGTCTGCAGATTTGCAGTTGTGAAAGACTCCTGTTCTTCTTAGCCGGTATCCATTGCCACTGGTTTCTCAGTGTATGGGGAAAACAAAGATCCCACAGATAATGGTGAGTATGACAATGTAACCTTTCCTGTCCTCTCTCTAAGTAGACAAGAAGCTTTGTCTTTTGTTTTTGTTTTTTTGCACTCCAACACAACCTCCCATTTATTCCTGTGATTTCATATTTACTGGGTTCATTTATTAGAGAGACCGTGCAGGATAAGCTCATGTACAGTGACCATGATGGGCATCCAGTGGGATGACCTCACACAGGCTGCCAGGAATCATCTGTGCAAACATGGGACCAGGATCGATGGTAGGTAATGAGGTATTATTTGCCTGCCTACCCCTTTCTGCAATTACACAGGTTCTTTTTTTCCTAAATATTCCTGGACCTTCCAGGTTCTCCTTCCTATTATGCTATTCTCCATCCTACTAGTGTCCCCAAAACTGATTTATCCTCCAAAGCCTGGCCTTAACTGCGCTTCTGCTATGAGGCATTTTCTGATGACCCCCTGATTGCAATCACTCCTAGAAGCGGGTTCTCATTGTCTGTATTACAGATTTGATGCTTTTCCACTTGCTTTATTAGTTGGCATACAAAGCTGTTTACATTTTAATCAAACACTATCTCATAACTAGACAGTAACTTCTTTTCAGAAAACAAGCGTGATATGCCTTTGTTTCCCCACAGCTCATAAGTGACAGTGGCTTCCATAAAACAAAATAACACTGGAAGAAAGAAAAAAGTGAGAGGAGCAGCGGAAGCAGATTCAGATGCCTAGGTTTAAGTTGTAACGCTGCCATTTAAAAGCCCTGAGGGCTACCTGGGCCTGATGAGCATCAGCCTTTTCATTCAGTGAAATGGACTGAACGCCTGGGCTATTACCTCACAGAAGGATTGTCAGAAGCAAAGGAGTTCAAGGATGTGAATGGGCTTTACAAATACATCTCATTATTACCCTAAGTGATCAATACATATCTGAGCAATGAAAACTACAGTTGTTAGCTTTTTCTGGAAGAAGACAGAAAACCTCCCAAATATGTAATTTTGAAAAATAACAGAATACAATATTCTAAGAAAAGGAGAAGAGAGTGTGAGGGTAGTGAGAGATGCCAACAATTCAGGCCTAAACTATCGCGGGTGAGAGCTCTGTATATCTGGGGACGGACACAGTTTGCAGCTCAATAAAACTAGTATTTTATATTTCTATAAAACACTAGCTGAGTTGTAAAATTAGCTTTGAGCACCACTATCCTATAGGGTCGCCAGGAGTCGGAATCCACTCAGTGGTAACGGGTTTGGTGTTTTGGTTTTTATATTGTAGTAAGGAGCCTTGGTAGCACAGCAGTTAAGTGCTCAGCTGCTAAAACAAAGGTCAGAGGTTTGAACCCACCAGCTGCTCCACAGGAGGAAGATGTAGCCATCTGCTCCCGTAAAGATTACAGCCTTGGGCTGCTATGGGTCGGAATTGGCTTGACAGCAACAGGTTTGGTTTGGCTATGTTGTAAGTGTCTCACTAGTTGCTCCAATAAAAGCTACGTTGTTGCCCTAAAGAAACTTCAATCTAAAGAACAGAATAGTCTTTCCTATCCTTTTTTGGCTAAAGGTTTATGAGCAATAACATGTAAAATGTTTTAGATTTCAAAATTATTCAATATAGCTCTCGAGTTATGAGTTCTTTAAAAGATAAACATAAGAATACTCAAAGGGCCTCCAATTTGTACGCCATAAAAAAAATTTTTTTATAGAAATAATAAAATATAAATTACTTATCTGTTCAATGAGAAGAAAGTCATAAACAGAAGTAAAATTAAAAACAGCCTAATCTGAATACGGCATAAATCATCTTTTAATTATGTTTTTATAAATATGACCAAAAAAGAAAAAAAATTAAGGAAAAACCAGATAGGAATATTTTGATATGTAGAATGGTAAAGAGAGAGAAATACGTAGCAGTAGACATAAGCTAAACTACTTTCTAAGACAGGTTATATAAATGACTGAAACAATAATTTATGGTGAGTGTAGATATGGTGAATGGAAGGAAGAATATCTATGTGTAGACAACTGAATTCAAACTTCTAGAAGCCTACATGTGCCATGAAAAAAACTCCCATTGGATAGACTATCACAAACTTAAAAAAGAAAAAAAAAGGCATGGCTTTAAAGATTAAAAAAAAAGGAAAATTGCCAAAAGCCAGGATTGAGAGGGAAAAGCAAACTAGCTGATACTCTGGTTGTCTTTGGAGAGTACTCTGCACACAGTAACCAGAGGCTTAAGATTGTTTTTTTTTTTTTTTTCCCGATAAGTTTTACTTTTTGTGTGAAAATATACAAAGCAAAACATACACTAATTCAACAAGCTGTACATATACAATTCAGTTACACTGATTACATAGTTCATGTTGTACAAACATTCTTGCTATCTTTTTCCAAATTATTCCACCACCATTAAAATAAACTCACAGCCCCCTAAGCTTCTCGTCTAACCTTTCAAGTTGCTGTTGTCAATTGATACCATATAGATAATTATTTAAAAGACTACAGTGCTCAAGGGAGACATTCTTTACTTATTAAGCTTAACTACTGTTTGGTTTAAAGATGACTTTAGGGGATAGTTTTGGTTTAAGATTTAAAGATAATCTCAGCACAATAGTTCTGGGGAGTCAGCCAGTTAAATGACTCCACAAAGTCTAGAGTCCATGATATTTTAAATTCTCTTCCATATTTTCTCCCTTTTGATTGAGACTCTTCTGCACAATCTTTGATCAAAACATACTGGAATGGTAGCCAGGCACCATCCAATTCTTCTGGTCTCATGGTGAGAGAGGCAGTTGTTCATGGAGACAATTAGCCACCCATTCCATTTCTTCCTCCTATTCCTGATTCTCTTTCTTCCAGAGGCTTGAGTTTTAATGTCCATTAAAGGACAAGCAATAGGTCCACAAAAAGTCAAGGTATTAAAGCTAAGAAAAGCTCTACATGCCTAATAAAATGGTAAATTGAAGAGGAAGGGGAAGAGATGCATCAGCACAAAAACAAGGAATTCTTTGTGTTTCAACCTAGGTTCAGAGTGGACAAAACATTGCCCTAAGAATATAATCATAGAATGGTTTCACTCATGATTTGGGAATTAAATTTTATATTACCTGCATGTTCTCTAAACTCCTAACCTTCAAATTTTACCCCAAAACTGCACCAGGGCCTGACAGAGCTCTAGGGCACCTAATAGAAGCAGATGCCAAAATACTTTTTGGAGAAACATGGCTTTACCTGGTGAATATTCCACTGAAGAGGTACCGGCAATCTGAAATTATAAAATATCTTAGGATAGAACAGCAGTCACACCCATAGCAGAAGTAGACTCCCAAGAACTAGTCCAGGGGGGAGATTGATGATGAGGACCTTCCTCCAGAGCTGATAGAGAGAGAAAGGCTTTAATAGAACTATTGGGAAAATGCTACTAAAAAATAAGTTTAAGTAAATGTAGTTATAAAAAATAATCGAAAACATAAGAATATGACATTGCTGATAAAGGTCAGAATGTTTTAACACCCACTCAGAATTTCTAGAAAGAACAAATGAAGTCACAGGAATTTCAAATTTTAATGAATACACTAATAATAGATTGAACACAGTAGAGTGAGATAGTAAACTAAAAGATATTTCTGAGAATGCAGCACAGACAGGTGAAGAGATAGAAAATATCAAAGAAAAGTTTGGAGACACGGCTGCAAAAAGAGAAGTCAAGTATATACATAAATGCACTTCCTGAAGGAGAAAATAGAATAAGAGAAAGAAACTATTTAGAGATGACAAAACTTTTTCCTCCAATTGTAAATGTGACTCTTCAGATATAAGAAGCATAAATCTCAAAGAAGGTAAATGAAAATAAATATACATAATAGTGAAATACAGAATACAAAATTCAAAGTAAAAATTTGCAGAATGCAACAGAGTTGACCACTAACAAATCTTGGATTAAAGAAGTAATGAGTATGAGATTCTGAAAAACAGAAAGCTGTGGCAAGGAGCTAGAATTTTATGCTGAGTGTGACTGGAAGCTACAGGAGGGTTTTGAAGAAGGGAGTTGTCTTAGTCAACTAATAGTGCTGCTATAATAGAAATACCACAAGTAGAAGGCTTTAACAAAGAGAAATTTATTTTGTCACAGTCTAGTAGGCTAGAAGTCCAAATTCAGGGCATCAACTTCAGAGGAAGCCTTTCTCTCTCTAGTACCTCTGGAGGAAGGTCCTCATCATCAATCTCCCCCTGGACTAGAGCTTCTCCACGCAGAAACCCCAGGTCCAAAGGACACATTCTGCTCCCAGCACTGTTTTCTTGGTGGTATGAGGTCACCAACTCTTTGTTTACTTCCCTTACCTTTTATCTCTTGTGAGGGTAAAAGATGGCTTAGGAAAAGAAGCTAGATAACTGGGAGCTCCTAAAAGTCAAACACTTATGCTCATCTAAAGACTTCACCAAAAGAGTAAAAAGACAACCTACAGACTGGGGAAAAATTCTAGCTACAACAAATCCGATCAGCATCTAATCTCTAAAATCTACAAGATACTGCAAAACCTCAACAACAAAAAGACAAATAACCCAAATAAAAAATGGGCAAAGGATATGAACAGGCACTTCACCAAAGAAGACATTCAGGTGGCTAACAGATACATGAGGAACTGCTCACGAACATTAGCCATTACAGAAATGCAAATCAAAACTACAATGAGATACCATCTCACCCCAACAAGACTGGCATTAATCCACAAAACACAAAATAATAAATGTTGGAGAGGTTTTAGAGAAACTGGAACACTTATACACTGCTGGTGGAAATGTTAAATGGTATAACCACTTTGGAAATCAGTTTGGTGCTTCCTTAAAAAGCTAGAAATAGAACTACCATATGATCCAGCAATCCCACTCCTTGGAACATATCCTAGAGAAATAAGAGCACTCACACGAATAGATATATGCACACCCATGTTCACTGCAGCACTGTTTACAATAGCAAAAAGATGGAAACAACCAAGGTGCCCATCAATGGATGAATGGATAAACAAATTATGGTATATTCACAAAATGGAATACTACTCAATGAGAAAGAACAACAATGAATCCATGAAACATCTCATAACATGGAGGAATCTGGAAGGCATTATGCTGAGTGAAATTAGTCACAAAAGGGCAAATACTGTATGAGACCACTATTATAAGAACTCAAGAAAAGGTTTAAACACTGAGGAAAACATTCTTCAATAGTTACGAGGGTGGGGAGTGAGGGAGAGGGGTATTCACTAATTAAATACAAGACAAGAATTATTTTAGGTGAAGGGAAGGACAACACACACTACAGGGGAAGTCAGCACAACTGGACTAATCCAAAAGCTAAGAAATTTTCTGAATGCAACCAAACACTTTGAGGGACAGAGTAGCAGGGGCAGGGGCCTGGGGACCATGGTTTCAGAGGACATCTAGGTCAACTGGCATACCAAGCATATTAAGAAAACGTTCTGCATCCCATTTTGGTAAGTGGCACCTGGGGTCTTAAAAGCTAGCAAGCAGCCATCTAAGAGGCATCAACTGATCTCAACCCACTTGGAGCAAAGGAAAATGAAGAACACCAAAGACACAAGGAAAATATGAGCCCAAGAGAAAGAGAGGGCCACATAAATCAGAGACTTCATTATCTTGAGACCAGAAGAACTAGATGGTACCCGGAGACCACCAAAGACTGCCCTGACAGGGAACACAACAGAGAATCCCTGATGGAGCAGGAGAAAAGTGGGATGCAGACCTCAAGTTCCCGTGAAAAGACCAGACTTAATGTCCTGACTGAGACTGGAGGCACCCCATAGGTTGTGGCCCCCAGACTCTCTGTTAGCCCAAAACTAAAACCATTTCCAAGGCCAACTCTTCAGACATAGGCTGGAGTATAAGACATAAAATGATACTGGTGAAGACTGTGTTTCTTAGTTGAAGTAGACACATGAGACTATGTGGGCAGCTCCTGTCTGGAGATGATATGAGAAGGCAGAGGGGGACAGGAGCTGGCTGAATGGACCCGGGAAATACAGGGTGGAGAGAAGGAGTGTGCTGTCACATTGTAGGAAGAGCAACTAGGGTCACATAACAATGCGTGTATGTTTTTGCATGAGAAACTGACTTACTTAAATTGTAAACTTTCACTTAAAGCACAATTAAAAAAAAAAAAGGTGGTGCATGCCACACCCCAGGAAAACTCTCTTTACATGGGATCATGGATGTGACCTGAGCAAGGGTGTTATATCCCACCCTAATCCTTTTTAACCACGGGCAGAGATTATGATTTATAACACATAGGAAAATAACAAAATGGAGGACAACCACACAATACTGGAAACCATGGCCTAACCAAGTTGACACATATTTTGGGGGGACACAATTCAATCCATAACAGGAGCGGTGTGATGTAACGTGTATTTTTAAGATACTGTTCTGAATGCTGTACGGTTAATTGATTGCAAGGGCGTTAGCGTATTAGGAGGAATAGCTGATTGTACATGTGGAAACTGCTGAATTAGTATATGTTTTGCTATGTATATTCTCAACAATAATAAAATAAATTTTAAAAAAATGCATTGCAGAAATTCCACTACATCCTCAATACCTAGAACAGTGCCTCCCATACAGTAGGCACTGAATAAAAATTCTATGAATGTTTCAGAAAATTGTAACCCACTCTAACGCCAAAAGCTTGACTGCTCTCAGCAGTCTCATAGAAATCGCTATGTAAAACAAACAAGCAAACAAAAAAATGCAACAACAGCAAATCTAAATTATATACATTGTTCAAAATTCACAAAATCTGTGGTTTGAGGGCATTTGTATGTAGCAAAAAAAAAAAACAAAACAACAAACCTGTTGCCATCGAGTCAATTCCGACTCATAACAACCCTATAGGACAGAGAAGAACTGCCCCATAGAGTTTCCAAGGAGCACCTGGTGGATTCGAACAGCTGACTTTTTGGTTAGAAGCCATAGCTCTTAACACTACGCCACCAGGGTTCCCATGTATCTAGGTAAAAATCATTAAGCTGGAGATCGCCCATACCACCCTCAGAACCCATAAAATGTAAATTTTAAGGAAATGATCAGTCTGTGCTCAAGAAAGCTTCAGAGGAAGGAGTATCTTTGATTTGGAACCAATTTTCAATAAAAAGATATGGGTGGAAGGAAGAGAAAGGTAGTATCTTAGTCATCTAGTGCCACTATAACAGAAATACCCCAAGTGGGTGGCTTTAATAAAAAGAAGTTTATTGTCTCTCCATCTAGTAGGCTAGAAGTCCAAATTCAGGGCATCGGCTCTAGGGGAAGGCTTTCTCTCTCTGTCGGCTTTGGAGGAAGATCCTGTTAATCTCTCCCTGGTTGAGGAGCTTCTCAGCACATGGACACCAGGTCTACAGGATGTGCTATGGTCCTGGTGCTTCTTTCTAGGTGGCTGCTAATCCATCTCATGAACATCAGAGTGATAGGATTTATGACACACAGGGAAATCACATCAAATGACAAAACAGTGGACAATCACACAGTACTGGGAATCATGACCTAGCCAAATTGACATACATATTTTTGGGGTACACAATTCAATCCATGACACATGGAACAGGGGAGTTTGTTTAAATGAACTGATAACTTCAGAAAGATCAGGGGACATAGTTGGGAAGGAGGTCAGTAGTGAAGGGAGAAAATTAGGGCCCTGATAGTGCAACAGTCAAGTGTTCAGCTGTTAACTGAAAGGATGGTGGTTCAAACCCACCCAGCAGCTCCAAGGAAGAAAGACCTGGCAATGTGCTTCCATGAAGATTACTGCCTAGGAAACCCTATGAGGAAGCTCTATTGTGTCACACAGGGTTGCTATGAGCCCATGGCACCTAACAACAACAACAAACAGTTTTATCAGCATATACCATGATTGGTAGCCAGAGGCTTTTGTATTTGAGGAAGTAGTCAAGGATGACAGATTAAAGAAGCATGGTTGTGATGGCATTCCTTAAAGCCGGTAGATTAAAGAAGCTGAATGGTATATGGGCCTTGATGATATTAGTACCCAGGTTAATTGCTCAGCCCTTAAATAGGCATATTCTTCAGAAGTTCTCCTGGACTCTTTTGAAGGCAATTCTTCTTATCCGTGATACTTGCCATGGGTCCTAGAGATTACACTATGAGTATTTCATATTTGCTGACTTTTTAACTTGGGAGATTAACTTGGGTTCTCAAATTGTGTACTTTAAACTTAACCACGTGGTCAGAGTTTGCTAGGAGACCTAAGGTTCCCAGGCTGTAACTTGACATGCTTCTTAGATCTTGAAGAAAATGCACATTGGACAGATGGTTGGAGATGAGATTTGCAAGATCCCATATGCCTCCTACCTGGCAGAGTTACAGTAGCATGTGGTGATGACAAGTCCTGAGGCTCTAAGTCTTGTAACTGGGAAGCGTGGGAGCGGATTTGAAACACTTTTCCCCAGTGGCTGAGGGCAGGATTGAGCAGAGCCCAGGTTGCTTCCCTTTAGGAGGAGTCATATTGTTTCAAGATGGCTAGGAAGTTTCTGTTGTGTTCTTCAACATACCTTCCAGAGTATGCATTTTGCACAGTAAAATTTACACATATCATCACATACTGTTATTAAAACCATTGTAGGCAAACTTCATTTCTTCTTCACTAATGCTGAAATAATTTGCTCTTCTCCACGATTATTTTTTAATCTTTTGGTGGGGTCAATATTGTACTGTATTCATGAGAAAAAAATCACCTTTCAAGCTCCCCATGCAGATGGTGTATGGATTCTGATATTCTTGGTATGGGGGTAATTGTGTGTGTTTGTGTGTGTGTGTGTGTGTGTGGAGAGCAGGGGGCACAGGTATACTAACACGTTCTCAGTTCATATTTGTATTGTTCCTTTAAGCTTTTAGACAAAAATAGAAAACAAGGTGAAAGTAAAAAATTGTTCAAATGGCATTTTAACTAAAACTTTTCTCAGCTCACCAATGCTCAGACATTGTAAGGAATGGTTCACATTCAACCTTTCTAAAGAAACGAACCAAGCTTTCTATCACCACTTTTCACACTGGTTCCATGTGGGTGGTCTTTTATTTCACAGGGTGTATTAATCGCCTGTTAGACGTGACAGCCACTACTGTGTGTCATCTCAGTATGGGACAATAAAGTGACTCCAGAGTTTCCTTCTAAACTTAGTGACCAGGCTTCTCTTACTGTGACAAATGTTTATGGATTCTTCTAATTACACGTCTGGTTTAAAGCTAAGATACCAAGAGAATACAGTTCTCTTTTGTAAAGTTCCCAAGGTTTTTCTATAATAATCAATTACTATAATGAGTTTTTTTTTAAAGCTTCCATTCATCATTTTCTTAAAATATATAAACTACTCAGGATAAAGACAAATAGCCATAGCCAATATGTCCTGAGGCACTCCACTGAAGGCCTCCTTTAAATCAAAATCAACTGGAAAACATGTTGGGTTTTATTTCAAAGTCAATCCTGCTTAAGTTAAAAAAGAAAAATGAAAAAAAGAAAGAAAAAACCTTGTGTAAAACAAAAAGGAGCATAAGAAAACTCATGACAAGTTGGCTTCATAGAAGGACACTAGAAAATGTATCATGATCACAATCATCTCTATGGTCTACATGTATTTGTTAAACGAGTCTCACTAGCTGACACTTGTACTATTAATAAAAAAAAAATTTTACTAGGAGCTAATTTTCTGCATAGGCCTTTCTTCACCTATTATCTCCTTCTGTTCCTTTAAAAACAGTACTCAAACATATATTTAAACCAGAGTTTGTCAACGTCAGCACTACTGACATTTTGGAATGGATAGTTCTTGTGTGTGGGCTCTTCTGTGCACTGTAGGATGTTTAGCAGCATCCCTGGCCTCTCCCTACCAGTTACTGGTAGTATACACCGCCTCCAGTTGTGATAACCAAAAATATCTCCAGACATTGACAATTGCCCCCTGGGGGGTAAAATTGCACCCATCTCCCCTGTTTGAGAACCATTGCTCTACACTTTCCACGAGCATTAAACGTGAGAGAAGAATCCAGGTGGACATTCTGGTAACATGAAAATGGTGTGAAATTGAGAAATCTAGGTCAAGGAATAGGAAGATGATTCAGCTGGTTGGAATTTAGTAAAGACGAGATTGAGTGAGATTTGGGTGATTGTGGAAGAGATAATGAATGTATGGAAAGGTTTCCTATGTCATTTAGCCAGGACCGTCTTTTTTTTTTTTTTTAATTACCATTCTTTAAATTACTTTCTACAAAATATAATTTTCAACCTCTGCTCTTTTTTTCCCCTGCTCTCTCCCTTGGTTACTTTTATATACTCACAGGTCTTACAATTAACTCTAGGAAGCTGTGTCAGCCCCCCATCTCTCTTCCTAACTTAAGACCCTAATTCAAAATGGCTGGTACGCGCTTACACTTAATGTCCTTTAAAACACTGCAGTTTCTGCACATGATACTATTCTTTTGGGCTTTGACGCACTCAAACTTGTGTTCATAGACATAGAAACAGAGTTTTAAATTAAAAGAGTTTGTTAAGAAACACTGTGTTCCTTAGCCTTGCCCTTATAGTTTGTTATTCATATTCTATACTCTAGTGATAAGGCAGAATGGGTAGTACACAAAGCTTTGAAATGAAAATTGTACACATATATATATAATTTATATATATATATAACCAAAAAACCAAACCCCTTGCTGTTGAGCTGGATTCCGACTCATACCTATAGGACAGAGTAGAACTTCTCCATAGAGTTTCCAAGGAGCACCTGGTGGGTTTGAACTGCCAAACTTTTGGTTAGCAGCGGTAGCACTTAACCACTATGCTACCAAAGTTTCCTATATATGTATATGTATATGTCTGTGTGTGTGTGTGTGTGTGTGTGTGTGTGTGTATGTTCAGTTCCTAGCTTTGCGTTGTTTAGCAGCATTACATTGGGCAAATCATGCTTTTGAGTTTCAATTTCCTGGTATGTAATTGAAGGCTCCTCAAAAGTTCCTTATGTAGATTAAATAAGATACCATATGTGGGGGAGGGGAGGCAATAAAATATCTGGCATATAGTATGAATGTCATTAAATATATTATTCTTTTCCATTGCTACTGCTACTAACTTGAATGAGGTTCCTGATTATATCATTCGGGTCTATAATATTTTCCTCCCAACTTATCTTCATATCAACCAATCCTATGTCATTGTCTTGGATCTCTTAAAACATGATGTTAATCACATTACTCCCTTGATCAGATGCCTGCACAGGGCTCCCCAACCACCATTGAGTGAAGTCATAACAGGCTTTTAATTCAAGGGGCTCCATAACTGCTATTTACCTTTCATTTCTCTCACTGCACCCACTTAGACTTCCTCTTGTACAGTCTTCTGTTACTATCCCCATCCTTACTTGGTTTTTCCTCTTCTGATTGGCAAGTTTATTTATATTTTCAACTTATTTGAAAATTAATCATTTGCTTCCATGTGAATTTCTATTATAGTTACATTAAAAGAATTTAACAGTACTTAATTATTCATGGAGCCCTGGTAGTGTAGTGGTTAAGAGCTCTCCTGATAACCAAGTAGTTGGTAGTTTGAATCCACCAGCTGCTCCTTGGGAACCCCATGGGGCAGTTCTACTCTGTCGTATAGGGTCACTATGAGTCGGAATTGACTCAACGAGTCTTGGTTTGGTAATTATTCATTTATTTTTCATCTTCCCAAACCTGTATTAAATTTGATAAAGGTAGACATTGTGTCCGAGAAATAGGGGTTAACCTGTTGAAGACAGATCCCCTGCAGGCTGGCAGGGACAGAGAGTTGCTTCCTGCAGAGCTCCACGAAAAACTGTTAACGCTAAGTGTTTAAGGCAGTTGGTCCTGGAAAAATGCTGGCATGGTGGGTTAGGTTCTGAGGCCACTGGCCCACCACATCATGCAGCTGCTGATACAAGACTTGGACTCCAGGACTCCCTTCGCAGCAGGGGAAGAACTGGTGCTTTTCTAAACATGTAGCTTAAAGCCTCATAGCCTAATGTATAGAAACCAAAGCCTATTAGTGGTTACCAGGAGTGGGAGGGAGGCAGAAAGAGGGAGTCATTGCTTGGGGGCCACTGAGCTTTTGTTAAGACTGATGAAAAAAAATTGAAATGGTTAGTGGTGAGTGTTGCACAACATGATGAAAGTAATTAATGTCACTGAATTGTACATGTTCTTCCAAATCCACAATAGTTAATATCTATGTTACACACAATACATCCTATCACAAATCATAAAATGATGGGGATCTTGTCCATTAATTTTATAACATAAACTAACAAAAAGTGTACACCAATGATAAAAAAAAAAAAAAAGAATATCTCCCAAAGAAACACAAAACAAAGAACAAAATAATGACAACAAACTTAGCACATAATTCAACAGCATATTAAAAATGTATCCAAAAATGTATCCCAAAATCAAGTAGGGTTCAAGACATATTTATATTGGAATAATACTGGGAAATGTATTGATATGATTTTTTAAAATACTTTGTCTAAATTATGAATCTTTCCTTTTACAATAATTAATTTATAAACTAAATATAAGAAGTTAACAATACAGAAACACATGAAGAAAAGTTATACTATCCATAATTAAACAACAAATAATCATTAATAATTTGATATATTTTGAAATTTTTTTTCATTGCATTTGATTCTTATAAAATCATTAAACTGTGCTCCTCTGTAGCTTTAACATTATATTTTTCTACATCATTGAATATTTGTTGAAACTAAAAATTTAATGACTATTTAAATCTCAATGTTATGATTACCATAAGTTTTAATGAATTCCACTGTTATTAAATATGCAGGATGTTTCCATTTTTCTCTAAGATGAATAACACTACCGTGTCTATCCTTGTACACAATTCTGTATGAACATCTCTGAATATTTCCATAGGATGCATTGCTAAAAATAGGACTAAGTTAAAAAATAGGCACTTGACACACAGTGCAACTTTTCCCCAGAACGTTTGTGTTAATTTATACTCCTTCCAACAGCACATGAAATTGCCTGTGTCATGGTGCTTTTATCAACACTGGCTATATTCAGTATTCTCCCTCCTTTTCTTCTTGCTCTTGCCCTCATTCTCCTTCACTTCATACTTGTTCTTGTTTCTATTATTATGTCACATTGTTTTCATATGCATTCCTCTGGCTACTAAATGTCTTGGTGATTTACTTGCATTTCTCTGGTTACTAAACTAAACTAATACATGACTAATATTTTGGTGGCATATATTAGTGATATATTTACTTATCTATGAATTAATCAATGAGTTTTAATAATTTTTTTCAAATTCTGTATTATTATTTTTCTTGTTGGCTTATAAAACATCTTGATACATTAAGTGTATTGATCTTTAACTTTGCCATGCATGTCGAAAATTTTTTTTTCTTTGTCTGTGAATGAAGTTTCTAAAAATAACAGAAAAAGGAGAAGTAACAAAATAGAAGACTGATAAAAATAATCATATTAAACTTTTAAAAATTGCCCCATCATGCCTCACGCCTGTATTACAAAAAGACATTTCCTAATATTTATAATATGCATATATTTTAAAAAATTGCCTTCAAGTTGATTCCAACTCATAGCAACCCTATAGGACAGAGTAGAACTACCCCATAGGGTTTCCAAAAAGAGGCTGGTGGATTTGAACTGCCAACCTTTTGGTTTGCAGCCAAACACTTAACTGTGCCACCAGGGCTCCACAATATGTACATATGTGTGGATATATAGGAAAAATGAAAGGAAATATAAATAATATTAATAATTATTTTAAGTGATGAAATCATGGATTTTTTTCTCTTCATGTTTTTTAATTTCTCCAAAACCCTTCAATGATTATGTGGTGCTTTTATAATCAAAACAAATTAAACAAATAAAATTTTGGTTGTTGCAGTTTTGCTAAGGAGCAACTCAGCAAGCGCTTTATACACCTGATGCATGTGATAACTGCTTGATAGTAGCGATGGTAATTTTAAAATTATCTCTTCAAAGTATTATTTTTCATATTTGTGGTGGGTCCGCAATTTACAGCATGATAAAATATTCTCATTACATAGATTTTCAGCAAGATAATTTGATTCAAAAATACTAGGCTAGAAAAAAAATTAAAAATAGCCTGGGACTAAAAGAATTAAGTTTGAATTCTGCCTCCATCACCTATTGAAAGTATTTCCTTAGACAAGCCACCTAGTTTTTATGGTTCAGTCTTCCCATATGTATATGAAATATTTCCTTCCATCTCTTCCTTACCTATGGATATGATGAGCTTCAGAGAAAAAAGAAAAAGGATTAGGGTTCTTTATAAAAAAAAAATACTCCACAGAGAAAGACACTACCAGGTAGTCATAAATTTTATGTTCTAAAAATGTCCATTTGCCTAAAAACTTTTTCTTTCAAATGAAGGATGGAACATAATGTTGCCTTCATACCTAAAGGCGTACCACCTTAAAATATGTTTTTTTATGATCACTAACTTGAACAAATTTTCCCTATATCATCATTGTGCGTTGACATCTTGACTCTCGATTCCCACTCACTCATTTTTTTCCTCCCCACACATTTCCAAGGAAATATTTTCATTAACCCTAGAGCCAGAATCCTGAGGGAGCCCTGGTGGCACAATGGTTAAGTGCTCAGCTGCTAACCAAAAGTTCTGAGGTTCCCGCCGGTTGCTCCACAGAGGAAAAGGGCCGGCCATCGCTCCTGTAAAGATTTACAGCCTAGGAAACTCTATGGGGCAGTTCTACTCTGTTCTGTAGGGTCGCTCTGAGTTGGAATCGACTCAACGGCACACAATAACAACAGCCAGAATCCTAAATTCCAAGCCATAACATCTCAGTAATTCCTACCAATAAATATAAAGATGTAATTTTCCAACTAATCTTTAAAGTGAAGACACTACCTGCATACCTAAAGAAAAGTAAGAGTGTGTATAAATAACTAGAACTACAGTTGGCCACCTCTAACTAGTCTCTTTGGCATATCACAGACCTTATAAATCATAATTTGTAGATAAATGATACTTGATTGGTATGTGTTGCCTCCAAATAAAAAATATCCAATGACAGTGACTTATACAGAACATTGAGTTTATGGAAAATGCAGTGGTCCAGAGATATAACTTCTTTATGTCAAGGATTTAAAAAATGCTACATTTAATTTTAATATGATGATAAGCAGTATTCCCCCTGTTTGTTAGGCCTCATTACACTGCAGCATGTACAGTATTTGCCTTATTTAACAATTTTTATCAATCCTTTTAAAATGGGCAATGCACTAAAAAAAGACAGACAAAAAAGTGGTAGGCGGGTAGTGTACAGCTTCTGAGCTTTACAAAAGTTTGCCCTGAGTTGTAAAGAATAATAAAATATAAAAACAAAAGGATTTTTTGTAAGCCCTTTACCCATGATTTGATTTCGTTCAGCAGCCAAAGAAAGTACTTGTAAAAGTAACAGTAACTACCGTTCACCGTAAAAAAAAAAAAAAGGAAAACTCTTTCCTTTTCTTCTTAATAATTGTTTACCTTCATCTTCCTAATTGGGGTCATGAGTTTTATGTGAACATCACTTTCCTGTTACTCTTATAAGTGGCAGAGGTATCCATCCTTCCCATTTTTTGCTAATGTGAAGCAAACTCAATCAGAGACCCCTTGCTAAAACTCTCTTCTGTTGGTTCAGTTCTGACTCACGGGAACCCGAGGCGTTACAGAGTAGAACTGGTCTGTACGGTTTTCTTGGCTGTAATCTTTACTTACAAGATCCTGGATGGTGCAAGCAGTTTATGTTAAACTACTAACATAAAGGCTAGCAGTTGGAACCCACCCAGTGGCACTTTGGAAGAAAGGTCTGGAGATCTGCTACCACCAAGATCAAAAAAACTGTATATATATTGCTGTCGAGTAGATTCTGATTCATGGTGGTCTCATATATTACAGAGTAGACCTGCTTCATTGAGTTTTCTTGGCTGTAATCTTTATGGAAGAAGGTCACCAGGCCTTTCTTCCACAGTGCCTCTGCATGGGTTCCAACTGCAATCCTTTATGTCAGCAGCTGAGTGAAAACCACTTGTACCACCCAGGGACCTTCCTTCTGTTAAAATCCTCTTGAAATGTGAATGTGCAAAGTGTGTAAACAAATATAGCAGTGACATGGAAACTTCCACCATCCCAAATGATTTCCGGACCAATTAATAAGAGAGAAAAATTAGGAAGCAAATCTTTAGCTTAAATGAATCCTTCGCTCATTCATAATATTTCCTGTGGGGAAATAATATTAACATTACCCTGTGGGGCAGTTCTACTCTGTTCCATTGGGTCACTATGAGTCAGAATGGGCTTGACAGCAATGGGTTTGTTTTTTGGTTTTGGATTTTGTCCTTTTCTATATCATTCATAGAATCTTTTTGTTTTAAATGTTTTGCTTTATAAAATACAAATAATTATATTTTTATCCTATACCTTGTTTCAAAAAAACATTTTAAAGCACTGGCCTAATATTAGGTAATATTAGATGAATATGAATCCTGGATCTGCCCCTCCTTCTGGTCATATATTTTAACTTCTCTGGGTCTTAGCACCTCTTCGGTAAAATAAGAATATTTTTGGCTAAATATTAAAATAAGAATATTTTTGGTTAGATAGCCATTAGAATCTCTTTGGGTAGGAAGTCTATGATTTTATGGCTAAAGGAACACTCACAGTATATATATTTTTTTCTTTTTAATTCATTTATTATGTCTCATCCAACTACAGTATAAATTCAAAGAACGAGTACTTTGTTTTACTCACAGTTAATCCACAACACTAGCACAATGCTCTGGCATAAGGTAGAAGCTCAAAATGATTTTGAGGGATCGAATTAAATTGCCAAATATAATTCCCATTACTAAAATATCTTAGCAATTCTTATCAATTGTAGGCACTTTTTTGTTCTCATTAAAATATATTAAAAATTGCTTCACTCATATTAGGAATCTAGAAAACTATCACACTGTAAGTCAACCATCTCAGAGAATCTTAAAGTGATAGCTTTTATTTTTCAAAGAGTAATGCTTCAGATTCATCTACCTTATTCTGCCACATAGAAGATCTATTGGAAAATAAAAGGATTTGCATGGAGAAGTCATAAAAGGCCACATTATCCCTCTGGGATAATTTTTCAAAACGGTGTACCGTGTTTTAGCCACGTGATTCTCGTTGACTTTAATGGGAGTCACGCAGCTAAAGGCACATATGCCCCTTCCAAAATGTATCTCTAAGTGTTCTGTCACTAACCCTTGTAAGTAATAAAATGGTGCACTTTCTTTCTAGACATATAAAGAAATGTTTATATCAGCATAATTATGTTGATATCAGCATAAGTATGAACATTTTTGTGCCATTAGAGCTGGGTTTTCATTATACTATCACTAGTATCGTGATAGCATAAAGACCCAACTATTCAATGAATACTATAAGGGCATGTGTGTTTTGTATGTGTGTGTGTATGTGTGTATATGCATGTGCATTTTACCCTATTGGATTGTGACAAGACAGTGTTGTCTTGATAAAAAGAAAAAAAATTCTCTGTCTTGAACTCATCTATAGATTTGCATTAGAAATCACCCATCAAAATACTTATGTCCTTCTGAATACAGCTCTCTAAGCTAGAGCTTTGGTTTCGGAAAAATAAGACTGTGTGATGACATTTTGTTACGAAACAAACATAGTCTCAGCACCTTGCTGGCTTACTGTAAATGTATACTTTTTAATAAAATGAGAATAAACATTTAAATATTTCTTTCCCAAAGCATGTTAGTTATGACCTGCAATATGGCTGTTGTCTTAAATTTCTTCTAAACATAAAGTATCCACTGTGCCAAATTACATGATAACTTCACAATATGGGCAAATGTTCACCAGAAACCATGCAGTGGTTGCTAATAAAATCCAGTGTTACATAATACAAAAAGTTATTACACAGTATTTCATTTCAACAATTCACAATTTTTTTTTTAATTTTAAAAACAAATCAATAGGGTAAATATATCAAACTCTCTGAATTTTTACTCCTGTTTAAGCAACGCTCAAAAGGTGTTTTATTATCATAGGATTTTAGCACCAGAAAGAATATCAGTTACCACACGGTCCAATCTTTCCTTTTTTCCACCCTATTTTGAAAATGAAATAACTCAGGGAATGAATAAAAAATGTTTTTCATAAAAAAAAAATTTTTTTCTATTAATATGTGTTATGTTTCTAAAAACATCATTTTACTTTTTAAATCTTAAAAGTTTAAACACTTTGTATACAGAGTTTACATCTGTGGACAAGTGCAGACCACATACACACACACACACACGAATATAAAATGATTAAACATTAATCTCTGTGAGGTTTTATATCCACAGAGGACGCTCATTTGTTTTGAACAAGCGTAACAGAAAGCAATGTTTCTGCTTAGTGGAGGAAGTATTTACAGTTTAGACTCAGGTCAAGATTTAAGATACCCACATTTTAATGGAAGGACAGAATTCTACCACTGAACCACCAAGCTATTAGAAGTTTCCAAAGATACTCTCCTTCTCTCCTGGTGATCTGTTTCTTGGGTTGTTCCATGGAGAGGCAGGGATGCATAACGGTTAACAGCCTAACTTGTAGAATATGCTCATGGTTTAGAACCCTACTTCCACCCCTCATTAGTTGTGTGATTGAGCAAGTTACTTAAACTTTCCAAGCCTAGGGAAGTAAGGGCAATAATGGTAACTACCTCGTTCAAGTAGAGTGCTTACCTTAGTGGAGAGCACATAGTAAATGTTCCTTAAATGTCATCATTATTATTGTATCACTGTTATAACTACAGAGCCCTGGTGGCATGGCGGTTAAATATTTGGCTGCTAACCAAAAAGGTCAGTTCGAATCCACCAAGTGCTCCTTGGAAACTTCATGGGACAGTCCTACTGTGTCTTATAGGGTCACTATGAGTCTGAAATCGATTCAACAGCAATAGATTTGGTTTTTGGTTTATTATGACTACACAGCCCTGGTGGCACAGTGGTTAAGAGCTCAGCTGCCAACCAAAAGGTCAGCAGTTCAAATCCACAAGTTACTCCTTGGAATCCCTAGGGGCAGTTCTACTCTGCCCTATAGAGTGACTATAAGTCAGACTGGGTGAGAATGGGATAGGTCTTGGATTTTATTATGACTACGCTAGGAGCCCTGGTGGTATAGTGGTTGAAGAGCTTGGGTGCCATCCAAAACATTAGCCCTTGGAACCCGCCAGTTTTTTCTCAGGAGGATGTGGCAGTCTGCTTCCGTAAAGATTGCAGCCTTGGAAATCCTATGAGGCAGTCCTACTCTGTCCTATAGGGTTGCTATGAGTTGGAATCGACTCCACGGCAGTGTGTTATTATGGCCTTTCAGTGAGCGTGCAATTTAAGGTTTCTCCTGTTTTGTTAGTTGCCGCCAAGTCAATTCCAACTACTGGTGATTCCATGTGTGTAGAATAGAAGGGTTCCACAGGGTTTTCAAGGCTGTGACCTTTTGGGAACAGATTGCCATGCCTGTCTTCCGAGGCATCTCTGGGTGGGTATAAACAGTCAAACTTTTGGCTAGCAGTCAAGTGCTTAAACATTTGTGCCACTCAGGGCCTCAGGGTTTCTCCTATCCTTCTTTATTTGTGTTACTAGATTTCTGACCTTGAATTTTCCTTGGAAATCTCATTCAATCCTTATGTTTCTGGATTTGTTCTTTTTATTTTATCTCCTTCTCTATAAGAACATGACCTTTATCTTACCAAATCCAGTATGAAAAACCAGCTTTGATTTCTGATATTTGATGATTTACCTTGACACTCTTGACTGTATATTACACCCTGACTTCAATTAATTCTGCTTTAGTAAACAAATAGAGAGGTCCACGTCCTTTTGGGTCACACTATTGGTTGGGAAGACAACAGTTTTATTAAATTTTTCATAATTTAAATAATGATAACGTTTACTATATTCAGTCATAGTCCTAACAGGGTCGCTCCAGTTAAAAGTTGCCCAATGGAGACATTTTGCACACAGCTGTCCCATCATCTATGATTAGCTCACACTGAAGAATAATCCCAGAGTCGATTAGTAAATGTCACTAAATTCTTGGCTCAGAGATCATATTTCCAGCCTAGAACACCATCTAGCAAATGTCCACGCTTGGAAACAGAAGATAAAGGAAGAATACAATGGATCAATGCAAATCTATCACTGCTATTGGGCAAGATTTCTCTAAATGATTACCACAACAATAGCTTCCATTTATCTCTGCCTCATGACTATCGTTTTGTTTATGGCTGTAGCCGCCATATGCGTAACCTGAATATAGAGACATTGGTTTTGAAGAATCCTATGCCATATGTATTTGGGCCAGCATTCACAGAGGTTTTGTAATGCATTTCATTTTATGAGCCTCTCAAACTTTCCACTCAAAAGCCCCATGAAACCAGGAGGTGGGGACTGAGTGAAGATGCCTAGTGTGCATGCTTCCCAGGACTTCAGAGCTCCACTACTGTTGCCAAAATTTGTACTCTGCCAGGGACTGGGTTCTCTAGAATTTGAGATTGAGACACATCTTGGAATGCAGGGTATTTATTACAGATTAATACCTATGGAAGGGAGAAGGAGGAAGTAGAATTGAGCAGAGGGAGAAGGTGAGCTATGATGAAGCTCTGGCTGGAATATATGGCTCACGAAGCTGGAAAGGCCAGGCCCTTATACTTCAGCATCCATTAGTCATTAGATGTGACCAACCTTCAGAAGAGTAAATCTTGACCCTGACAGCTGGAGGCTGCCAAATGAAGGTATTCCTAGCAGCTAGGATAACGCATCCTTCCTTGAGTATTTAGGCAAAGAATCCCCTTGTTTACCACACTATATTTTATATCTAATGGCTTTCAGACAAGGAGCACTAGTGGTACAGTAGTTCAGAGCTCCTCTGCTAACCAAAATGTTGGTGGTTTGAACCTACCAGCCACTCCATGGGAGAAAGATGTGGTAGTCTGCTTCCATAAAGATTACCGTATTTGGAAACCCTATGGGGCTGTTTCTACTCTGTCCTATAGGTTTGCTATGACTTAGAATCAACTCAATGGCAATAGGCTTGGTTTTTTGGTTTGGCTTTCAGACAACTGATCAATTGTATTTTGATAGCTAACTAGAACAGAACATTGTGTATAACATGCTGAATCCAACTGCTTGTCCCTTCTCATCTCCGCTTTATTCCATGATTCCCCTCCCCTCCCACCCTCCCACACACACTTCTAATGGAGTTTGAGGGTAGGCTCTGTGATAAATGATATTAACATTATCTTGCACTTCCCCTTTAATAACCCCATTCTGCAGCTGAGAAAGGTGTTACAAAGCTCTAAGTCCTATAGCTAGTACTACAGAGCCTGGATCCAGTTGATCCAAGGTCTGTCTGTGAACCCCATACATTAACCACTGTATAATATTGCCTCTACATAAAATCAGTCAAATACCACATCCATAAAGATTAATAATTTAATCTGAAATGTTGACATATTGAAACCATACTTTTTCTCCCTTTTTTAAAAATTTTATTGATATTGTTGAGAATACACACAGCAAAATATACCAATTCAACAACTTCTACGTGTACAATTTAGTGACATTGATTACATTCTTCAAGTGGTGCAACCATTCTCACTCTCTTTTTCTGAGTTATTCCTCCACATTAGCATAAACTCACTGCCCCATAAGGTTCCTATCTAATCTTTCAAGTTGCCGTTGTCAATTTGATCCCATGTAGGTAGTTTCTAAAACAGCATAATGCTCAAGGCAGGCATTTTTTAATAGTTAAGCTAAACAACTCTTTGGTTTTAAGAAGACCTCAAGGGATATTTTTGGCTTAAGGTTTAATAATTATCTCAGGGCAATAGTTTTCGTTCAACCTTCATGGCTCCAGGGAGTCTAGAGTCCATGAGAATTTGAAATTCTGCTTTGTATTTCCCCCCTTTTAATCAGGATTCTTCTATGGAATCCTTCATCAAAATGTTCCGTAATGGAAGCCAGTATCATCCAGATATTCTGGTCTCATGATAAAGGAGGCAACTATTCATGGAAGCAATTAGCCACACATTCTATATCCTCCTCCTAACCCTGACTCTCCTTCTCTCTTTGCTCTTCCAAGCAAATAGAGACCAATCGTGCCTCAGATGGTCATTTGTAAGCTTTTAAGATCCCAGGCACTATGCATCGACCTAGGAGATAGAACAAAACGTGTTAATAGACCAATTAACTAAAATGTCCCATCAAACTATGACCCTAAACCTCCAAATCAAGAAACCAAATCCCATGAGGTATTTGGTTGTACAGAAGCAGCCTCAGCAGCTACTCTTTTTTTTTCATTGTTGTAAATATATCTATCACACAACTTTTGCCAATTCAACTTTTTCCAGGTGTACAACTTATTGACAACAATTACGATAATCAGCTGTGCAACCCTTCCCTTAATCAATACAATGTTTCTATCACCATTAACTCTCCTTTCCCCCTCCCTCCTGCCCTTGGTAATCGCTAGTAAACTTTGTTCTCTAGATATTTGCCTTTTCTTATCCTTATGTAAGTGAGATAGTACAATATTTGTCCTTTTGTGATTGACTCATTTCACTCCACATAATGTTTGCCAGCTCCATCCATATTGTAGCATGTATCAAGACTTCATTTCTTCTACTGGCTGAGGAGTATTCCATTATATGTGTGTACCACATTTTGTTTTTCTGTTCAATCTGTTGATGAGCATTTAGGTTGTTTCTACCTTTTGGCTATTGTGAATAATGTTGCAATGAAATTTGTGTACAAGTCTCTGTTTGAGTCTCTGTTTTCAATTCTTTTGGGTACATACTAGGAGTGGAATTCTTGTGTCATATGATAGTTCTATTTTTAATTTTTTGAGGAACAGCCACACCGTTTTCCACAATGGCTGTACCATTTTGCATTGCCACCAGTGATGGGTAAGGGTTCCAGTTTCCCCATATCCTCACCAGCATTTGTTATTTATTTATTTTTTTTAACCTTAGCCGTCCTACTGGGAGTGAAATGGTATCTCATTGTGGTTTTGATTTGCATCTCTCTGATGGCTAATGATGCTGAAATCATGTTTTTAAACCAGTCTCTTAAAAGGAATGCTGTGTCTCCTAATTTGACTTTATACTGCCTTCGTTAGTCAGTCAATATTTCCATAGGACATTGCCACATTTATCAAAAATGGATGAACATTATCAGACATATATTGTTGGTTAAAAAAAACACTTTGAATTTATACAGAAGTTTGCTGGTAAAAGATGATACATATTTCTTAATACTTCAGGTAGCATTACCAGTTTAAAGCACTGTGCTGACATTGCTAAAAAGTTTGTCACCTTTTGAATGCTTGTCTCAACTGCATTATTTTGGGAGATCAGTCACAAAAATATATAATTTCTATGAATTGATATTCCCGCATGTGGGTCCACCTTATAAACTCTCGCTTTCATTCAAAGCTTCCTTTCACACCATCTTAACTTTCTCTTCCAACTAGAGTTATCTCAAACTAAAAATGTAAGCCAAGTTATAAAACACTTATTTTCCTGTCTTTGCCAAGTCTAAATTTCTATGAAAGGATCACATATACACTTATCTGAGAGTATTTCTGCTCCAGTGGCTTGACAAATTTAAAGATTGCAGTAGAAAAAGCAAGAAAGCTTTAGGCCATTTCTCCGATTTTCATGCAAAAATAATGTAGAGAGCAGTAAGCATAGAGAGAGGGCAATGGTCTTCCAGTGGAAGAATTCTCGCCTTCCATGCAGGAGACCCAGGTTCAATTCCTGGCCAATGCACCTGAAGTGTAGCCCCCACTCACCTGTCAGTGGAGACGTGTGTTGCTGAACAGGTTTCACAAGAGTTTTCAGAGTAAGACAGACTAGGAAGAAAGGCCTAGTGATATACTTCCGAAAATCAGCCAAGGAAAACGCTAGGCATCACAATGGTCCAATTCCTTTCTGCATGGGATTGTCTTGAGTGTTGGGTCAAATCAATGGCAACTAACAACAACAAGCATACAGGAATTTTTTAGTGATTATTGTCAGTTTTGTTAAGGAATGATCATACCTTACTGATTTTTAGAGCTCTTCAACGTATCTTTTGGCAAAGAAACACACATATGTCATTTTCTTGGTAGTTAAGAATTTCCACATCAATACACTTAATCAACACAGCTGCCTGTTACCTACTATTTCTTCATTGTTTCATATCAAAGTCACGAAACCACTGATTAGCCAAGTTCTTTTCAGTATAAATTTAACACCTTAATCCATCCAATTTTTTATGAATTCCCATAGGTGATTATTTCAAAGAATAATGTTGAGTGGCATAATCCCTTTCTGCCTTTCCCAGCACTCATGGGAATTTCTGCCAAACAGGACAAATGCCTTTACTATAAAGTTATATTAAGATGTTTAAGTAATAGGAAATACTATACTAAACATACAGAACTTTTTTCATGTGTGTTGCATCTCTGATCTGAGATTTCCTCCTAATAGCCCTGCCACATAGAACTCAACTGAATATACTGGGTTTCCTCTCTGTGGCTCATACTGGACACATATTCAGTGGGGGTATGTTCCCTATTTCCTTCCCCTTCTTCACAGTATTTCCTCAATCTTGGAGGTCTATACACATAACTGTCAAGTGCATGAGAATAGAACTCTCTCTCTGCCACCATGATCAACCCCACTCTCTTAGTTACCTAGTGCTTTAACAAATGGAAGTTTATTTTCTCATAGTTTAGGAGGCTAGAAGTCTGAATTCAGTGTGCCAGTTCTAGGAGGAAGGCTTTCTCTTTCTGTCGGCTCTGGATGAATGTCCCTGTCTCTTCAGCTTCTGCTTCCTGATTCCTTGGAGATCTCCATGTGTCTCGTCATCTCTCTTACCCCATCTCTGCTCCTCTCACTTGCTTGTTTAATCTCTTTTTTATCTCAAAAGAGACTGACTCAAAATACATCCTATACTAATCCTGTCTCATTAGCGTAACAAGGACAACCCATTCCCAAATGGGATAATAACCACAGGCATAGAGGCTAGGATTTATAACACATATTTTGGGGGGAC
The DNA here is from genome assembly GCF_024166365.1 of Elephas maximus indicus. Classification (NCBI taxonomy): domain Eukaryota; kingdom Metazoa; phylum Chordata; class Mammalia; order Proboscidea; family Elephantidae; genus Elephas; species Elephas maximus. Next base: position 34,489,744 of record NC_064826.1, read on the forward strand.
ACAATTCAACCTATAATACCCACTCATGCTTGAATTGCAATGAACTCTAGCTACCACCTTTCTGAGAATCTATCAAGTATGCATTGTTGGAAAAGGCCGAATCACTTAGATGAATTATTAAAAATGTAAATGCCTTGGCTCCACCTCAGTCCTATTGAATCAGAATCTCTGGAGGTGAAGTCCAGGAATTGGCTTTGTAGCCAAGTCCTATGGTGAGTCTTGGGCATATTAAAATTTGAGAACCATTGAGTCATTAGAGGATATTTAACCTGTTTTCAGTCTATGGGTCAATATCAAAGAACTCTTGACAATGCAACTCTGGATACATTTGGTCACAATGGCTCCATCAGTAGTTGTTTTGATGTAGGTCTCTGTTCCACAAACTTCACAGTGACAGATAATATATAAAAAATTTAAAACAGTAGGGTAAAGCCTGGCTCAAAAACAAAACAAACATCTCCACAAATTATACAAGTTGATTCTGACTCATAGCGACCCTACAGGAAAGAGTAGAGCTGCCCCAAAGAGTTTCCAAGGCTGTAATCTTTATGGAAGCAGGCTGCCACATCTTTCTCCTAGATCATAAAAAGAAGATAAATTTAAATTAGAAAGTGGGGCTGAATGTGAATGACTTTTGGGCTTCTGAGCCAGTAGCTGGCAGTGGGGGAGTAGGCTCAGGTCCTGTGTTCTGGGACCCCTGCTTAAAGCAGGGGCTCCACAGGGCTCTGAGTCCATGAGGAAGGCTAGAATTCCAGCTACCTGAATTATGGTTTTATGCAAACTGTGGGCCTCAGAGGAGGAAGTACAAAGAACCATGGTAATCCAAGGGAGAGAAAAAGAGAATAAAACCAAAACCAAACAAAAACTCTTACTCAAAATGAACCTGCAAGTCCAAATTTGAAAATACATGAAGAAATCTCATGCAAAGGAAAATAGCCTACACAATCAATAATTAACAAATTCAACAATTAAAACATGGATCCACTTAAGATAAAAATAATACAATGGACCAATATCACTGAAAAATGAAAATAAGTGCAATATGCTTACAATACTAATTCCATGGGTCTAGAGAGGGAAGGAACCTTGGCAGTACAGCAGTTAAGTGTCTGTCTGCTAACCAGAAGGTTGGCAGTTCAAATTCACCAGCTGCTCCTTGGAAACCCTATTTGGCAGCTCTACTCTGTCCTGAAGGGTCACCATAAGCTGGAATAGACCTGATGGCAACAGGTTTGATTTTGTTTTTACAGAGAGGGAAAATATCCTTTTTGCAGGAAATTCTCTCTTTTTCTTTCTTTCTCTGTCTTCTTCCCCTCACTCCGCCCCCATTATGTTCTGCAGTTACCATGGTCTTAAATGACTTCGCAGGGCTCATAACTCCTACCTATTTCTGTACCATGGCCCAGCATAACAATTCCATTAAATCACCTCATCAAAATTCAGAAATACTAACAACAATTTTTAACACGATACTTAAAAAGAGGGCATTTTTTCACCTTTATAAATGGAATAACAGAGATAAAATTAACTTTTAAAACAAAAACTTAATTCTGAAAAGAAAAAATTTAAGAAAATTCTACTTGCTTGTTGTCTGGATCATTAGCCTCATTTATTTCTTTTTTCTAAGTTTAAGCTTATATCTTAAATGTATCAGGTATATATATATACCTGATACATAATACAGCCCTGAAATGTTTCATCCATCACTTGCCTGCAGATGTTGACTAACAATATAAAATAAGGCTACTCTAGGCTTTCTTACTGCAGTATTCACGTTATGTACGTTATACCACCTTCTTTGGAAATATAAATGATACAGGGGTTCCTGATTTCCCACATGTCATAGTCAGCTACATAGAATCTAATAGCACATCATGCCTTAAAGTGATTGCAGAGGAGGTGACCAGGAGATAAACTGGCTGTGGAGACTTAGCCATTCAGAAGGCAGCAATATGAATTATCTAACCATAAGTGATGCCTTTTCATGTGCGAAATAATAACATCATTCCAGAAAATGGTTTTCATGACCTCTTACTTGTAGGATATCCTGGAATTATCTGCATGAAGGCATTGACAAAAAGATAGATGTGGTGGCCTGGACTTGATTCTCATATCAAATATGATAAAGACATGTAACACATGATGGGACAGCTAATAAAATATTTTAGAGCTACGTAATTTTTCATGAAAAGTAATAAAAAATTGTTTAAAAAATTCTAAAAGAAGATTCAATCAGCCTTTATCTCAATCTCAAATTCTGCCCCAAATCTACAACTCTGTGATGGTTTTATACGCAACGCTTAAGTTGCATGTAAGCATATGCACTGCATCTATTGCTTAGCTTTCTTCAAGTCTAAGGGGATTATAGGCAAATACTTTATCATGTTTCATCACCATGAGTCAAATGGGCACAGTGAAAAAATATTGTAGGCAACTAATGATGTCCAAGAGCAGATTGTAGAAAGAGGTTGATAGCCTTTTCTATTCTTTTTCCCTTCTTTTCTTCCTTCTTTCTCTGCTTACTTCCTTCAATCATTTCTTATTCAAACACTTACTTGAAAATTTTCATTCTACGTGAGCTATGTGTGCTGAGAATATAAAAACCAAAATAAATAATTTAACCTAACACGGTAGTGTTTTCAGGAAGATAAACACAAAACACTGTTTGAATATTGGAGAGATTAATTAAATTCTGTCCAGAGTAGTAAGGAAAGTCTAGCAGAAGAGGTAAGGAATTATCTGAGACCTGTAGAATTGGTATAAGTTTGCCATACAGAGAAGTAAGGGGAGGTTGTTCAAGGATAAAGAGAGAGGTAGTCTAAGAAGAAGACTCAGAGAGACGGGAAAGTATGGTGTTTTCAAGAGCAGCAAAGTTAGTTCTGTTCTTTAGTACAAGTGCTAAATTAACTTGTGAGTGTGAGTTGGGATGTTCACATTATATGGCTCAATTGATTTTACTCCTCATTAGAACCAAGCAGGCCTGGGGGTACAATGGTTAAGCAGTTGCTAACTAAAAGGACAGCAGTTCAAACCCAACAGCTCTTCTGCAGGAGAAAGATGTGGCAGTCTCTTTCCATAAAAATTTACAGCCTTGGAAACTCTAAGGGGTAGTTCTACTCTGTCCTATAGGGGTCGCTATAAGTTGGAATTGACTTGATGGCCATGGGTTTTAAAACCGTGTGAGTGAAGACAGACAGAAACTGAAGCTTATTTAAAAACAAAAACAAACTTGCTCAAGGCCAGTCAGTCAGTAGATGTGGACCTGTGATTTGAACTTGCTTTTGTGTTATGCCAGGGTCTTCACTCTTAATCACTATTACCGTCTTATAAGGAGTTGGGAGTGAATATTTAGTTTTAAAAATGATGGGTAATATAATTTGACTTCAGTGTCTTATAAAGATCAATCTTCCTAAAGATGGAGCATAGAATGGAGACCAATGAGATTTTTTTTTTCTTAAATCATGAGTTAACATCTCAAAAAATCAAACAATTGATGTAATCACACATCATCTAAAGTCCAAATGGTCCAATTGGACATTCTTATGTCATCTGACTGCCAAATAGCTGCACTTCAGCAGGGTCAATATGCTTGTCTTCTTTGGAAGCATTTGACCTGACTCTTGATTAAACCTAAACCCTCTTTTCTTCTTCCTTGACTCTTTCATATCCCTTGAGCACTCAGTGTGCTAAATAAAGAAGGCAATTCTTTAAAGATCATAAGTATTAGAATGGAAACTGTATGTGTTAGGCTTCTTTTCTATATATTAACAAGATGTAAAGCAATGAGTACATTTGGGCAAAAATAAATCAGTCACAGACCCTGACCTCAAGGAAGTTATAATCTAGGAAAACATGTTCAAAAGTAAATATGATATAAGTAAAGCATAATGAATGTCAGTTGAGAGTTGGAGATACTGTTCTATTATTAGGAAGAGGTCACCACACCTGTATATAGCAAAAAGATTAGCAAATCAAGAGGAAGACAGACTTTTTAAGTAAAACTAAGATTTAAACTTAATTTCTGCTCCTTCTTGGTTCCTTGTATGCTGCAGTGATTTGAGGTGGTTTTAACAGAGTGGGTTTGACAACAGTAAAATATTATCTTATTGAAAGTCTGTATTTCTTTCGCTTGTTTTATTCCTTCCAAAACGACAGAAAAATTTTGATACCATTCATATCACCTAATTCTTGAGATACCTATCTATTGCTATCTTGTCATCTGCTTCCTAGCTTTTCATTCTTTCTTCTCACTTTCATCTTATTTTGACTGTCACCACCAAATCCACCCTCTTATATTCCTGCTGAATGGATAGGAAAAAAGCAGGTCTTAAATTCAGAAGAATGTGCTTTAGAGTTCCATTTACTTGTTATGGGATCTTAGACAACCTATTTCTCCGAATCCTTCAACTAGAAAAATGATATCTGTCTTCTGTAATTATTGTTAAGCCTAAATGAGATATAATTCCTGGAACTGATGGAATACCGACTGAGATGTTTCAGCAAAGGGATTCAGAGCTGGAAGCACTCAATCATCTATGCCAAGAAATTTGGAAGACAGCTACCTGGCCAACTGACTGGAAGAGAACAATATTTGTATCCATTCCATAGAAAGGGTATTCAACAGAATGCAGAAATTATTGAATAATTTCATTAATATCACACACAAATAAATCTTTTCTGAAGATCATTAAAAGCAATTGCAGCAGTACATCAACAGGGCACTGCCAGGAATTCAAGTCAGTTTCAGAAGAGGACATGGAATAAGGGATATCATTGCCGATGTCAGATGGATCCTGGCTGAAAGCAACGAATACCAGAAAGATGTTTACCTGTGTTCTATAGACTATGGAAAGGCACTTGACTGTGTGGATCATAATAAATTATGGATAACAATGCGAAGAATGGGAATTCCAGAACACTTAATTGTGCTCATGAAGAACCTGTACTTAAACCAAGATGCAGTCGTTGCAACAGAACAAGAGGATGCTGAGTGGTTTAAAGTCAAGAAAGGTATGTCAGGGTATCCTTTCATTATACTTATTCAATCTGTATGCTGAGCAAATAATCTGAGAAGCTGCACTATATGAAGAAGAATGGTGCATCAGGGTTGGAGGAAGCAATATGCAGATGACACAACCTTGCTGCTGAAAGTGAAGAGGACTTGAAGTACTTATTGATGAAAATTAAAGACCACAGTCTTCAGTACAGAATACACCTCAATATAAAGAAAACAAAAATCCTCACAACTGGACCAATAAGTAACATGATGATAAATGGAGAAAAGACTGAAGTTGTCAAGGATTTCATATTACTTGGATCCACAATCAACACCCATGGAAGCAGTAGTCAAGAAATCCAACGGCACATTGCATTGGGAAAATCTGCTCCAAAAGACCCCGTTAAAGCATTAAAAAGCAAAGATGTCACTTGAAGGACCAAGGAGCGCCTGACCCAAGCCATAGTGTTTTCAATCGCCTCATATGCATGTGAAAGTTGGACAATGAATAAGGAAGACTGAAGAAGAATTGATGCCTTTGAATTACAGTGCGGGTGAAAAATATTGAATATACCATGGACTGCCAGAAGAAGGAACAAATCTGTCTCAGAAGAAGTACAGCCAAAATGCTCATTAGAAGCAAGGATGACAAGACTCTTCTCACATACTTTGGACATGCTGTCAGGAGGGACCAGTCCCTGGAGAAGGACATCATGTGTGGTAAAGTAGAGGGTCAGAAAAAAAGAGGAAGATCCCCAAAGAGATGGATTGACACAGTGGTTGCAACAATGGACTCAAGCACGGTAATGATTATAAGGACCAGACTGTGTTTCCTACTGTTTTACACAGGGTTGCTATGAGCCGGAATTGACTTGAAGGCACCCAGAAACAACAAGAAATGAGATACACGATTATCAGCCTCTGATATAGATAATAAGGACTCAACAGATAGTCATTTCCTTAAAATCTTTTGGTGGTTTCCCACTGCACATAGGACACATTTTCAAATGATTTCGTACTTCAGCGTGAAAGGAAGTGACTTTTGCAATTTAGGTCTATCTGTCTCTCCAACCATCCCCCTGGGACTCTTTAGTATGAACTCTCCACTCAGTCAAAAGTAGTCTATTTATACATCCAAACTCCTTGACGGACCAAACTACTGGGCTGAGGGCTGTGGGGACCACAGTCTCGGGAACATCTAGCTCAATTGGCATAACACAGTTTATAAAGAAAATGTTCTACATTCTACTTTGATAAGTAGCATCTGGGGTCTTAAAAGATTGTGAGCTGCCATCTAAGATACTCCACTTGTTTCACCCATTGGGAGCAAGGGAGAATGAAGAACACCAAAGACACAAGGGAAAGATTAGTCCAAAGGACTAATGGACTACAACTATCACAGCCTCCACCAGACTGAGTCCAGCACAACTAGATGGTGCCCAGCTACCACCACTGATTGCCTTGACAGGGATCACAATAGAGGGTCCTGGACAGAGGTGAAGAAAAATGTAGAACAAAATTCTAATTCACAAAAAAAGACCAGGCTTACTGGCCTGACAGAAACTGGAGAAACTCCTAGAGTATGGCCCCCCTGGACACCCTTTTAGCTCAGGTTCACCCTTCAGTCAAAAATTAGACAGGCCCATAAAACAAAATGAGACTAAAGCAGCATACCAGCCCAGGGGCAAGGACTAGAAGGCAGGAGGGGACAGGAAAGCTGGTAATGGGGAAACCCAAGGTCAGGAACAGAGAGTGTTGACATGTTGTGTGGTTGATAACTAATGTCAGAAAACAATATGTGTACTAATTGTTTAATGAGAAGGTAGTTTGTTCTGTAATGCTTTGTCTTAAGTACAATAATAATAAAATAAATTTTTTAAATAAAAAAAAAAAAAGTAGTCTATTTATTGTCCTGGCAAGAAATCATTTTCCCACATCGCCTCTGGTTCATTACCAGATTACACACTGAGATTTTGTGGGGTCGAAAGCTCACGCAACTTGGCAGGCCTTTTAAAAAAGAAATAAACAACCAAGAAAAAAGGAAGGGAGATGTGGAAGGAAGGGAAAGAAGGAGGAAGGAAAGGAGGGAAAGAGGGAGATAAGGAGGGAAGGACAAGGGAGGGAGAAGAGGGAGGAAGTGAGGGAGGGAGTAGAGAGGGAAGGAAAAAGGGATGTTACAAATACAAAGTACAAGCTTTGGAAGTGGCCCATGGGCCCTTATACTTCCTTTGCTTCCTAGTAAATCTGTCTCTTCTCATTGCATCCAAGAATCTGCTACACTCCTTCTCTCTCCTCTGTTTATAAAATAGAATCTACTCTCAGCTCAAATACCACCTCCTCCTTAAAGTCTGGCAGTTGTTTCAAGACCGCTGTAATATTTTTATCCTCTAAATTCTTCTAGCACTTATTGTCTGCACTCCTGATTTAGTATGTATTATATACTGATTTGGAAACACTGGTTGCACAGTGTTTAGGTGCTATGGTTGCTAACCAAAAGGTCAGCAGTTTGAATCCACCAGGCTCTCCTTAGCAACTCTATGGGGAAGTTCTACTCTGTCCTATAGGGTCACTATGAGTTTTTATACACTGATTTAGAGCCCTGATGGCACGGTGGTTAAGAATTTGGCTGGTAAATCAAAAGATCAGCAGTCTGAATCCACCAGCTAAACCCTATTGGACAGTTTTACCCTGTCCTATTCGGTCACTATGAGTTGGAACTGACTCGATGACAACAGGTTTGTTGTTTTGTTTTCTTTTGTTTTAATCTTTTTCATATACCGATTTATATAGATTTGACATATGTACATGATTTTACAAAATGTCTAGTTGGATAACCAATTCCCTGGCTATTGGTTTTATTCCAAACCCCCTCCAACTCAACGTTTTATGTATACAGGTGTTCAGTATTCGTTTGTTGATATATATCAAAGTTGCTATTTTTAGTGACCACTGCCACGTCAGTTTGTCATATTGTAGTGGCTTGCATGTTGTTATGGCCCTGGAAGTTATGCCACGGGTATTTCCAATACCAGCAGGGTCACCAGTGGTGGACAGATGGCAGCAAAGCTCCCAGACTAAGACAGACTAGTAAGAAAGTGCTGATGAGCTCCTTAAAAAATTAGCCAATGAAAACCCTCTGGATCACAACAGAATAGTGTCCAGTAAGTGCTAGAAGATGAGCTCCCTATGTTAGAAGGCACTTCAAATACACAGTGGCTGCAACAATGGGTTTGAGCACACCAACGATTGCGAAGGAGTGGGCAACGTTTCATCCAGTTGTACATGGGGTCACCGTGTGTTGGGGCCAACTTGAAGACAACTAATATTTTTAGTGAAAAGACAGATAGCACAGATTTTGTTGTGTTTTGCTTAAATATAAATTGCTGTAATTATAATTTCAAAGCTGCTGAACCCACCCACTTAAAATTAAATAAGGCAATTTTATTTATATACTATGGAAAATGTGTTGAATAAACTAAATCAGCATGTATAATAGATTTCTGCTCAAAGGTAAAGCTCATGTGAGTCACATGGCATCTTACCTGTTGTTTTTCTTATATTTTGATACATTTCTATCAGGAAAATTTTGTGATTTTTTTTTTTTTTTTTACTAAACAATCCGACCAATGAATTTTGTAGGTTCTTTTCCTAAAGAAGTCTAACTCTCAAGTGTTATCCATATGAAAGAGGGTGTATTTCTAAATGAAGTGTCATTAAAAGCAGTAGGAAGGACAGAATTTACACACCATGTCTTTAACCATCCTTCCTCCATTCGTACTGCCGTTGAAGTATATTTCTTAAGCCCTTGATGTAACTATATCAGCAAAATATAATAAATTAACATGAGTAACCCTCAACTTTTATTATGCTCTATCTTTTCACATGAAAAGCATATAAGTAGGCATGAAATACCATGAATTTTCTACACCTAACTGCATTATATAAAGAGCTGTCGTCGGCATATGAAGTGCTTTTAATCTGAATGAACTTCATTAGCTTTGGATTTAGTTGTGCATTCAGGGTACAAGTTGAAAGGCCTACCTGTTTGCTCAGGCTTTTTCTGAAGTTTGCCAGAGCAACACAGAGGGATATAGTGAGATAGGGTAGAGGAATTTTCAGAAATAATTATAAGAAAAAGTGCTTTTGAACACTCAATGAGATCCATTTAACAGACAGATGCATTTCATCTAAAATTGATCAGGAATTATCTTTGGGAGATTCTAGTCAGACTGGCTGGAGCCCTGGTGGCATAGTGGTTAAGTGCCTGGCTGCTAACCAAAAGGTCAGCAGTTCGGATCCACCAGCCACATCTAAGATGTATCAATTGGTTCCAACTCACCTGGAGCAAAGGACAATGAAGAACAGCAAAGATACAAGGAAAATATTAGCCCAAGAGACAGAAAGGGCCACATAAACCAGAGACTCCATCAGCCTGAGACCTAGATGGTACCTGGCTACCACCAATGACTGCCCTGACATGGAACATAACAGAGAGCCCCTGAAGGAGCAGGAGAAAAGTAAGATGCAAAACTCAAATTCTAGTAAAAAAACTAGGCTTAATGGTCTCGCTGAGACTAGAGGGACCCCAGAGGACATGGTCCCTGGATTCTCTGTTAGCCCAGAACTGAAATGATTCCCAAAGCCAACTCTTCAGAAAAAGATTAGACTGGACTATAAAACTTAAAATGATACTCGTGAAGAAAGTGACTCTTAGCTCAAATAGACACATGAGACTAAATGGGCAGCTCTTGTACGGAGGCAAGATGAGAAGGCAAAAAGGGACAGGAACTGGTTGAAAGGACTCAGAAAATCCAGGGTGGAAAGGAGGAGTGTGCTGTTATATTATAAAGCAAGCAACTAGGGTCACATAACAAAGTGTGTATAAATTTTTGTATAAGAAACTAACTTGAACCGTAAACTTTCACTAAAAGCACAATAAAAAAAATTGACAAATAAAAAAAAAATGTTTGTCTATCTGAAAGCAGAAGAATGGATTACTTACTAATATAGTAGTTAAGAATTCTGCTGAATAATGGTCTGACTGAGACTAGAGGAATCCCGACGGCCATGGTCCCCAGACCTTCTGTTGGCACAGGACAGGAACCATCCCCGAAGACAACTCATCAGACATGAAAGGGACTGGTCAGCGGGTGGGAGAGAGACACTGATGAAGAGTGAGCTAATTATATCAGGTGGACACTTGAGATTGTGTTGGCAACTCTTGTCTGGAGGGGGGATGGGAGGATAGAGATAGAGGGAAGCCGGCAAAATTGTCACGAAAGGAGAGACTGAAAGGGCTGACTCAAGAGGGGGAGAGCAAGTGGGAGTACGGAGTAAGATGTATGTAAACTTATATGTGACAGACTGATTGGATTTGTAAACGTTCACTTGAAGCTTAATAAAAGTTAATAATAATAAAAAAAAGAATTCTGCTGAAGAGCTGCTTATAAGTGAAATTAAACAAAAAAAAAAAAACACTGCCATCGAGTTGATTCCAACTCATAGTGACCCCATAGGTTTCCATGGTTATAAATCTCTAGGAAGCAGACTGCCACATCTTCCTCCCGAAGAGCTGCTGGTGGTTTCCAACCACCGACCTTTCTGTTAGCAGTGGATCACTTTAACCACTGCACCACCAAGGCTTCTAAGTAAAATAAAGAGAAATTTAAAGATGAAGCACACCTAAAAAAAAAAATATATATATATATATATAGCAATAAAAGATATAGTCCATATGGAAGACAACTCTGCTAACCCAGAAATGATCCTGGAGGCCTCCATTACAAAAAGAAAGACATTTGCTAGGCTGCTAACCAAAAGATCGGCAGTTTGAATCCACCAGCCACTCCTTGGAAACCCTATGGGGCAGTTCTACTCTGTCCTATAGGCTTGCTATGAGCTGGAATCAACTCGAGGGCAATGGATTTGGTTATTTATTTATTTATTTATTTGGGTGGGGGGTAGACACGTGTGTGTGAGCATGAAGGGTTTTACTGTTGCTGGTATTCAGGAAGGGTTTCCTGGAGGAGATGATGATGTTTGGACTCGGAGGGCATAGCATTCAGTATATAATGATATAAGGAAGAGGAGGAATGCCAAACAGAAGTATGAGCAGAAGCAAGTCAAAGAGATAGATGGCATAAGATATCTTCAGTGATTTCCATTCAGTCCAGCATAGATGACTTCAAGGGCACTACGGGTAGGAGTTTTAAAAAAAAAAAAAAAAACGTGGTTGAATTGATTCTGACTTATAGTGACCCTACAGGACAGAGTAGAACTTCCCCATAGGGTTTCCAAGGAGCAGCTGGTGGATTCAAAGTGCTGACCTTTTGGTTAGCAGCTGAGCTCTTAACCACTGAGCCGTCAGGGAATGGGAACATGGAAAAAGGTTAAGGAGTAGGAGATGGATAAATGCCAAGCTGTGGAAGTATAGGAATGCCTTGAGAATTCATAAGACTTATAGAGCCCTGGTGGTACATCGGTTAAGCACTCAGCTATTAATCAAAAGGTTGACAGTTCCAACCCACCCAGTGACTTTGTGGGATAAAGACCTGGTAATCTGTTCCCATAAAAATTACAGCCTAGAAAACCCTATGGGGCAGTTCTATTCTGTCACATGGTCGCTATGAGTAAGAATCAACTCCGACAGCACCCAACAGCATGGGGCATCTACCTGTCATCTAATTGGGTCTTTAATTGGCAATTATGGGAGTCACTGGTTTTCCAGCAAGGCGGCTGCTTGCTCAGTGAAGTACTCTTGGAAAATTCCTTTTATGGCAGTATAGAGTAGAGCACCAGGAGAACAGGGAAGGCTAGAGACAGAGTGAACTAATTCACACATTACCTCAATGGTTTGGATGAGACGAAAAATGGCCTGAATTCAAGAAATGATGGCCTGAATGTAAAACATGGAATTGACCATTAAAAAGCATGGTGGATCTTTTTCACTTTAGGCACAGAAGGAATAAGCACAGAGAATCGCATCTTCTCTGTCAGCCCACTTGAACAAGGGGAAGAGTTCTCCCATCACACTTGACTGACAATTGGTTCATGCTGCACAAGATAGCATTAAGTGTCCAACCTGGTAAATACTCAACAACAAATGAAATAAATTACTATGGATGAAGAAATTACATCATTAATTTTCAAGTTTTATATCACAGAACAGGTCAGAGCCAAATATACTTTGGCAGATCACTCTTCACATTGGTATTTATGCATTTAGCTATTTATCTTTTAGTCACAGAAAATGCGACGTCCTTTAAATAAAATAATGACCTTACTGGCCCACTATTATTAGGATATGTACAAGCCTTAGCGGATTTTTTTGAATATTTACTGAATTAGTATATGTAACACTGTCTGGCATATAGTAAGTTCTAGAAAATTATAAGCTATTATTATCATCTTCATTTTTATTGGTAGTAATACGGATAGTTTTCTTAGACTCTGAGGTTTGGTTTGATTTAACTCTGCTCTTTTTTACACAGCACCTCCTATGATTAACTACAGGCATTGGCAAGATGGCTGGCCATGGTTATGGATATAGTGATGTCTGTAGATAAGTGGTGGTCTCTGTGGTGCAATCGGTTAGCACATTAGGCTGTTAACCAAAAGGTTGGTGGTTTGTGCCCACCCAGGGATGGAAATCAGTTTTTGGAAACCCTGGTGGCGTAGTGGTTAAGTACTACAGCTGCTAACCAAAAGGTCAGCAGTTCGAAGCCAGCAGGCGCTCCTTGGAAACTCTATGGGGCAGTTTTATTCTGTCCTATACAGTCGCTATGAGTCAGAATCAACTGGACAGCAATGGGTTTTTTTTTTTTTTTACAGGTAGATAAGTGGAGCCAACTAGAGTCTTCGAGATATTCCAGCATCTACCATGAGCTGAGCTAACCACCTTTACAACACAGAAATCGACAAGCTTGTTTACCAAGTTCATTTTAACTGGTGAGCATTTACAACTATGAATACTACTTTAATCGGGGGGTGGGGGGGAGGAAAACATGATGAGGATACTCAGTGCTATGATCCACAATAAAAGCAAATCCTGCTGTCTTTAAACCAGTGGGTGTTTTCCTTGCATAAGAACCCCAGGATCATACCCTTAATTAGCTAATTATTTAGAAATTAGAAAGGAATCACTTACCAAGGAACACACACTCCATGATACAAATGCCATGAGTGGTGAGTAAATTTACTTTCAAGAATTAATAAAGAGTGTCAATGAATTACATATGGTATTCATATGTAATTAAAAACAAATTACAGTGTAGAGAAACATTAAACACGCTAGTAAATTAATCTCCTCAATTAAAACAAAAAACTCCCAAAATTTTTAATAGAAAACACATGTATTGTTCTACATGAAATATGGAAATTATTTCTCTGTCTGGCTCAGTGTTTGTTGAAAAGAATCAACAAGACTGGGAAAATTTATGGTGAATGTTTCACTGATGCTGTGGTGAGCAAGAAGACCTTGAAGAACAACAACAAAAAAAGCAACCTCCCTTCTCATTTGTTTTGGCAACTCTTCCTTCTGCTAGTTAAACACAGTATACTCAAACAAGTATAAATAATCTACCATGAATAGTGACCCTGCTCTTTTTTTTTTTTTTTTGGAATTTTCTGTGCAATAATAAATAAGACATTCCAGATGTATAACAGGAAACAGAATCACTTGAATTTATGAAGTACTTTACCAAGTTTCCTCACCAAGGAAAAAATCCTGGAACTCGTGGGCTATGTCCTCATATTCAAACAATCATTGCTCATACTCTGTGAAGTTCATGGTAAACGTCAATTAATACTGATACATAATAAACATGATTCTTTTAGAGAGTAAGTGGGAATATAACCAAGTAATATGTGTAATACTCTAGGAAAAACACAGCAGATCCTCAAATCTACTATGCTATACTATGTTTATTTTATAAACCTCATCTTATTATTTTTGACATCACCAGTGCTGCCATGTGCTTATCTTTTTGATTAATTAGCTAGTCACTTATTTCATAATCTTCACTGCTATGCTCTTCCCAAAAAAGTAATTGAGGCACCTAACAAAGACACAAAAAAGAAAAAATACAAATATAACTGAAGAAATTGATGGGGTTAGTAGGAAACATCAGGGTAAAAGAAAACATGAAGCCAACTGTAAAATTAATACACAAATACCCAACTTGATAGCAGCTAACAACAACCAAGTATTAGAACTTGGCTACAGATTTACATCGGAGATTCTGAGGAACCAACACAAGGAAAGAAACATGGTCAGTTTCTTAATTCACAAATTAAACCATGAAAACAGACAGGATATATAAATGAAGCCTGAACGAAATTTCTCTTCTACGTTTTATGAACAGAAAAAATCTCATGTAGAATAGCATACAATGAGCCAAGGCATAAATGTACCCAATCGATGCATATTATGTTTTATCAACATCCTTATAATAAATCTAAAGGCAGGCTTGCTATGACTTTCCTAAAATGTTTCAATATAACCTATTGGCATATGCCTACATATAAATAAAAATAATTTGGTTTAGCTTTCCATGACCTGGATTATTGGAAGCATATCATTTGAATTGTGGAAGCGCTAAAAATACTTTTATTAGTGGTTCTTAAAGTATAGTCTTTATGCCAGCAGCATCAGCACCAATACCTGGAAACTGAGTAGAAAAGCAAACTTTTGGGTTCCACCCCCAATCTTTTGAATCAGAAACTCTAGGGTGAGGCCCAGAAATCCGTAAGCTCTCCAGGAAATTCTGATATACTGTCATGTTTGAGAAGCTCCAGTTTCCACTCTATTTACTTCTCATAACTCATCTTGGTATGTATTGGGAAACAGTTCCAGATTCTTCTCTGACAAAATCTAACTTATTGGGTAAGTTAGGACTTACCCAAGGTCTTGTTTTCTTTCCTTTCTTCCTTCAACTGGAACCTTTCCAGTGGTTTCCCTTTTCCAGGGGCAACTCCACTTAAAAGAAAGGAATAAAAAATGCACAAAAAGTGTTGGTTTCATTGTCACCATTGCTAATATTTAATGATTGCTAGACATTGTGGGTATAACAGTTAACAAGACATGTATTCTACTTGAGTTA
Source organism: Elephas maximus indicus (assembly GCF_024166365.1). Taxonomy (NCBI): domain Eukaryota; kingdom Metazoa; phylum Chordata; class Mammalia; order Proboscidea; family Elephantidae; genus Elephas; species Elephas maximus. The sequence goes on from NC_064826.1 coordinate 34,504,840, forward strand.
ACAATCTAGTAGAAGGATGGGCTTTTCAACAGACTTTGTTAAGTGGCTTCAGGAAGGATATTAGTCCCATGTTATTTGTGTTTTCTCATCAAGAATAATCAATAGTGGAACCCAGGGTGGAAAGGGGGCGCGTGCTGTCACATTGTGGAGATTGCAACTATCTTAGTTATCTAGTACTGCTGTGACAGAAATACCACAAGTGAATGGCTTCAACAAAGAGAAATTTATTTTCTCACAGTCTAGTAGGCTACAAGTCCAAAATTCAGGGCGTCAGCTCCAGGGGAAGGCTTTCTCTCTATATTAGCTCTGGAGGAAGGTCCTTGTCATCAATCTTCCCCTCTACTAGGAGTTTCTCTGCACAGGAACCCCAGGTCCGAAGGACATGCTCTGCTCCTAGTGCTTCTTTCTTGGTTATATGAGGTCCTCACTCTCTGCTTGCTTTCCTTTCCTTTTCTCTCTTATAAGATAAAAGGTGGTGCAGGCCCTGCTTCAGGGAAACTCCCTTTACCCTGGATCAGGGATGTGACCTTAGTAAGGGTGTTACAATCCCACTCTAATCCTCTTTAACATAAAATTACAATCACAAAATGGAGGATAACCCCCCAATGTTGGGAATCATGGCCTAACTAAGGTGACGCATATTTTGGGGGACACAATTCAATCCCTGACAGCAATGTCACAAAACAACAGGTGTATAAATCCTTGAATGGGAACTTGAGCTATAAACGTTCGCCTAAAGCACAATAAAATGAAAAAAAAAAAAAAAAGAATGATCGATAGCAATGCATAAACCATACTGCGCATAAACCAATGTACTGTTCCCAAAGTAAAACTGAAATCGTCTTAGACAAGACTTTATTTGGTTCAGGACAATGCTTGGGAGAATCTTTTCATCAAATATCTCATTAATTTTATCAAACCAAACTTTGGATGTTATTTACTTTCTTGCCTGTATACATAGTTTTAACCTGCAAAGAAAATCCACTGTAATCTCTTTATGCTCACTTGTGCAAAGTTGTGCCTCAAGACACAATATTTGGGGTTTGGATCATGTGATCCAGTTTGCTCATTTTACAGATGAGTAAACTTAAGTCTTGTGTGTTTGGTGACCAAAGACTATTAGAAGATTTGATTTCTAGTTATGCTTCTACCAGTTACTAAATTTTGTATTGCTGGAGCCTGCATCAGAGACATGTTATAAAGATTAGATTTTTAGAAATGTCCCTGAAAGTTCTACGCCAGTTATCCCCTTGGAACTCAAATTTCTGTAGTTTTTTTTTTTTTTTTAGATGTTTTGTCTTACTGGAAGAAGGAAACCTAAATATACTTATCTATCCTATCAATCCACTGGAATGTCGAAGATGGGGAGGAATTCTCTCCAGTTATAATTTCATTTTTATCACAGATGATCTTCAAATACCATTGAGATTAATGTTGTAGCAATAAATCACCCATATCATGTAATTTTTAGCTGAGCATTAATGTCTGGATGCTAATCAAAGTGCACATTGGATAAAGGTAACAAGATGAATTTATAGTTGAAAACGCAACTACACATTTAGACTACATACAACTTTTAGTGTTTCTGTGAATTGAATGACTCGACCAATGGGAACTGAATGAATAGAAGAAAGAATTACTAAATATAGAGAAAGTTTCAGAGTTGTTATTTTTAGGAAATCATAAGTACTTGGAAGAGAAGGTGAGGAATGGAGTGATAAAAGGGGGGAGGGTCGTAGGCTAGGTTACTCATAGTAAAAATATGTGATCCCATGGATAATTGGTTCTACATGAATAGTAGCTCCCCCACAAAAAGATATATTTTAAAGACTGTATCTGCTCGATTTTAGCAGAGTCAGTCATGTAAAGAGTGCTTTATGAGATAAGAAGTATTGATTTGGGGCTTCTGGATGGTCAAAGGAGTAAGAAGACCAGCCACAGAAGTTCAGATACATTTAGTTGCTTGGTCAAATACCATTTTGATACATGTATCATAAAACATATTTAAAATATAAAATTCAAACAAAATTTGAAACAACTGGTTTTCTCAGGATTTTTTATTCCTTTACAGTTTTACGACATAATTCTCAAATTACCTGTTTCTGATAATCTAAGCATTTACAGGAGGCTCTGTTTCAGACATCAAGGCACACTAGGTATTCTGCCAGGTTCTCCTATTGTGGAACAACTAAACCTTGCATAAAACATAACATTTGTTGTATTTCAGACAGAAGTAAACGATCTCAGAAAGTTTAAGGTATATAAAAAAGAATAGTGAGCAAAGAGTACTTATCATAAACCTACAGAAAACATGCTTCTTAATATTGAAACATTCAAGGGGAGAAAAGAACAACTATGATCACTGCTTCTTATTAATATTGAACTGGAGGCCCCATCCTCTGCAATAACACAAGAAAAATAAATTGAAATGGAAGTAATAAAAATTAAATTGGATTTCTACTTCAAACCAAATAGAAAAAAGCATTTCTTGGTGGAGTAAGGTGGTAGGTTCTTAAACTATGGCCAGCAGGACCAATACCTGCTTTTGCAAATGGAGTTTTAATGGGATAAAGCCATATCCATTCCTTTACGTAAGGAAGCAAATAAAATTTAAAGTAATTCCTATTATTTTAGAGCTCTCTGTGCTTCAGCCACCTTGTGCTAAAAGGAATCAGGTACAGCTCATTTAGATGCATTTGCTACAATGGTAGAGTCCAGCAGTTGAGAGAGAGAGACCGCATGACCCGCAAAGCTAAAAATATTTACTAGTTAATCATTTAAGAAAAATGTGCTGACTCCTGGATGAAATACTTTAAACTTTCAGAAGAAAACATAAAAGAATATGTTTACGGCCTCCAGGAAGCACTTTTTTAAACTGGACAAAAATTAGTGCTATCCATAAAAGAAAATACTGATATTATCCATGTTAAAATAACACATTTTAGTCATCCAAAAAGACAACCCACCGCCATCGAGTTGATTCAGACTCATAGAGACCCCACAGAGTTTCCAAGCTTGTAAATCTCTACAGAAGCAGACTGCCACATCTTTCTCCCACAGAGCTACTGGTGGTGTTGAACTGTCAATCATTCATGGTTAGCAGTCGATCACTTTAACCACTGTGCCACCAGGGCTCCTTTTCACACCATACAGAGAGTGCAAGAGCTATAACAGGGTTATTTATTTCAGTATAACCAAAGGTTAGCAGCCAAGTGTGTTAATCCTTTGTGCCACCCAGGGATTAATATTCCCAATATATATATTTTTAATGCCTACAAACCAGTAAGAATAAGGAAAACAACCCAATCGTAAAATAAGCAAAAGATATGAACAGTCACTTTACTCAAGAGGAAACACAAGTAATGATGAATAATTTACATGGAAAGGTATTTAATCTCTTTAGTATTCAAGAAAATGCCAATTAAGACCATACTGAGATACTATTTTATATCCCTAGACTTGCAAAAGAAAAAAAGGAGTGCTGGTGGCACAGCGATTAAAGCACTCGACTGTTAAGTTCAGCAGTTTGAACCCATCAGCTGCCCCTTGGAAAAAAAGATGCGGCAATCTGCTTCTGTAAAGACTGTAGCCTGGGAAACCCTATAGGGCCCTTCTACTCTGTCCTGTAGGATTACTGACTTGAAATCAACTTGAAGGCAACGGGTTGGGTTGCCTTTCACGCGAACATGAAAGAGTCTAATAATGCCAACTTGGCGAGGATGTACATGAGAGGGAACGCTTATACATGGCTGTGGGAGGCAAAATTCGCACCATCCATTTGGGAAACAATATGACGCTGTCTTGTACAGACGAGCTTGCATATTGTCATAGCCAGCACTCCCGGGTGAACACAGCAGCAAAGCCCTTGCTCCTGTGGGCCACAGGACTCTATGAGAGTGTTCAGAGCTGCATTGTTTGTAATACAAAACACTAGAAAAAAAACTGTCTGCCATCAAGAGAACTGACAAACTGTGGTGTATTCACATAATAAAATATTATACAGCAGGGGCCAGCAGACTTTCTCTGTAAAGGGCCAGATGATAAATATTTCATGCTTTACAGAACACATACAACCTCTGTGACATTTTCTTTCTTCTTTTCCTTTCCTTTCTTTTCTCCCTCCCTCCTTCCCTCCCTTCCTTCCCTTCTTCTTCTTTTTTTTTTAACAACTCTTTAAAATGTAAAATGGCATTCTGAGCTCACTGGTCATACAAAACAGGTGAGTGGGTCAGATATGGCTGCAGGCCACAGGTTGCCAATTCCTGTCATATTACATTGAAAACTGATGATTATACAGTAGAGTGGTCCCTCAGTATCCATGAGGAATTGGTTCCAGGACCCCACAGATACCAAAATAAACACATGCTTAAGTCCCTTATATAAGATGGGGTAGTTTTTGCATATAACCTACACACATTCTTTTCTTTAAATCATCTGTAGATTATCTATAATACCTAATACAATGTAAATGCTATATGAATAGTTGTTATACTCTATTGTTTAGGGAATAATGACAAGAGAAAAAGACTGCTCTTTTTCCAAATATTTTCATTCCACGGATGCAGAACCTGCAGATACGGAAGGCAGACTGGACATCATTTTCTTTTGAAAGCTCAAAAGCAATAAAATCTAAATAACGTATTTTGTTCCGATAAAATTATTTTCAAAATAAACACAAAGTTCAATATAGTGATGATCTCTGGGGAAGGCAGGGATGTGGGGACACAAATGTAGATGAGACACGATTAGTAATATTTTAGTTCTTAGATTGGATAGTAGAATCACAGAGATCCTTTCTTATTATAATAGTCACATACATGATACACACAAATTTTTTTATTTCAAATTTTACGTAACTTAAAAATATCACTGCATCGCTAAAAGATCTGATTTTATAAAAATGATTTTTAGTAGTCAGGTCACTGGATTTCCATGACATCATATTTCTCACCACTGAAGGAACAAGTCATGGAGACTTTCAGGGGAAAGACATGAATAAATTAGTTCAGGCAGACGTATATATGCAATTATGATTCCTATATAAGTGTATAAATACTGTATATTTACATACAGCCATAAAAAATTTAAAATTTGAAATACTGGATAAGGTAATCCATTTCCTGAAGTTTAAAACAGTTCATAAGATTATGTTTATATGATTCAAAGACAAAGGCTCAATTGCTCTCCTGTATAGCAGGAACTGTTATAATATATGTCAACTGCATGTATATATTTTTTAAATATACACATTACGCAAAGAAATTATAAAACCTCAAATCTATAGTTCACCTAAAATAAATATGGCTTTGTATACAGGGTGTTGGCCTGGTGCTAAGTAATTACGGGAAAGAACGTGAATGTGATCCTTAAGTTATACAGCCCTATATCAGGTTTCTGCAAAAATCATATAAAATTCCTCTGCTAAGGGTCTACAGGGGAAAGGCAGAATATTAATTTTCATGGTGTTCCATTCCAGTATTTCTGTAAGAATTATATGTCTGGATAAAGCAGTTACTACATACTAGCACTAATATAGTTGAAAACATTCCATGAATTGAATGAGAATATTTCCATCCCAAAAGTGCCAAATAACAGGTCACCTCAAGTGAATGGAGAAAGGTATAACTACAGGTTCACTTAATACCTGTAAGGAATTCAACTTTGAAAGGTTTCCATTGTTTATATGTCATATACTGGTTATAAATAAAATTTTAAAAGGTATAGCACAAGAGGAACATTAAAACTTCAAATATATATATACACACACACACACATATATATATGCTGTTATTTGTTATGTTGCAGTGACGTACTATATTATTCAGTTATATGTGATCTTGACTGCCAAGGAAAATGTGCTTGCCCAATCTGAAATTATAGAATTTTCTTTTCCATTCAAATTATTTGGATTTCAGCTAGCATTTATAACCATCAAAGTCTGGTGAATGATAGGACAAAGACTTAGAGAAAAAAATACTTACATACTGTTAGTTAAAATATGAGTTTATGGGGACAAAATCACCACTCAGGAATAAACTGAGGTTATACAAAGACTATCCACTAAAATTTCACAGAGAAAGTGAAGTAATGCTATTTTATGTTATTCAGATAAACTGAACATATTTCATGAGCACTGGTTTAAAAAATTACAAAAACAAATTTTTAGGCAGTATGATATATCCTCAAAAATAAATTTTTAAAAATTTAAGTGCCAGTAATTTTGAAGAGTTGGAATGGACAGCATTGGAGCTGTCTTTCAAATCACTTATTAACACAAATTAACAACCTGTGTAATAAAAAACAAACAAACAAACAAACCCAGTGCCGTGGAGTCGATCCCGACTCGTAGCAGCCATATAGGACAGAGTAGAGCTGCCCCATAGAATTTCCAAGGAGCGCCTGGTGGATTTGAACTACCGGCCCTTTTGTTAGCAGCCATAGCACTTAACCACTATGCCACCAGGGTTTCCACCTGTGTTATAGACCCTGAATTTTCAGCCATTTTAATGAATTGTCCAGGTTTGTTATTAAACCAGTCAAAGCAAAGAATACTGAAGTGAATTGATTCTCAAAGTTTATATATGTATTTACCTGCTCACTAAAAAAAAAAAAAAAACAAGCACCTATTAATTGCATACTAAGTATTTTAAATACACTGGCCATAAAAGGTAAAAAGATAAATCATATAACCTTGAGAATCACATAGTCTGTTGAAATAATGTGTTTTTAAAACTTAATTGTCAGGGGAACATCTAGTTCGTTTGGCATAACATAGTTTATGAAGAAAATGTTCTAAATTCTACTTTGGTGAGTAGCACCTGTGGTCTTACAGTCCTGAAAGAGGCATCTGAGATATTCTACTGGTCTCACCCCTTCAGGAGCAAGGGAGAATGAAGAAAACTAAAGACAAGAGAAAGATTAGTCCAAAGGACTAATGGACCACAGCTACCACAGCCTCCACCAGACGGAGTCCAGTACAACTAGATTGTGCCTGGCTACCATCACTGACTGCTCTGACAGGGATCACAATAGATGGTCCTGGACAGAGCTGGAGAAAAATGTAGAACAAAATTCTAACTCACAAAAAAAGACTAGATTTACTGGCTTGACAGAGACTGGAGAAACCCTGGGAGTACGGCCCCTGGACACCCTTTTTAGTTCAGGTTCGTCCTTCAGCTAAAGATTAGACAGGCCCATAAAACGAAACGAGATTAAAGGGGCACACCAGCCCAGGGGAAAGGACTAGAAGGCAGGAGGGGACAGGAAACTCAGTAATAGGGAACTCAAGGTCGAGAAGGGAGAGTGTTGACATGTTGTGGGATTGTTAACCACTGTCATAAAACAATATACGTACTAACTATTCAATGAGAAGCTAGTTTATTCTGTAAACCTTCATCTAAAATTCAATAAAAAAGAAAGGAGGAAAAAACTTAATTGGCTTTCATTGTAGCAATAAATACAAAACTGTGAGTTCTATTAAAAACGCTTTTATATTAATGTAATTTCTCTTCCTTGATAGCTAGATTTCATTTTCCCTGTCTTCTAATAAGCTCATCAAAAATGGCATTTTGTTCATCATGGCTTGACCGATATATCTTGTATTCCTTTTATGGATATATTTATAGTATACAGTTATAAGTATATATAATATACAATATTTTATTTAGAAAAATGACTCATGCTCAATGAAAAGAAGTTGGGAACAGTGAGGTATACAGATAATATTAAATATCATCTATATTTTTACCACAAATAACTAACTTTGACAGTATTTTGGCATGCCTTCTTCAAGACATTGGTTTTTGGTATAGTTACAGGTCTGGGTATACAGAAAATAGATGTGTGTGAAGCAGGCAGGAAAGAATATTCTTGAACGCCTGAAAATATGACCAGGGGTTACAAGGCAGTATCCAAAGAAAGCAAAGATGTTGGAGAACAGTACTCGGGTGTCTGGGGAGTATAACATCTCCTGGTGATGCCGATTATAACCATTATTTCCCAGTACCTTGTTATTCAAAGTGCAGTACACAGGTCAGCAGCATCAGCGTCACCGAGCAACTTGCAGAAATATAGCATCTCAGGTCCCACCTAGACTTACTGATTCAGAACCCGCATTTAACCAAATTCGGGCAATCTGTACGCACATTAAAGTTTGAGAAGCACTGCACTAGATGTCTCATGAGCCAACATAGACACCAAAGATAGACTTTTCCTAAAAAAAAAGGTACCCCCCAGAAAAAACTTGAGTCGATTCCAATTTATAGCAACCCTACAGGTGTTGAATATATAATATATAACACCTGTGCTAAATTATCCATTAGACACAGGAGGTACAGTGCTTTATGCCCATAATACTTTTAGGGGATCAGAAAATTTTTAAAACTTCTTTTAAAATCAGAATTTTTAAAAAATTGCTATATTGAAGAAACCATTTAAAGATCGCTTAGAAAAACCCAGTCCCACTTCCTTGGCACCAAATGTGTGATCAATCCAAATAAATTCATTTTAGATTCCGTTCCACTTCTGTTCTGACCCCAGCTGCACATTCTTCCTCTGATCCTAACTACCTACCTGGAGCTAGGTCAGAGGTCACAGGTTAAAGGGCAGAGTCCTTCAGGCTGCCACGTCCGCCCAAACCTTCAGATGCCCACGACATCAACACTTCTGAACTGCTGGCTACAAATTTGGAGGTTCCCACTACCTCTGCAGAGTACCAACCCTAAGCTCAGGGGTTCCCAAGGCCACCTCGCTTCTGTTCTGCTGGTTCCCACTACTTCCTTGAGTCTGATAATTTGCAAAAACTATTCAGGGAACTCAAGAAATCACTATACTTAACAATTGCAGTTTTACTATTGCAAAGAGGACACAAACGAAGAGACATACTCTCCTCCCACTTTCATCCATGTGTCTGTGGAGCTTCCATGACTAGGGTCTTTACTGGGGCCTCATTAAGTAGGCAGGATGATTGAGTTCTGCCTGCTCCCTCTCTGAGGTAGGCTAATACCAAGTGGTGGGTCTTTCTGGCCTGGCCAGCCCCTACCTGAATCGGCTCATTAGCATAAACCCTCAGGTGCAGTCTGGAGACCCCCTCAAAGACCGATCACTAGGGAAACTCTGAGATTTTAGAAGTTGTCTTTCAGAAATGAAGGACAGAGACAAATTTCTTGGTTAAAGTTAAATTCTTCACCCCACAAATATACACCAATGCAGTTTTCAAATATAATCTTTAATATTTTTTTTTTATGGAGGAAGGCACCCATGAACGTAAAAGTTCCCAGGGCCAAAAGGTCACAATACAGCCCTGTGTTGAACAACAAAACACCCCTCAAGATGAAAGAAATCCTAGACAGCTGTCTCAGTGCCCTCTCCTCTTTCATCTCTGTCATTAACTCTGATACATTTTTCAGAAAGGATTATCACCCCACCACTCAAAAATGAAGATTTTAATATAAATCAATCATTTGCAGACAATTAGTGCCCCTACCAGTGTTAACCAATGTTCATCTTAAAAGGAAATCTAGTGTAGTTGTTTTTTTAATATTCTTTCTTATATTAGTATCATTTAACACATATTTTCCCCATGTTAAAAAATATTAGTATCATTTAACACATATTTTCCCCATGTTAGTAAGTGTATTTCTAAATATTACATATTAATGACTGTATGGAACCCTATCTGATAAAAGTCAGTACTTTGTTTAGTAATTTTGTAGAACACTTACTTCCTGCTTATTGCAATTATAAATAACACTGTGATAAATACATTTCTTTGCTGCCAGATTATGGTTATTTTCTTAAGATAAATTCCTAGAAGTGAAATCAGTTCATTGAGTATACATTTTCTTAATTTTTTTCATTGTTGTTTACTTTTAATTTTGAATAGTTTCCAACTTACAGAAACAGTAAAAAGAACTTCTCTACACCATTTGACCAGATTCATGGGTTTTGTCCTGTGTTCTGTGCCCCATTTGCCTTGCTCGTTCTCTCCCCCAACAACCATTTAAGAGTAAATTTGTAAAATTCTGCCCCTTTCCTATTAAATATTTTGGTGTGTTTTTCCTCAGAGAAAGGATGTTCTGTACTATGACCAAAATCAGGAAATTTAACATTTGTATAGTACTATTATTTCTTTCACAGTCCATGTTCAAATTGCATCAATTGCCCAAATAATGTCTTTATAGCTCCCCACTTCCACCCCTTCTTCCCCCACACAGGAATCCAATCCAGGATTCGCACTGCATTTGTTGTTATTTAGTCTCCTTTGACCTGGAAAAGGTCTTTAGAGTTTGTCATTCTTGCCCTTGACATTTTTAGGGTTATTGATATTTATTACCAAATAACCCTCCATACAGCGTTGCTTCTACTGACATAAAGCAGCATATAAAAATGTCTATTCATATCTCAAAAACACTGAATATTAATATTATTTTTCATCTTTCTAATATGAATACCAAAGAGATTGTTTTCCTTTACACATTCATTTCTCTGATATAAAGTGAAATGAATATTTTTTCATAAGTAGTTATCCACTTTTCTTCTCTTTTTAACTACCTGCTTGTGACTTTTGCTTATTCTTCCAACAGGGCCTTTGTCTTACCTCTCTTGTTGATTTACAAATGTTCGTATTCTTTATGTAACAAAATTGTTACACTTCTGCCAATAAAAGTTTTTTCTAGGTCCTTTATGGTGCTTGATAAATAGAAGTTTTTCATTTTTACTTAGTGAAATATAATCCGTTTTCTTTTTGTTATTTTTGAATTTTGAATTGTGCTTTGCAAAATCTTTCCTGTCTCAATATTATCTAAATATACTTCTAAATTTTCACATAATTCTCTGACTATTTTTACATTTACCTTTTTTGAGAATTATGAAATATAATTTTGTATATAAACCATTTTTTCCACAAATATTTAATTAATTAACCAATCTCCTGTATTTTCCCATTAATTTGTAGTGCCAGCCTTATACTAATTACACTAAATCCAGACCCATGTAAATTTATAACCTAGTTCAATACTTTATGAGGCAATGGGAACCACAGAATTTTAAAGTGGAAAAAACATTAGGAACCATAGGATAGAATCCGTTAACAAAGATGAAATAAAAGTCTATATTTAATGCCTCAAAACATAATAATTTTTTCTGTTTTTTGTTTTAGTCTTATTGATTTAGGCTGATATGTAACACATAAAAAAATCAGTGATTTCTACCAGCAACCGGAGAATAATTTTTAAAGGGGCATTTTTTTTTCTCTCTTTTGGATTTCAAAATATCCCATATTGAACTTGGTGTGTTTATTCATAAGTTCATCATCACTTTCAAATCCCCAGACTTACAACTTTCATACCAAAGAGGGGAAATTCCTCCAGCATCCATTAAGGAAATCTCTAATTTGTTTGGATGGCAGCCTGCTACCCATGTACTTTACGTCACAGAAGATGACACGTCCCTTGCCAAACATAGGTTTTAGAAATTAAATGAATTTTAGGGTAAAGCTGTTTAATGAAACTAGCAGATTTAGACTTGTTTAAATGTGGGTAAAATATTAAGTACCGTATGGTCTGTGCCAAGCAGTTAAAATTGTTTCTGGAAGCATCTGAAATTAATTGTTAAAAGGAGAATTAAGTGACTTAAGATACTTCACAGTCAATGTTATCATTTAATGCATCTTTTGGCAATTATTAAACCCAAGAGATCTGCATGAATCTCATCAAGTCTGGAAAGACACTAATGGGGAGGAGAATGAAGGACACCTGCATTTACATGTGGGCAGGGGCCCAGAGAAAAGTGAAGGAAAAAAACATAAAAATGCCCGCAGGCCCAATGCCTGGGGCAGATACATTGTGCAGCCACCAGAGTCTCCAACACCACCATCTCCTTCATTAATCAAGTGTCTTACTCCTTTCCTTCCTTTGCTTTTTTGGACGCTTTTCCATTTTAAGAAAAGCTACCATTTTTTTTTTTTTTTTAATGCACATGCATTATTTCTTCGTAGATTAATTCAAATCCTTGATTAAGAAGAAAATCATATTGAGATGGTTGATTTTGTAAATTAATGATAATAATAAAGCCAAAAACAAACCAACCAACCCACTGCCGTCAAATCAGTTCTCACTCAAAGCGACCCTATAGGACAGAGCAGAACTGCTCCCTAGGGTTTCCAAGGTATGCCTGGTGGATTCGAACGGTCGACCTTTTGCTTAGCCAAACTCTTAACCACTATGCCACCAGAGTTTCTATGACACGAAAAAAAAAAAAAAACCAAACCCGTTGCAATCCAGTCGATTCTGACCCGTAGCGACCCTATAAAAAAATTTTTTTTATAGGACAGAGTAAAACTGCCCCACAGGGTTTCCAAGGAGCGCCTGTTGATAATAATAGACGCTTAGAATTATTAGGCACTTACTGTTGCCTGGAACTGTTCTAAGCATATTACAATTAATATTTTATTTAATACCGCAAACAACATTATGAAGTATTTACTAGTTTCTCTCCGTTTATCAGGTGAGCAGACTCAGGCACGAAGAAGTTCGACAGCCATTTTGATTTAAAAATTTGATGGAAAAGTGCCGAGAATATCAACTGTTCTGATTTGGGAAATGCTGCTATTTATTATAATTGTGGAAACCCTGGTGGTGTAGTGGTCAAGTGCTACAGCTGCTAACCAAGAGGTCGGCAGTTCAAATCCACCAGGGCTCCTTGGAAACTCTATGGGGCAGTTCTACTCTGACCTATAGGGTTGCTGTGAGTTGGAGTAGACTGGACAGCAGTGGGTTTGGTTTGGTTTTTTTATTATAATTGCATTCCTTTTGATGTCTCTTTATCACAAATGCTCCATGTTTCAATATAAATGATAATTATACCGAAAATACAGGCAAAGGAAGTTTGTGACAATTTCGGATCCAGAAATTTTTTTTTTTTGGCTTATTTTAGTTTTGATTTGCTAAAATGTCTGGTTGAACTCTTAGTCTAAAGAGTTTATTAAAGGAGAAAAATCCTTTTTAGATACTTGAAGAATCCGAAGGGTCAGTTTCCAGTTAAACTCTACCGCCATTACCAGTTACCATGGGGTCGGTTATAACTCATGGCCACCCCATGTGTGTCAGGGTAGAACTGTACCCCACGGGGTTTTTAGATGGCTGATTTTCTAGAAGTAGATCACCAGGCCTTTCTTCCAAAGGGTCTCTGGGTAAATCTTTATCTGCAAACTTTTGGTTAGCAGCCAAGCAAGCACTTTAACTGTTTGTACTACCCATGGACTCCAGGTGAGCTGAATTTTGAATGAGGGCAAGGAAGATTACAAATAGCCTGGAGGATGAAGGTGAGGGGTAGGAGTCCTACCGCAGTGTGACAGTTCCAGGAGAAAAGTAAACTGAAGAGGTGAGAATGTTTGTGCCAAACAACATTGTCCCCTACATTCTATAACTGGCATTCTATTTCTCCTCCAGAAGCCCAGCAGGTTTTCATAAAACCAAAGGGAAGAATTGTAGTTGATTTGTTTAGCAAAAAAATGTATGATTGTGAGAGTTTCCAACAGTCATTGTCACGAAGTGAAATAGTCTGTGTGAGCAGATTTCCCAGCTGAAACTAATATTTGGTGCACTATTTTAATGTATTGCCACATCACATAGGTGAGGTTGCTAAGTGTTCTGTGAAAACCATGGTGGGTGATATCATTTCACTAGTATAATCCCTAAGTTTGTGCTCTTTAACAGTACGTGTATTATAAACCCACTGCCATCGAGCCGATTCCGACTTATAGCGACCCTGTAGGACAGAGTAGAACTGCACCATAGAGTTTCCAAGGAAAGCCTGGTGGATTCAAACTGCCTACCTCTTGGTTGGCAGACACAGCACTTAACCATTATGCCACCAGGGTTTCTTATAGGTAAGCTAATTGAGAGTTGTATAGTTTAGGAACAGAAAGGTTTTGTATAGGCCAAGTAGGAAGCCGCCTACTTTAATGAGGTTGAAAGCACAGCACATGAAAAGCCTCCCTCCCCTTGCTCTTCTATCTCTACCAAAATTTCCATATGCCCCTTTTTATTAGGGCGCAGCCTGTCAATGCTAGAGGGTAAGTGATATCTTGGGGATGGAAGAGGAGAAATGGAAAGGAACTAACATCTGAGCACCTTCTAGGCCAGACCTAAGAACTGTGAAGATATCTTAAGTCCTCACAACAGCCTATAAAGGAGGTGTTATATCTATTTTTCTGGTGAAGAAAATAAATCTTATAGCAAACTTAAATAACTGGTAAGTTCACACTGTTGTTAAGTAGATTCAAACTTAGAACTTTCCGGATTCTAGCTTTATGTACACTTACCTTATATTTAGCACCAGAGTTTAAACAATTTATTAACTAGCTTAGCTACCTAGCAAAATCCAGTAGAAAAGGGTCATAGACTGATAAATTTTGGTGATAAAGGGATTTAAAAAAAGTGAGGATGGAAGAAAGCAGTGGGTATTGAGTGTTGGAAGGAAGAAGGAACCACAGTAAAAGGAGTGAAAATTGTGGGAGGCATATGTCCCTTAACAACTTTTCTCTATGGGTCGTCATAGCAAAGTACATTGGCTTGAGCTAGATGAAAGTTGAATAAAGATAAGAGATGTAAAAGCGTCTAGCACAAAGCCTATCAAATTATCTTGGTCATTCTTTCTCCATCTATGTTTCCTGAACACAGTAAAAGTTTGTAGTAAAAAGATGCGCTCTGGAGTCACAGGAGACCAACTCTGCCTCTGCTACTTACTCACTGTGTGACCTTGGACAAATTACTTGACCTCTCTGATCTCTCAGACATACTTTCTAATTTTATAGCCCAGCCATGAATCTTCCATACCTCCACCCTTCTTAGCTTCCAGAGCAGTGATGTTCAATCTGACATGAATCAGATTCATACATGGAAATTAAAATATATATATAAAAAATTTTTATATATATATATATATGCCTGTGCCCAACTCTAACTATTGAATGATTTAGAATTTTCTAGACCAGCATTGTCCAATAGAAATATAATGTGAGCCACATATGTAATTTTTAAATTTGCTAGTAGCCATATTTGATACAGTAAGAGAAACAGGTAAAATTAATTTTACCTGTTTTGTAACCCGTTTGTATGCATTGAATGGTGTTCCCCAAAAAAGACAAGTTGAAGTCCTAATACTGATACCTGTGAATGTGACTTTGTTTGGAAATAGGGTCTTTAAAGATGCTATCATTTAAGATAACAAGAGGTCAGACTGGAGTAGGGTGGAGCCTAATCCAATCTGAGTGGTGTCTTTATAAAAGAGGAGAGGAGATACTGAGAGACAGAAGGAATACAGCCACATGGAAAGAGTTATGCTGTAACTGGGGCCACCAGAAGCTGAGAGAGGAAAAAAAAAAGAATCTCCCCTTGAACCTTTGGAGAGAACGTGGCCTGTAGACACCTGATTTCGGACTTCCAACTTCCGGACTGTGAGGCAGTATTTCTCTTCTTATTAGCCACACAGTTCATGATATTTTGTTTTGGCAGTCGTAGGAAACTAATACACCAATATATGCAAGATATTGTCTTCCAATGTACAAAAAGTTATCAACGAGATACTCTCTTTTTTTCTGGACTCGGTCTTTAAAATCCATTTTGTATTTTACACTTACATTTCAATTTGGACTAGCCATATCTCAAATGCTCAATAGTCACAAGTAGCCAGGAGCAACCAGATTAGAGAGCACACTTCTATTCTTCTGTCCTGGTCTAGGAAGGACCTACTATCTCTGGCCCTATAATCAGTTGGGAAAACATACTTTATCCCAAATCTCTGTCCTATAAACCATTCTAGAAGTTGTTATGAATCTCCCTTCTTAAGAAAGGTGCTCTTTTTTTTTTTCAGGATGCCAATGCACCTTCTTCAATGTATCCACACGATGTATGTACTATGGCTATGCTATACAAATAAACATAGAAACAGGATATATTACTAACTTAATGCTATACATTCTTTATATTCTTATTTTTCCCCTCTATAAAATTTGATGTCTTTTGAAATTGTCTTTTTGCAGGGACAAAGTACATTAAACTAACAAAATGATTCTGGACTTGCAGCGCCAGTAGGGATGCCGGCCAACATGCTCTTGCTCTACAAAGTGAGAAAACTGCACAGCATTTTACCAGCTTAGTTACAAAGTCCACGTAAACACAACTCTCTGGGAGTGCGGCAGTTAACAGCTCAGCTGCTAACCAAAAGGTCAGCAGTTCGAATCCAGCAGCCACTCCTTGGAAACCCTGTGAGGCAGTTCTATTCTGTCCTATAGGGTCACTGTGAGTTGGAATTCATTCGTAGGCGAAGGGTTTGGTTTTTGCTTTTCTCTGGGAACGGAGAATCTGAATGTTTATGCTGTCCCATTATTTTTACCCAGTCAGGGCATAAAATCAACTACACTCTTCTGTATCCTCAGTTCAAAATTTTAAAAGATGATTTGAGAGATAAAAATATAACATCTGAGAGAACATAGTGTGCTGCTTGATTGTTCAAAAATGTATTCCCACAAACAATTGTCGGGGTAATTATTAATGCTAAAAATATGTGAAGTTGCAGTGACTCTGCATTTGAAGTCTAGTATGTCATTTGTTTTATTCATGATAAACAGATCATTTACTTGGAAAAACCCCATCTGCTTAGATATATCTCTTATTATTTATGAGAACCATGTTTAGGAATGCAGGCGGCACATGTGCATAATTAATCCTGAAGAGAATTAGACATTGTTTGATTCACAGCTGAATGCAATTAGCATTAGGAAGTTTACATATGTTGGCAATAACACAGATTAGCAACTAAAGTGCTTGTTAAAAAATTTAACCTGAGGCTGCCGGAGCAGACCTGTCTTAATGATGCTTTAAATGTTGTTGATGAAGTAATAATCAATTTTGTTTTATAAATAGTAAATCAAGAATTTAGGTCTAATTAGCAGTGCTACAGATCACTTCACTTTCATATCAGACGTACTTGTGATGTGTGCTATGAACTTTCTTTGAGTCTTGTGTGCAAACAGTTGTGATGGGAAAGACATGATCCTTTCTGTGGAAAAATTAAAAAAAAAAAAAGCCCCAGCTAGGAGAAGAGGGAAGTGTCTACCTTTTGGAAGGACTCATCTATCAGCGTTTAGCATGAGAGTTCTGTCTTTGTCTCTGCAGCTTTTAACTGCAGGAGAGAGAAACAAGGCTCCCTCTTTCTCAGGCAGAGCCATTAGCCAGCTTTACAGACTGTGAAACGAAGTCATCTAATGGGAAGGGAGGAGAGAGTGGAAATGACGAAAATGAGGCCACAAGTAAAATTGAGCTGTAATTGTTTGCACTTCAACTTTAAGAAGTTCACCATTAATTAGAATGTTTCTGCACCACTCACCACCAGACTGGCAAGAAGGAGGCGAGGCTGCCCGGGAGGCAGAGCTGGCCGCCCAGAGGCTTCCAAAAAGCAAGCGAGGCCTTTTACGAGGGAGCGTCTCAGGCGCTCACCACAGTACACAAAAGCCGCAGAGTCACAGGTTCGCAGCCCACACTCATTCATGTGACATTATTCACAGGGCCCTTTTCCTGCCATTCAATATAAGCTAGTAATATACATTCTCAGAAAGAACAGAAATATAGACACAATTTGTTCAGGAAACACTGACTACATGTCATAATGTCCAAGCCTCGCATTTGTTTTTTTGTACTTTAACTTCCCTGAAATGTGGGTGCCTCTCATGTTGATGGCTGTCTTGGAGTTATAATTGCAACGTCCCCCCACCCGCTTAATATATAAAATAATGGTAATAACAACTTGGATTCAGTTAATGGTGGTACTGAGTGCCTCTTCTGTGCCAGGACCCTGTTAGGGATGAGAAATACCACATCTTTGCCTTGGAGCAACGAACGAGAAGATGCAATACAATGTGAGAAGATTATAACAATGGCATATGCGAAGAGTACACTTGCAATTGAAATTGCAGTTTGCTACCTTCAGCTAATATGTGAACATAAGTAATATGTGAAAGTGAAGAGGACTTGAAGCACTTATGGATGAAGACCAAAGACCACAGCCTTCAGTATGGATTACACCTCAACATAAAGAAAACAAAAATCCTCACAAGTGGACCAATAAGCAACATCATGGTAAACAGAGAAAAGATTGAGGTTGTCAAGGATTTCGTTTTACTTGGATCCACAATCGTACCCATGGAAGCAGCAGTCAGGAAGTCAAAAGATTCATTGCATTGCTCACGTCTGCCGCAGAAGACCTCTTTAAAGTGTTGAAGAGCTAATATGTCACCTTGAGGACTAAGGTGCACCTGACCCAAGCCATGGTGTTTTCAATCGCTTCATATGAATGTGAAAGCTGGAGAATGAATAAGGAAGACCGAAGAAGAATTGACACCTTTAAGTTGTGGTTTTGGGAAGAATACTGAATATACCATGGACCACCAAAAGAATGAACAGATCTGTCTTGGAAGAAGTACAACCAGAATGCCCCTTAGAAGCAAGGATGGTGAGACTATGTCTCACATACTTTGGACATGTTATCAGGAGGGACCAGTCTCTGGAGAAGGACATCATGCCTGGTAAGGTAGAGGGTCAGCAAAAAAAAGGGAAGACTCTCAATGAGATAGATTGACACAGTCGCTGCAACAGTGGGCTCAAGCATAGGAACAATTGTGAGAATGGCGCAGGACTGATCAGTGTTTAGTTCTGTTGTGCACAAAGTCGCTGTAAGTCGGGACTGACTCAATGGCACATAACAACAACAACAATGTGTGAACACGAAATTTTGTACCATGGTTGTGTACTCAAGACCGTCAACATATAGTGACTGTGTTTTTGGTGATAAGCAATGCCAGAGAATCTAGAGCGTAAGCTTGTGAGGGCAGGAAAATTTTTTTCTGTTTGTTCACTGCTGAGGTCCTAGTGCCAAGACCAGCGCTTGGCATACAGTAGTCCCTCAGTAATTATGTGCTGAATGACGAAGAAACCAGGCCAGGGCTTGGCAATCTGGCCTGCCATCTGCCTAAGTATAGCCTGTGAGCTAAGAGAGTTTTTACATTTGTAAATGGGTTAAAGAAAAAAAAAGTAGAACATTTCATGACACAAGAAACTTACATGAAATTCAAATTCCAGTGTCCATAAATAAAGTTTATATTTACATTTTATCTATGGCTGCATTGTCACTACAGCTGCAGAGATGATTGTTTGTAACGGGTTTTATGGTCAGCAAAGCCTTATCTATATGTCATCTGGACACTTACAGAAAAAGTTTGCTAACCCTTAGACTAGGCTATTGTCAAACAGATTGCCTAACTATCTATGCCCTTACCAACTCCTCTATCACGGAACAACCTCATGCGCCTCATCCTACTGGACTAGGAACCTTGTGCATCGTGACAGGGAAGCTAAAGCCCAGTTCCCAGCCCCTACTCCCACACACACCCAATGACTATCCCTTGATCCTCACAAAATTCAATTAATTGTGGCTCTCTTGGTAGCAATGCTTAAGCTGAATTGTATATATTGAAGCTTAATGACAAGACCTCCTGGTACATGATCAAATCCGGTACAACTGTAATCCATTTGGCTTCTATCCAAGAAAACCCATTAGAGATGAAAAATACCAGATGAATTTCATTATAAAAATGTTTTATGTGTTATGTGGTCCTGTGACGTGAACCTAGAGAGTGTTATGCTTTTAATTAAAGATTATCATTAGTTCTAAAGACTCCTTCTTCATTCCCATATGCTACGTGCTAGATGTTTTCATTTGTCCACCAGGAGTACAGTGACTCCAACAGAATCACAAAGACTCAACAGACAAAGGAGCCAGTTCACTGTGAGGGTGTCGGAGACCTGGGCAACGTTGCAGATGAAGCAGCAGTTCACATGTGGTTCCATCAGACCCTGGTACGGTCTCTGACAGAAGGTCGAAAGCAGCCTTCACAAGAAAGGAAAGTGGGCATGGATAGAGGAGACATATGTACCCATTTTAATGCTGAATCATTTCCTCCTTTCTTGCTTAACAGTAGAACCTGCTAAAGAGGGGCTAACTTGTCTGCATGCCAACAGAGACACAAATTATCCCATTGTTATGGGTTCAGTAATCAGTAAACATCAGGAGAATAGGGTCCGGTTCTGTCTTGTTTGTAGCTTTACATATCCCCAGCAACTCGGCATAGTATGTAGCCGATATATATACATATATATATATATATTTTTTTTTAACTAAAAAGAAGGTATAGCAGGCAGGCATTAGTATAGCTGTGTTCCCTTAGGTCTTTCCTTTCCTGAGGCAATTCTTTCCTACCCCTACACCCTCTGCTGGTATTATGGAGTCTCTCTAAATGTAGTGTTAAAAATAATCAAAACTCAATGAAATTTGAGTAAGGTTTATTCTGAGCAGTTATTCTATATGCACATAAAAAAAACAAAACCAAACCCGTTGCTGTCGAGTCAATTCTGACTCAGAGTGACCCTACAGGACAGAACAGAACTGCCCCATAGGGTTCTCAAGGGAGGGCTGGTGGATTCAAACTATTGACCTTTTGGTTAGCAGCCCAGCTCTTAATCCCTTCGCCACCAGGGCTCCATATGCATATAGGGAGACCATTTTAATTCCAGAAAAAACAAATGGCTTGACAAAGCTAGGTACAATGACGCTTATAAAGAAAAGAGGAGGGAGAAATGAAGAAGGTCAATCTTTGGTTAATTTAAATTTGGTTAATTTGATTGATTGAACCCTATCCTCCACTTTTTACTGGTATCAGGTCACAAGATAGTCTCAGATCCTCCACCCAGCCATATCTTTTAAAAA
The DNA here is from genome assembly GCF_024166365.1 of Elephas maximus indicus. NCBI lineage: Eukaryota > Metazoa > Chordata > Mammalia > Proboscidea > Elephantidae > Elephas > Elephas maximus. The sequence goes on from NC_064826.1 coordinate 34,525,660, forward strand.
ATCAAATTTAGTAAGCCTGGCTTTGAACAGGAAAGAAAGGATTTGCAATTATGGGTGAAAGAAAAGCCAACTTGGCTGATTAGTTTTGGTCAGGAATTTCTTTAAAGTGAGTATTTAGTTTTGTGAGTAAGAAAACCTCAAAATCAAGCAAGATATCTGCTATCAATTTATATCTTTGACAGTAGCAATCAGTAGAAATGTGCAAGAAAGTATCTTTCCAAAAGAATAAATAGAGGACAATTGGTTTAAAAAAATAATAGAACTTCAAGATAATATTGCTCATTGCTTTATCTGTAACTGAGGAGGAAATCCAAAACACAGGCTGCTATTTATGTATTATCTGGGACTGAAACAGAATGGATCCAAAGTTGCTTCCTTATTTGTCTGCACAAGGATCTGAAATTTTTATATTAAGAATTTCACCACTTTGGGTTAAGGTGTAGTAATTCCTAAAAAAACAAATCCATTGCCGTTGAGTCAATTCTGAATCATAGCGACCCTACAGGACAGAGTGGAACTGCCCCACTGGGTTTCCAAGGAGTGGCTGGTGGATTCAAACTGCTGGTTAGCAGCCGAGTTCTTAACCACTGTGCCACCAGGGCTCCAATTCCTAAAAGTTCCTATTAAAAGAAAAGAAGTTATTTGGTGGACTCTCACCCATTAGCCACTAATTTATCATCCGTTAATATTTCAGTGTAAATGAGTTAATGAAATCAGTAGTCTCTAAGAACATAGATCTAAGGGAACAGATAGGATTACAGAAATTTAAAGGGCTGACTCAACTATAAAAGTTCAGAGTATAAGATACAGTCACTAGGCCGTATCTACAGAGAAGTTTGTTGGGAGGATGTTGACCAACCAGGAGACACCTGGAAGGAGATGCTAAAACTGGAAGGAAAATTGTTTGTGTCAGAGACTATTAACTCCTGAGAATACATTCTCCTCTTTTGCCTTTTAGTTACACCTCCCTCCCCACACATTCACTGAGTTTTAAAAAAGAGTGTGTCAAACCTCTTGATATTTTCTGGCTTCCTTTATAACTGGGTATCGCCATGGGGCTAAAATATGGCCAATGGGAAGTGACAAGAGATGATAATTACAACTTCCATAGTAAAACTTTCAAAGAAGGCCCTCGGACACTCTGCTAACCCAGAACTGAAACCATTCCCGAAGCCCACTTTTCAGACAAAAAATAACATATGCCAGGAATGTGCTTCTTAGTTCAGTCAAATATAGAAGACTAAATAGGCAACTCCTGTCCAAAAGCAAGACAAAAAGGCAGGAAGGGACAGCAACTGGATGAATTTTCACAGGGAACCTAAGGAGGAAAGGTGGAGTGTGCTGTCATATTGTAGGGATGGCAACCAACGTCAAAAACAATATGTGTATAAACTTTTGAATGAGAAATTAACTTGAGCTGTAAACTTTCACCTAAAGCACAATAAAAATAAAAAAGAAAGCTACTTACCCTCCACAAGATCTCTTTTCTTCTTCCTCTGGGCAAGAAGAGTACATGGTACTGCTTACCAGAGTTGACTTTATATTGTAGATGCTGATGGAGCACAATGATGGAAAACACCTGAGTTCCTGGAGAACTTCCTGAACTAGAGCCACTGAACCTCAGACTGCACCTCCCCCTGGACGCTTCTAAGCCATTAGGTTTCTGGCTGTGTTAGAGCAGCTTAGCTATATCCTACCTAACAGGGCGTGAGAGAGGAGAGCCAAAAGGATCTTTCTGTTACCTCACAACACTGCTTAGGGCTGTCCTTATAAGATGAAAAACTGAACAGATTGTCCATTCTCGTATCTGAGTCTTTTTTTGAATGGGCTTTTGTTCTATGTTTATTACTCATCTAATTATATCTAAATTAAGTAAATGCTTAGAAATCATGGTCCTCTCTTTAAAAGAATGCCTCTATCTAATCTGAGAAATCCAGATTACTTTTGGCCCAAATTTATGACTAAAAAAACCAAAAACAAACAGTTGCCATTGAGTTGATTCCCACTCATGGTGACCCCATGTGTTTCAGAAAAGAACTGTACTCTACAGAGTTTTCATGACCTTTCAGAATCAGATTTCCAGGCTTTTCTTCCAAGGTACTTTTTGGCTAGCAGCTGAGCGCTTAGCCAGGCGCACCAACCTGAAGGTACAAATTCAAATACTAGTGTAATTATATTTCTTGCCATATTCACGATGCCAACTTGACAGACTGCTTGTTTTATAAAGTATATACCATTATAAAAATAAAATTCTAATCTCATCAAACTAAAGAGCTTCATGAAACCCCTTTCTCTGGAATACTTAGAAACAGGGGCATAGAGTTTCTTTTAAGGGCAACAAAATATTCTAAAATTAGATTGTGGTCATTGTTGCACAACTCTGTGAATACACTAAAAACCACTGAACTGTGCATTTTGATCAAAGGTTCTATAGAAGAATTCTGATCAAAAGGATGAAAATATAGAACAGGATTTCAAATTCTCATGGACTCCAGGCTTTCTGAAGCCAAGGGGGCTGGCTGAACCCCTGAAAGTATTGCTCTGAGATAATCTTTAAAGCTTAAACCAAAAATGTAAGTGTTCTTAAAACAAAACAATAGTTTAGCTTAACTAATAAAAAATGTCTTCCTTGACATTTTGAGCTTTTAAGAACTATCTGTGTGGGATCAAAGAGACAACAGCAACTTGAAAGATTAAATAGGAACCTTAGTTGGCAGTGAGTTTATTTTAACGAGGGAGAAACAACTCAGGAAAGGAATGTGAGAATGGCTGCACATCTCGAAGAATGTAATCAATGTCGCTGAATTATACATGTAGAAATGGTTGAATTGGTGTATGTTTTGCTGTGTATATTCTCAACAACAACAAAATAAAATTAAAAAAAAATTTAAGTCCTGCCTTAAAAAAAAAAAAAAATCTGTTAACTTTGCTTATACAAGGACTTCTTGAAATTATGAGGGTTGGATAAGTAGTTATCTTATAAAGTTTCATAATTTGCACTCTTAACTTTTAGCTTAATTCCTTTTTATATCTTCTTTTGGAAGAAGTGCAGCCAGAATGCTCCTTAGAAGCAAGGATGGCAAGACTACGTCTCACATACTTTGGACATGTTATCAGAAGGGATCAGTCCCTAGAAAAGAACATCATGCTTGGTAAAATAGAGGGTCAGCAAAAAAGAGGAAGACCCTCAACCAGACAGATTGACACCATGGCTGCAACAGTGGGCTCAAACATAGCAACAATTGTGAGGATGGTGCAGGACCAGACAGTGTTTTGTTGTGTATGGAGTCGCTATGAGTCAGAACCGACTCAGTGGCACCTAAAAGAGTAATATGTCTTTTCTAGATGCAGAGAATAGAGAATAGCGGGTCGTTACTTTTCTATCCTGTATCTGAACTGGGAATATGGTTTGAACTTTCTCTTGTCTAAATAATCCAAGTTCCTTTGTTTAAACTTGCCTTTACAGTGCCTATTTCTCAACCCTTTAACAACACTCGCTGAGGTCCTCAGCTGATATAGTCATTTTCGCTTTTATTCTCTACGTGATTATTTGAAACAGTATTTCCAAGAAAAATTTAACATGACTTTGAATGGCTTTACACTATGTGCATCACAGGATCTAAAGAAATACACGCCCAAAATTCTAAAAGACTGGTGATTGCTTTTGAAAACTTAGGCCAAAGTAGGTAGGTTCAGAAAATGGGATAAAATAAAAGACATAGGTTTTATTTGTCAGAACAAAAAGATTTGCCACGATAAGTACAATTTGGAAAGTCTATTGTGAGGCCCTGGGGAGAAAAAAAAATCTACAACATATATGGGATAATAGAAACAAGAGCTATAAGCAGCATGGGGTTTTATGGGGGAAAGAAATCACTCACCAAAGCCAAAGCCCTCCATTCTTTCTTTAACAAAATTACAAAATTAGTAGATCAAAGAAAGGTATTTAGTTTAATGCACCTGGTCACCTATAAAGCTTTCAATAAAGTTTTACCTCAAATTGCAATTCAAATTATCTTATAAAAAAAGAAGTGTAACTTTTTAGACAACTGAACTCTTTTGCCTAATAAAAACCGACTCTACTGCCCAGGAGTCACCTAGCAAAGTTTTTGAAGCTTAATCTCAGGCAAGGAAATATGAAAAGCAGGCTTGCCACAATGTTTAGAGAATAAGGGAACGCCTGATGCACACCTCCAGGCTACTTCTTCCCTAATGCCTTCCCCTCTAAAAACCAGAGCTTTATGCTCTGGGGGCGGAGAAGGGTGGGGGAACCCACCAGAAACATTTTCAAGTCCAGGACACCAGGAGGGTAGAGATGATGAACAGGTGCAAGGAGCAGAAAGATGAAAAAGTGCACGATTTTTTTTTTTCTTACACAGTGAGCCACCCCAGTTCCCTCCCCCCCGCCACTCTGGCCCAGAGTGCCTGCAGCCACTCTTACACCCAGTCACTCCTCCTATCCTCCCTTCAAAGACATAGAGAGGATTTTCTCTGGAGATAGCTAAAAACTCCAGTGAAAAGACACACATACTGACATTTGAAGAGTCCCTCACATAAATGTCCACTGACTGAAAATCTTTCTTTCCCATATACCAAGAGCACTGGATGCACAGATATGCTACATATTATAATCGCCCCTTGAACATCCCCCTTCCTGCTAATGGACACAAAGTAAAGTATTACGCACCTTAGAGGGAGATGATTGCCCTCTGAAGAAACCCAGAACCCTGTTAAGATATCTTTGTAGGGCAAAGGAGGAAGGAATGCTTCAGATATTAAGTTAACCTAGAATAGCCATCGAGAGATGGTCAATGCCCCAGAACAGGGCCAATGAGTAATGTTCATTGCCCCACAGTAGACCTTCTACTTTTATTACCCCCTTTTACCTTTTATTACCCCTTTTTATTACTCCCTTTCCCCCTACCTTTTCTCTGTATACTCTATTTGGTGCACAGATATGGCTGTTCTATTAGTATTTAACTCCAGGACAGAGGGTCGTAGGCATTCTCCTCCTAAGACGCAAAGTAAGGGATGCTTGGATACAATCTCACATCCTCCTAGGACAGGAGCCTAACTTTGGGGAACCTTGGTCAATGATGTTGTATGTTGTTCTACTTATTCCTATCCTGTTTATTTTGTGAGTGATAAATGCCTGTTCATCATGCCATTAGAACAGTGTCCGGTCTGTGCTCGGCTTCAAATGGTCTTCACTGAGAACTCATGAATACGGCACATTGCACAAGAGATTCAACCAGTTTATTTTTTAATTGTGCCTCACTCTTCAATATGAATGAACAGCCAAGAAGAACCACATTTTTAAGGAAAGTCTCCAACATGAAATACAAAGCAAAACAAAGAGAGTAAATTGAAACAAAACAGAACACAAAAGAAAACTGACAAAAAATTATTAAACTGTTATTCTCCTCAGAGAGATGAAACGATATACTGCATCTTTAAAAGACAAAATTTTATTATAAAAAGAAATACTCAAAGAACAAGGAAAAAAATTGGAATTCAAAATATGATACTGGAAAAATTTTTCAGAAACTTTAGAAGATAGAGTCAAGGAATGTTCCAGAAAAATAACAAATAGGCACTATAAGAGAGAAAAGAAAAAAAAAAAAATTAGAGGATAAATCTATGAGATAAAATACCCAGAAATAAAGAACAGCAGCAACAAAAAAATGGAGATGACAAAATGATCAAATAAAAATTCAAGAGCATTTCTCAGAACTAAAAGACATTTGTCTCTAAAGAGAAAGGGCCCACTGAGAATGCAGCACAATCCAGCATAATGAAATTAAATTTCAGAAAAACGGGGTTTAAAAAATGATTCTAAATGCTTCTTAAAGAGTAGAAATATGGAGAAAGGTTTAGGGATAAGAATCATACTGGAATTTTTAAGAGCAACCTTGAGTTCCAAAAGACTGTGGCTTAATGCCTACAAAATTTTATTGTAAAGTGATTTCCAAGTTGTTGATTATATATGAGAATAGAATAAAGACTTCTTCAGGCATTCAAGGTCCTTTGGTATTGACAGAATGGGAGAGAGCAAATAGGTATGTAGTATAATAGAGAGAGGAGCCCTGGTGGCGCAGTCGCTAAGAGCTTGGCTGCTAACCAAAAGATCAGCAGTTTAAATCCACCAGCCACTCCTTGGGCACTCTATGGGGCAGTTCTGCTCTGTCCTACAGGGTTGTTATGAGTCAATCAACTCAATGGCAATGGGTTTATAAGACAGAAATTATATACTTACAAAACAAGAAGCTAAAATATTATTTCTACATAATTTTAAAACCATGAAATAGCATATTTATATAATCTTAAAATATGGAGTTGAATATCAGAAGAAACAGCTTAAAAGCATTAAAAGCAGTTGTCTTTGCAGAGCAATTAAGGGATGTGTAAAATGACTGCTGTATTGTGGTATAAGCCTTCTAGTAGAGCATGCATGCATTATTTTCAGAATAGTTGAACATAATCAAGCTAATAAATTCTAATAGGAAGAAATCGGTTGAGAAATTATAGTGAGTTCTTACCAAATCAGGCAAAAGTAATTAGTGGGTTAAATGGTGGCCCCTATATTTTGACTGGACAGCATTTATTTATTTCTGTGGACTGGCCATTAAATAGAGCCTTGTGGACAAATTTAGACTTATCTGCATATGTGATAGGTACATAAATTAAGTCATAATTTGTAAAGTGGCCTTCTTATAAATATGATGTCATTTTATTAGTTTAACTCATTTCCATCAAGTCAATTCCGACTCACAGCCACCCTATAGGACAGAATAGAACTGGCCCATAGGGTTTCCAAGGAGCAGCTGGTGGATTCGAACTGCTGACCATTTGGTTAGCAGCTCTAGATCTTAACCACTGCGCCACCAGAGCTCCTCGATTATAGTTTATACACACAAAATTTTATTATGTTTACTTTGGTTTCCTCAAGTGATTTTGTTTGGCATACACAGAAATACAAAAACTGTTTAAAAAATTATAATCACATAAAAACCCTGAGGGTATTGAGGAGTATATTTTTCACCTAACACCTTGATGTTTTAATGGCTTCGTGTCTCCACCCAAGATTTTTTCCTCAAATTTTCTTCCTCTTTTTTCGTTCCTGTTCTTCACCCACATGGTGACTCTGGATTTTTTCCAGCCTCAGACTCTTCAGGATGTCCTGTAACTACTGAGGGCAAGTATGCCTAAGATAGGCTGACCTGGAAGGAACTTTAAAAAATGCCGCCAAGCACGAGTCACCGCAAACTCTGAAAGGTGCTGTTGGCGCTACACAGTCACAGTGATAAACTTCCCAGAAATAATGTGAGTTGAATATAGACCAGGACTTTTAGACCTCCTGATTATCTGCAGTAGTTAAAAAAAAAAAAAAAATTAGTGAGTTTGTGGAAAATAAAACTGACTCATTCTTTATTTCTTTGGTTAAAGATCAGAATTTTCACCAAAAATTGCATGCTGCGATGCAAAATCTAAGGAAGGCCTAAGCAGCTGGTCTATTCAAGCAAATCGACAGAGGGAAAAAATCAAACTGGCTATTTGGCAACTAGAGTAAACTGACAACAAAAAAGTTTCTCTCAATGCTTTCTAAACATCTTCGTTGCATTCTCAGTTCAGACACCCTCAAAAATAAATTGCTTTACCTCAGCTTTTGGAAATACCTGTTTCTGTGTTATTTTTATTAACTTAAAAGGGCGCATACCATTCTGAATTTCACAGCTGACCAATGTATTTGCAACACACTGAGATTCTTTTATTTCAGGAAGCCGCCAAAAGCAATTAAAGAAGCCGGGAGTCATCGCAGCAGAATACACTGTGTTAAACTAATTGGAGCATTATGCACTACAATCTTGGCAAAATGTACCAACTATGAAGAGATGTCACCATCCTAATAATTCCACGATGGCTGTAGGAGGACAAACAGTTGTTGTTGACAAGCGTTTGATCTTCATAAGTCTGCTGCTGTGACAAACTACAAACTATATTTTATCCTCTACTTCTGTGATCCTTCACCCAGATAAGAACCAACACCTGGCATCTTTTCAAATTTTCTTTTTTTTTCCCCCCTTTTACATCAGTGGCAAAAGTTAAAAAGGTAACATGAAAAGAAAGATGAAACAGGAATACTGTTCAAATTGAAGCACTGTAGTTTCAAGTTTCAATCCTGTATCAAAACATCTCCGCCTTATCTTCTTTTCCAGTCATCACAAATGATGAGTACAAAGAGGTACACAAACATCAGTACAATGCCGTGTGTGTACTGCAATCCAGAAATCACAGCTACAAAATTATACCTGACATATCAAAAACTGACAGTCACATCCTCAAGATCTCCTTCTCTCGTTCCCATGGACCTTCTTTATTAATAAATCTGACACATAAAAAGAATCTATATGACTAAAGTGTCAGTTACGGGAAAGACCGTTTTGATCTATTTCTCAACTTTTAGAAGAAATATTCTCTTTTTCATGAATACAGGAGCTGTTCACTGACTGCCAGCTTTCAAATGACCACCTCTTGAAGTTTAATTTTTAGTTTTAAATAAATATTGTATGCATGCAGAATAATTACGATGCTCCAGAGAGATACTGTATAATGACATTGATTCTTTTTTATCTAAAACGCCAAGCCCTTAAGGCAGCAAAGTCTGCATTTGCCACAGATGTGAGAAGGTTCATTCCATGTGTTAAATTTCATAAGGGTCGTGCATGGCACTTTCATTAAGACGCCAGCAGTATTCCCTGAGTAAACTCCAATTTTCATGAGTTTAAAACTTCTTTCTATAAGACTCATCGCATCTAAGCTACAGAAGGGAAATCACTGGCCTTCAAATGAATGTTTTACACATACATTTTTTTAAGTGAACAAAATGTATCTTCACTATAAAAATAAATGATTTTAGCAAAATTCAGTTTGTGGATATATGAAAATCCTCTTCAAAGTCATTCATCATCTTGTATATACTTTACAAATGCTACTTGCATACTGGAAACCCTGGTGGTGTAGTGGTTAAAAGCTACAGCTGCTAACCAAACGACTGGCAGTTCGAATCTACCGGGAGCTCCTTGGAACCCCTATGGGGCGGTTCTACCCTGTCCTTTAGGGTTGCTGTGATCCAGAATCGACTCGATAGGTTTTGGGTTTTGACTTACATATTGCTATTTAAAAATTAAAATATTTTGAGGCTTGCATCTACATACAGTGTCACAGTTCCCTACCAAACTCTGTTAGTGGATACTATTGTGTTTCTTTTTCATGGGTTTAGAAGCATGATGAGAATAAGGCCAAAAACAGAGGTTGAAATTAGCATTGTGTTTTATCTTTAGCATCCGCTGTCAGGATTCCTTTAAAAATTGTATTCTTTATTTAAATGTAGCCCACTTATAACTTAGTAGTCATAGGCATACATTAAGGAAAAAAATCATTCCATATTTTGAGTTGTGTCCAGATTCAGGAACTTGTTTAAATATTTTGATTCATCACAATAGTTTGGTCAAATCGCACAAACAAAAAACTTAGTTGTTAGTCAAAAACACTGTCAATATTTTAATAGTCAAACTTTATTTGACATAGGTCTCTCTCAGTTGTTATTTTTGACCAATAACTTATTGGGGCTGATATCCTCCACTCCAACAGGGAGTCACATAGCTCTCCTTTTGTCATATTTCCCAAATCTGACCTTTTCTCATCAATTCCACTCCTACCACTCTAGTCCATGTTTTGACCATATATCACCTGGACAATTGCAGTAGCCTCCTACCTGGTTTCCTACTTCCAGGCTTGCTGCTCTACACTCATAGCTCTGCTAGCAACCATAGTTAATTTGTTTAAAAAGACAGAAACCACATGTTACCACTCTCTACTCAAAACGCTCTTGGGGATCCTCTTCACATTTAGACTAGAATAAAACCCGTACTGCTCTCTGCCAACACTGAGGTCCCACATTATCTTACCCTGGTCTACTCTCCAACTTTATTTCCCACCATCTCTCCTTTCACCACTCTGCCCTAGCTATGCTGCAGGTTTTCCTACAATGACTGAAGCTGATTTTCCCTTTAGAGTCTTTGAGCTTGCTGATCCTTGCAACATGAATATTTTTCTCAAAGGTTTTTCCATGAGTTCCTCTTTGCCTCCCTTTAACAAATAATCCTCTCTGACTACCCTTTTAAAAATAGCCAGTCTTTATTTCCATCTCTTTGTCCTCATATCTTTTTCTTCATTGGGTCTTCTATGATCTGAGATTTAGTTGTGTATTTATTGATACATGTTTTATCGGGAATCATGATCACTGTAATCTCCATGAAAGATAGGTCTTTCTCTGTCTTGTTCACTGTTGTTTCCCCAGCATCTAAAATATCACCTAAACAATGAAAATAAAGGAATGATCTATGAATGAATATAGGAGAGGGGGAGTAAATGGATGATGTTTAGATTGATACATTTTCAGTACCCAGGCATGTTGCGTTGGTTTATATGTGGAGACTTCACTAAAGAGCTAAAGAATCATTTCTCCACGCCCATGAGCACTGGTTTATGGCATCAAAAACCTTGGTCACCACATTTTAGCTCCCTGCTGTAACTCAAAAACTTGTAATAGGTAACTTTGTCCATAGGGGTGATATTTTGCACACACTAAGAGCCTGGCTGCTAAAAAAAGGTCAGCAGTTTGAATCCACCAGAGGCTCCTTGGAAACCCTATGGGGCAGTTCTGCTCTGCCCTGTGGGGTCACTATGAGTTGGAATTGACTTGACGGCAACAGGATTGGTTTTGGTTTAAATAATATCATTTTAACAGAAATATACGTATACAGATTAAACATTTAAAAGCATGAAAATAATTAACGCAAAAAACGTCTGATTCTGATGTTTTCTTCTGAGTTGCACAATATTATATCCAACTTATATCTGTGATCTTTTCATATAAATTCACATGAATTTCAACATATTCAAAATTGAATTATTTTCTCCCAGACCATCCTTCCCCTTCATTTCCTATTTCAGCAAGAGATACCACAATCTAACAAGTCACCCACATCAAAAACCTGGGAGTCATTTTATAATCCATTAACTCAATCTTGTCTTTCCTCTCCCCAAGTCACTGTTCTCCCTGGGGCTTCCACTCTCCTCTTGGTCTCCTCTGCTTCTGCTTCAGCTGAGGACCTCATCTTCTCTCACCTGGGCTATTGTAATAACTTACTATTTATTGTCTCCCTGTCTTTAACTCTGATCCTCTCTGATTTTTACTCAGTCTGTAAACGAAGTTGTCTTTTAAAAATGCAAAACACCTGCTTTGAACTCCTCAGTCCTTGCCCAGTTCTTGGAAAGTTCAAATACTCAGTTTGACCTTAAAGGCCTTTGTTCTTTAGCTACAGCTAAACTCATCTCTCACTGCTTCTTCCAGTACATAGAGTTTTCTAAAGACCCTTCTTGTCCACACTCGCTTTCGATGCTCAAGACCTCCTTCCTTCCTGGAATTACCTTCCGCTTTATAAACCTGTAAACTGCCATTCATTCTTCAGGGAACCCTCTATGGGTTGTCTCTCTTTGAAATATTCTCTCCAATCCACCCCAGCCCTACGAAGTTGAATATTCTCTTCCATGTGTACATATTCTTATTAATGTTCTTACTGAGTTATTGAATAAATGATCGAATTATTGTATATTCTATTTTCATGCACATGAATGAATTGGAATTTTTTATAATTGATAAAAAATGTACACTTTTAAAATAGGGTTATTAATTAAATCAAATATATATCACGTGTGGGTTTCAAAATCTTCTTGGTTTCTTTAATAAAGATAGACCCACTATTACTCATATTCATGAGCTTTCTACATCTCGTATTTTTTTTTCTTTTAAACGCTCCTTTATTTTCAATTCATTTCTGTATCCATTGAGTTAATGCTGATTATTATTAATTGTTTTGATCTTTGTATAGATGTCACATGGACTTTTATAGGCATTCCATTATAATTAAACATACATTAATGGACATTTAAAACATGCCACCATTTTTTTAATAAAGCTTATGTCTGTGGTCCACTGCTGGTGAAATGCCCCAATGATATATCAGAACAGTAGCTTGTAATTTTGATAGAGGACACATTTGGCTTTCAAGTTTTTAAATCAAAGCCCTTTTCTGGTTGGTTGAATACCAAATGCATCACAGAGATTCTCTTTACGTATGAGAATATCACCTATTTTCATGGGCAGATTTAAGTGCAGTGCTAAGAGCAGCTTAACTAGATTAAGACTGAAGTTATTGCCCAGGTGTATATTAAAATTTAAAATAGGAATTAAAAATAATTGTTCATGCACTATGTAACGGATTGAATTACACCTCCAAAAAATACGTGTCAACTTGGTTAGGCTAAGTGTGGTTGTCCTCCATTTTGTCATTTTCCAATGTATTATAAATCATAATCTCTGTGGTTAAAGAGGATTCGGGTGGGATATAACACCATTCCCTGGCCACATCCCTGATCCAATGTAAAAGGATTTTCCCTGGGGTGTGGACTGCACCACTTTTTATCTCTCAAGAGATAAAAGGAAAGGGAAGCAAGCAGAGAGTTAGGGACCTCATACCACCAAGAAAGCAGCACCAGGAGCAAAGCACATCTTTTGGACCCGGGGTCCCTGTGCCTGAGAAGCTTCTCGACCAGGGTAAGATTGAGGGCAAGGACCTTCCTCCAGAGCCAACAGAGATAGAAAACCTTCCCCTGGAGCCAATGCCCTGAATTTGGACTTGTAACCTACTAGACTATGAGAAAATAAATTTCTCTTTGTTAAAGCCATCCATTCATTTCTATTATGGCAGCACTAAATGACTAAGACAGACTGCCAAGTAAATTTTACTTCCAATTTGACCTGGTTCCTTTTTTTTTTTCTTCTATTCTTGCTGTCATTAAAAAGACTCATTTGATATTTGTCTAAAAAAATTCTTCATATCTCCTGTTTCAAGGTTTTTCATCAGTGTCTCAGATTGGCCCAAGGTCCACAGTTCCACAGAGGTGTTTCAGGGGATGAAATGAGTGAGCAGGTGTAGACCCTCCCTCCTGTCACTACCCACATTTTAATCACAGTGGCTCCATTTGTGTCTGATTTATATACTGAGGAACCCATTCAAGGTCTTCTTTGATGAAATACCTAAACAGAGTTGGTTCTAATCATCATTTCATAAAATTGTGGAAGGAACATATTGGCTTGCTATGAATATGCATCTTATGTAATAAAGTCAGCTTTTATTTGGTAAAGATGCCCTTATTTTTCATTTTAGACTGTTTAGTAAATATACTCATCACTTTTATAGAATTCCATATAGATACACTGCTTACTGGAGCCCAAATGACCTTCCTTCCTTCAACTGGAAAAAATAAGTCCTCTCACCAGGTTTCTTTAAATGTCTTTAAATGTTAGATGGACAAAATTCAGTGTGAGGGGTGTTCTTGGAGAATAAGAGAAAATCACAATTATTGAACACATCCAATTTCCAATTACCACAAAAAGGACTATATTAAGCCGTCAATAAAATCTGTACCTGGAGAGGTAAATTTCCATTTGCGTCACAAGGGCAGACCATTTGATTTCTATTTCTTCTATGTGCGCTCCTATGACGATGGCTGATGTGATGTTACTGTGAAGAGATATGCGTACTTTTTGACAGAGTCATTCTGAGATATCATGGGACTCGTCACATACTTTTCTTTTCTAGGATCCTTCAATTCTCCGGTGACCAGTCAGCTTGAGTGGTCTCAATTGCTGATACTTCAAAAGAAGGTCTCATTTTGAGGTGAATTTTAAAAATACTAAAGCTGGTATCATATAGAACGCAAGGTATGCTCATTCCATTCTTCTGGGAGCCTGTTTACCTAAGGGCATTGGTGCATGGTGGGAAGAGTAGAAGACTAAGGATGTTTAAGTCGGACAGACCTAAGTCTAACTGCACTTCTTCCTCCAGCTATGTGGCTTATCTGAGCATTACTTTCCTCCTCCATGAAAAATGAGCAAAAAGTCATTCTTGTGAGTATTAGGTAGGTCAATGTATTTATAGAGTCTACTACAGTTCAGCCAGGAACTAAGTACCCATTAAACTGATAAAACCATTGAGAAGTTTGTTAGTAGTTGTGCTGCTACACTATATTGCAGAAGGAGCTGTCACACTGGAGCATGGCTAGAGAAGAGCATACACATGGTGGCAATCTGTTGATCAAAATATTAAGTACCCTATTAAGCCAGAAGGAAAAACCATATCATTTCAGGATGAACTTAGAATCATACCCCCCCTCAATATTTTTTTCTGAATATAAAATGCTCAATTTTTATATTTATTCCTTTAAAGTATTACAAAAAATTACTAAAAATAAATTTTGACTTGCTATTCCCAAAAGAACAGGCTAACTAAAAAATACTTGATATACTTAATTCAATATATCTTCTAAACTCCATAAACTCAGAGAACAACCTCCACGAAATTATTTAATTCAGCTAGGTATTGTTGAAACTGAAACAATGAAATGATCTCAGCTCCATGAGCCTAGAGGGACGTTTCTAAAACTGTGAAGATAACATATTTATGTTTACAACGGTAAGTTTGAAATCTCCAGTATTTTTCCTAAATTTTTATCCTAGTTCCTAGTTGATCTGTAGAGCTGTTTTTAAAACAAAATTACCCAAAGAAATGCTTATCAATAAGGAGGATCATTTGGGGGAAAAAATAGAAATCAGCTAAAGGTTGTGTTTCTGACTAATTTTGTCAATTTTAATGATTCTCTTTCCTAGGTGTCCAAGGTCCACACCAAAATGACCTTCTGTCACCAAGCTCTATCTGATGTGCCCTCTCATGACCTCTTACACTTCCTCCTCACCACTATCACAACCTAATTCTACTGAGACTCATTTTTTCATGGAATGTATGAGCTACTAGTAATAGCTAACTAAAATCTGAATTAGTTTGTGTGACTCCTTTCCCACTAATACAATACATTGTAATGAGAGCCTCTATGAGAAAATGGTCAGTGTTTCCAGCTTTAGTGTCTATTAAACATTCATTAGGAATCCCTCGATAGTGCAAATGATTAACATGTTCTGCTACTACCTGAAAAGTTGGGGGTTCAAGTCCACCCTGGGGCACCTTGAAAAAAAGGTCTGATCACATACTTCAAAAAAATCAACCATTAAAAATCCTATGGCGTACAGTTCTTCTCTACATACACAGGGTTGCCATGACTTGAAATCAACTCGATGGCAACTGGTGGTTTAAAGCTTCATTGGAAAAATAATTTAGAAGAAGCCAAAAATGCAAGAAATTAAATTTTCAATAACAGCAAAACCACCTTCCACTGGATTCAGTCAGATCTTTAATAAGATAAGCAACATTAGTTAGCTTCCTATGGTTCTAGTATCTTCTATTGTAGAAAAATCACAGGACACTATTTCTCCTTTCTCTCACCCACCTTAAGTGTTTCTAGCTATCTGGGAAAGTATCACCTAGAAAAGGGATGACAAGCTAAATACTGAAGTCACTGCAAGGGGACACACGGTATGTCATCAAGGATTGTTAAGGTGTATATAATATTTGAAGGCTTTATGAAGGACTAGATGGTATCTCACATTATACGTCCTCCTATTCCTTTTTTTTTTTTTTTATAAGGAATAGGACCTTAAAAACAATCATTCCAAAAATTGCTATTTTGTTCCAGGTGGTCTGGTCCCTAGTTTCTCTGTCAACTCATGAAAAAATCAAAACAAGTGGGTTGTCTGAATAGAGATTACTTACTTTGTCTCACATATTTTCATTTGTCTACTAATAAAAATGTTTGCCCCTTCACATTTTATTCCATTAAGAGCTCATTTTGCCAATTTTCTTCTACGTGAAAAGGTTTGAACAACGATTTCCTAAGAATCATCTCTTTCTGTTGCATTTTCCTGAAATTTGTGCCCATTGTTGAAATAATATCAGATATAATTAATCACAGGACACTGAAAAAGTGAGAAATGGAAGTTGTTTAAAAAAAAAAAAGAGGTATAACTTGTCTGTTACATTCACTATCTCATTTTTTAAAAGTTATACCCAAAAGAAAACAAACTTTAGAACCAGGCAAGACTAAGTTTAAACAACAAATTTTCTACTTACTAGCTGTGAGAACTTAGAAAGTTTACTTTTATCTTCTGTGTATCTCAATTTTCACATCTGTAAAATGGAAATAAAAATAACTATTTCTCAGGGGTGTTGTAAGGACTGAAGATGAAAATCTGGCTTGTAGTAAGCAGTTTATAAACATCAGTTTATTCTACCCTTAGTCCCTCAAACTTGATGTCAAATAATTTACAACAGTTAAGCATATTTAATGTTTCAATTTGCAAAGGAATTTAGTGTTCTTTTCATTTACAAGTTGATAATATGATTCATAAATATTTTATGACCAATTTAATATCAATGAAAATATTTTAACAATTAGAGTCCCACAGAGAGAAGATTTTATTTTAGATATCTTTTTCACTATTACAGAGCATATTTATGGAAAAACATTCTTGAACTATAATCATATTTTCTCAATTCAGATTGATTCACGAGATAACTTTCTCAGTTTTGGCCTTTTCTCTGGATTGCTGCCACATCATCCTGAAAGATTTCCCTGACTCCAGAATCACCCCCTCCTTTTCATCCCCTACACAGTAGCCAGTGATTCTCCCAAGACACATATCTCTCTACCATACTTGAAAATCTCTAATGGCTTAGTCTAAACACTGTACCTGGAATTTTTTAAAAAATTAATTTTTCACTCTTCTCTTTCTATCTGTCCCTATCTATCACCTACACTCACTCTCCCACACAGGCACATGAAGAACCAAACACCTACACCAGCCTATTCACACTACCCGAAATCAACATGCTATGAACTTAGTTTCTCAATGCAATTGTCCTTCAGTATAGAACTCCCATTTTGCCCACACCCCAACCTCATTTCTATCTATAATAAACATTTCTATCTATAATAAACATACTGTTGTTGTTGTTAGGTGCCATTGAGTCAGTTCCAACTCATAGCAATCCCATGTACAACACAACAAAACACTGCCCAGTCCTGTGCCATACTCATAATTGTTATGCTTGAGCCCATTGTGACAGCAACTGTGTCAATCCATCTCCTTGAGGGTCTTCCTCTTTTTCACTGACCCTCTATTTGCCAAGCATGATGTCCTTCTCCAGAGACTGGTCCCTTCTGATAACATGTTCAAAGAATGTGAGATGAAGTCTTGCCATCCTTGCTTCTAAGGAGTATTCTGGTTGTGCTTCTTCCAAGACAGATTTCTTTGTTCTTCTGGAAGTCCACGGCATATTCAATATTCTTCGCCAACACCATAATTCAATGGCTCAATTCTACTTCAGTCTCTATTCTTTGTCCGGCTTTCACACGCAAAAGAGGCGATTGAAAAATACCATGGCTTGGGTCAGTGCACTTAGTCCTTAAAGTAACACCTTTGCTTTTTAACACTTTAAAGAGATCTTTTGCAGTAGATTTGCCCAATGCAATGCATTGTTTGATTTCTTCACTATTGCTTCCATAGGCGATGATTGTGAATCTAAGTAAAATGAAATCCTCAACAACTTCAATATTTTCTCCATTTATCATGATGTTGCTTATTGGTCCAGTTGTGAGGATTTTTGTTGTCTTTATGTGAGGAGTAATCCATATTGCAGGCTGTAGTCTTTGATCTTTACCAATAAGTGTTTCCAGTCCTCTTCACTTTCAGCAAGCAAGGTTGTGTCATCTGCATATTGCAGGTTGTTTATGAGTCTTCCTCCAATCCTGACGCCCTGTTCTTTCACATAGTCCAGCTTCTCAGATTATTTGCTCTGCATACAGATTGTATAGCTATGGTGAAAGGATACAACCCTGACACACACCTTCCTGATTTTAAACCAAGCACTAGCCCCTAGTTCTGTTCAAACTACTGGCTCCTGATCTATGTACAGGTTCTGCATGAGCACAATTAAGTGTTCTGGAATTTCCATTCTCTGCAATGTTATCCATAATTTGTTATGATGCACACAGTCAAATGCCTTTGCATAAGCAATAAAACACAGGGAAACATCTTCCTGGCATTCTCTGCTTTCAGCCAAGGTCCATTTGACATCAGCAGTGATATCCCCCGTTCCACATTCTCTTCTGAATCTGGCCTGAATTTTTGGCAGTTCTCTGTGCATGTACTGCTACAACCACTTTTGATGATCTTCAGCAAAATTTTACTTGTATGTGATATTAATGATATTGTTTGATAATTTCTGCATTCTTTTGGATCACCTTTCTTTGGAATAGGCACAAATATGAATCTCTTCCAGTCGGATGGTTGGCCAGGTAGCTGTCTTCCATATTTCTTGGCATAGACAAGTGAGTGCTTCCAGCACTGCATCCATTTGTTGAAACATCTCAATTGGTATACCACCAATCCCTAGAGCACTGTTTTTCACCAGTGCCTTCAGTGCAGCTTGGACTTCTTCCTTCAGTATCATTGGTTCCTGATAATATGCTACCTCCTGAAATGGCTGAACATTGACCAATTCGTTCTGGTACAATAAATCTGTGTATTCCTTTCATCTTCTTTTGATGCTTCCTGCATTCTTTAATATTTCCCCATAGAATCCTTCAAAATTGCAGTTCAACCTTTGAATTTTCTCTTCAGTTCTTTCAGCTTGAGAAATGCCAAGTGTGTTCTTCCCTTTTGGATTTCTAACTCTATGTCTTTGTACATGTCATTATAATACTTTGTCTTCTAGAAGAAAAAAAAAATTTTTTTTTCTCTAGCTGCCCTTTGAAATCTTCCGTTCCGCTCTTTTGCTTCATCATTTCTTCTTTTGCTTCAGTTAAATCTTACTCCTTCAGCGAGGTTCTGTGTCCACTGAAGGTCAAGTAAGCTCTCAAATCAACTTTCTCACAAGTAACTATCAACTTCAGACAAAATATAAAAACCAGCCAACTACCTGAAGACATCGACGAGTAACAAAAAGCAGGCAGATCCTGAAGGGGGATTGACACTTAAAAGAAGGGAGCAGCATTTGGTGAGTCTCTTACTTTTTTAGCTTTCAACCTGAGGACAGGATATAATCTGTACCATGTAGGTGCTAACCCTCTGCTAGGAAACTTGCCATCTCTATTACGGCTTGAAGAACCAGAATACAGAATTCAGGACAGCCATAACACTAGAAAGTGACGGCAATCCAGGAAAGGAGAGAGCTAGAGAAAAAGAACCCAAATTTTGTGTATGCATTCTGCTCAAATCTCTGGCTGAACCCTAAACCATTTCTGCATTGAGGAAATTCAATCAGCCAGCTAAAGCTGAAGGAACAGAACTGATATCTAAGCTGTTTCCCAAGAAGCAGAGTTTGTGGTTTGAATCTAACCAAGTTAATTGCCTGTAAAAACAGGCAGAAATAGGTAAATACTCTTCAGAGGAATATAACCAAATCAAGACCCTCCAAAATATAAACTTTACAACATCCTGAATATAATCCACAATTGCTTGAATACAAAGAAACAGGAAATTATGACCTATTCTCAAAAGAAAAGACTTTTGAAGACTGATTCTGAGATGACACGTATGTTGGAATTAGCAGATGAGAATTTTAAATCAGCTGTCATAACACTGCTCAATAACATAATGAAAAATATAATTAATTAAAATAGAGAATATCTCTGCAAATAAATAGAAATTACTTTTTAAAAAATCAAAGAAATGAAAGGTCTTAAAATACAAAAAAAAAAAAAAAGGATGCATGGATTCGATCATTCTCCTCTAAAAAGCTTTCTTAGATTGCATCTATTAGTTAAAATTAACCTTCTCCTCATTCATAAACTGATGCCTGTATCCCTACTACAGCAATCTGCAGTCTTTTATGATTTATTTATATATTTATATATATATATCTTTGGTTATAAATACCTGGCATCATTAATTAAAGACTATATCTTCCAGCTGAAAAATGAATAAAGAAGACTGAAGAAGAATTAATGCCTCTGAATTATGGTGTTGGGGAAGAATATTGAATATACCAAGGACTGCCAGAAAAACAAACAAATCCTTCTTAGAAGAAGTACAGCCAGAATACTCCTTCAAAGAGAGGAGGTGAAATTTTTCTCGTGTATTTGGGACATGTTTTTTTTTTTTTTTATCAGGAGGGACCAGTCCCTGGAGAAGGACATCATGCTTGGTAAAGTAGAATGTCAGTGAAATAGAGGAAGACCCTCAATGAGAAGGACTGACACAGTGTCTGCCAGAGTGAGCTCAAGCATAACAACAATTATGAGGATGATGCAGGACCGGGCAGTGTTTTGCTCTGTTGTACATAGGGTCACTATGAGCGGGAACCAACTCTAAGGCACCTAACAACGACATATCTTCCAGCAATAGAAACCTATTGTGAATTTTAGGAGCAGACAACATTGTGAACAGTTGCCATCTCAAGCACTAGAGTAAGACAGACCTGTGTTTGAATTATACCTCCAACAATCTTATTTATCCCATCTAAGACTCAGTTTCCCCATCTGTAAAAACACAATAATAATATGGGACTATTGTGAGGCTGGAAACCCTGGTGACGTAGTGGTTAAGAGCTACAGCTGCTAACCAAAAGGTCGGCAGTTCAAATTCATCAGGTGCTCCTTGGAAACCCTGTGAGGCAGTTCTACTCTGTCCTATAGGGTCGCTATGAGTCGAAATCTGGTTTTGGTATTATAAGGCCTTATTGAGATAATACAGATAAAGCACTTAGCAATTTATTAATTTAATCCACAAAATGGTTAAATTTGTGTGTCCACTTGGCTAGACTATGGTGCCCACTTGTTAGGTCAGATACTAGCTTAGATGTTTATACGAAATATTTACATATGATTAGTATTTAAATCAGTTGGCCTTAAATAAAATAGATTACCCTTCATAATGTGGGTAGGCCTTATTCAATCACTTGAAGGCTTTAAGAGCAAAACTGGAGGTTTCCTGAGGGAGGATTTTGCTTTCAGCCTATAAATAGATATTCTGCCAGAATTCCTCTCTCTCCCGCACTGCTTAACCTATAGATTTGGGACAGGAGACTTCCAGAATTTCCAGCCTGTAACCTGATATATGGATTTGAACTTACCAGCCCTTACATTTGCATGAGCCAATTTCCCAAAATAAATACTGTACTCTATATGTCTATATATCTGTGTGTCTGTATATCTATGTATCTGTATCTAACTGGTTTTGTTTCTGTTTTAGTTAGAGAACCCTGACTAAAGCCATCATCTACTACATACGAAATTCTGCTACATATTGGAGATAGAGTATGAAATCCTGTTACATATTGGAGATACAGAGATAAGTAGGGCTTGCAATATCCCCCACCTTCTTATAATTAATAAATGAGGGAGGAGAGCAGACATTAAACAAGTGAAGAAATATACAAAATTAGACTTCACACATGCTATGAAGAAAATAAACAGAGGGTAACTAATTCAGTGTCAGCTCAATGAATGGTTATGTCTGCCAGTTTACCATTTTTTTATTCCCTACAGCAGTACACCGATGCTTTGTAAAAAGTATATGCTTAATGACTGTTGAATTTAATTTCCTGTGGCTTAATTTGCATTAGGAAAGACCTCCAATAAGGATGAAAGAAAAGATCAGCAGCAACATGGTGTGTCCATAACAAGGGCAGCCCAGCCCACTACCTATGTGTTGCTCTTTTCTTTCTAAAGTGCTACGCCATTTAGAAGGCAAAACAATATTTGTTGAAATCCAGTGTAATAAACTAATTAATCAAGTTTAAAAGATTTGAGATGTGATGCTCAGGGGAGTAACAAATTTGAATTTAACTAGCCAGATTGTTTTTCCTTGGAGGAGGCTTTCACTGCTAATCTAGGGAGGAAAATTTGTTGTTAAAAGCAAACATTAGAATATAATAACTAAACAAGTGGGCTGGCATGTGGTGCATTAATTGTGCTAATTGTAGGTTAAGAAGAGGTAGATCTCACACTGCTAAATGTTGATTACAAGCTGGAAATGGCTGCGTAGGAGATGAGTTTCTGTGCTTTAGCCAAGCAGTTTTGCTTTGTTTAAATCTGGCTGGGTGTGGGGTAGAAAAGCATTTCTAGAAAAACAATTAAGGCTAGTTAGTAATGTTTTTTTTTTTTAGTAACACTAGACCTCTGAGGGAGAGCTGTTGAGGGCTGCTGTGTGTTAGCTTGTAAGAAGAATTTCAGACAAACCTTTCTTCAATAAAGGCCTCTACTAACCGCCCCTCTAACACCCCCCACACACGCATATGCTCACACGCTCACAAACACGAGCACAGACTTTTTATTTTCACAGTGTTCACCAAGCCTGTGCATTGTGGAGAATAAAAGTAAGCCTAAATGAAGAAAAATAACAAACAGTGGGCATTTCATATTCTTTTGAAAAGTGCCAACTTAGAAAGAGAACAATTTTTTTTTCTGACTTGTTTCCATTAAGGCCAAATAAGACTCACAGGTCTGAAAAGGGATTTTGCTCTTTTGTTGGTTCTTGTTTGTTTTCTCTTTAGTGCCTAGAGGACATTCAGATAGTTTATAGTAAGCTCCTATGACCAGAGACTGAAACTTTAAAATGGGCTGCAAGTTTCTTCCCAGTTTTTAAGTGTCTCTTTAGGCTCCCTGGTTCACGTACATTTCCATTGTTCTAAGGGTTAAAAACTGCACTCTCACAATGACAAGCCTTATTACTCAGTCAAAGTAAATGGATCACCACGTAACCTTTCAGAAACGTTCTTCCTTAAGCTATTAAAACATTCCATGCCCTCAGATGACAACAATTTCTCCGCCTTTTGAAATTTCTTTTCTATCCTGCGGAGTTCATAGAGATATGCTTGGTTAAAATCAACTTATATAAAACTATGCACTGTAAATTCTGACACTTCTGTTTGAATCTCTTTTCAAACACTTGTCTTTGCTCACCATAATAGATGTCAGTTCTTCTGATGTAGTTCAAGCATGAGCTTCATATGAAGACTCAGCTATGTCTATTGCATTTCTGAAGCTACTACTCACTGAAGTTTTGTGCTGTTTGACATCAAAGGTAGGCAAGAATCACCTGCTGAGTTCACATGCATGGAGCAAAACATCTTCAAATCACTTTTCCTAGACAAAAGTTTTTTTTTTTTAATATTAAGCTTTCACCATCATGTGGACTTAGAGACAAAAGCAGTCCTCATTAAGGTCACAACACTGTATTATTACAGTATGTATCTAAAGCTCTGAATTTAGCCAATTTTTAAACTAAAGGAGATTTGTGTAGTTGCTTCAGATTTGAACTTAGTTGCAGTTCAAATTCAGTATCACTCAGACATTCAAAATGTGATTTTTATTCAATACGTTATTTTGCTCAAAGGTAAAAGAGTTTTGGATATTCTTAAACCAAAAGAGAATCATGTAATATTTCCAACTTTAATAGATGTCCTTGACATCATTTTAGGAGATAATTCTATTCAAAACAAATATTGCATACAGAGTATTTGAAAACCATAGGTTCTTTAAAAAAAAAACCAACACTAAATTTCAGAGTTACTACAAATAATACTATATATCCTTGGGGGGGATAACAGTAACAATTTGAAATTTGAATGTGTTATTTCTAAGCATTATGACTTGGCATCACTGTAGTTAAACATTAGTATTTCTCATGACAACAGAAAAACAATGTTATTAAAGAGGTATGAATAAGAAAATTATAATGTTTCATATGTCTGTGACATTCTAGATGAAAGTTACAAAATTTGTACTCCTACTCAGTAATTGAAGTCAACAAAAGGTAAGTAAATAGTACCAAAAATGAGGCAGAGATCTGAACTAGTCCAAGGACCAGTTCTTTTGGTAATTTGGTTTTTTTTGGGGGGGGGGGGTTATGTCATAAGTAGAAACCCTGGTGGTGTAGGGGTTAAGTGCTGTGGTTGCTAACCAAAAGGTCAGCAGTTTGAATCCAAAGCACTCCTTGGAAACTCTACGGGACAGTTCTACTCTGTCCTATAGGGTCACTACGAGTCAGAATCGACTCAATGGCAACGGGTTTAGTTGTTTGTTTGTTTGTTTTAATGCCGTAGTGGAGCCCTGGTGGCACAGTAGTTAAGAGCTCAGTTGCTTACCAAAATATCGGCAGTTAGACTCTACCAGCCGCTCCTTGGAAACCCCACGGGCAGTTCTACTCTGTCCTATAGGGTCGCTATGAGTCAGAATCAACTCTCCAGGAATGGCTTTGGCTTGTTTTTTTTCTCTTTGGTATGCCATAAGTTCCTAAATTTTGGGTTTTATATCAAAAACCAAAAACCCTTTGCTGTCGAGTCAATTCTGACTCATAGCAACCCTATGGGATAGAGTAGAACTGCCCCTTAGGGTTTCCAAGGAGTGGTTGGTAGATTTGAACTGCTGAGTTTTTGGTTAGTAGCCAAGCTCTTAACCACTGCATTATCATGGAACAATAATATTTCAAATTTTTTTGAGAATATCTTAATATTTGTACTTTTTTGCCATATTAAAATATATTTTAAATGCATATAGTTTACCATTACCATTTAATATATAAAGAGGCATTGGTGATTCAGTGGTAGAATTTCACGTGGGAAACCTGGGTTAGATTCCCAGCCAACTCACCTCAAGAGCAGCCACTGCCCATCTGTCAGTGAAGGCTTACTTATTACTATGATGCTAAGCTTTTCAGAGGAGCTTCCAAACTAAGAGAGTCTAGAAAGAAAGGCCTGGTGATCTACAGTGGAAACATCAGCCAATGAAAACCCTATGAATCGCAACAGTCTCATCCCACCGTGCACAAGGATGCCATGAGTCAGAGACTGACTCAATGGAGCTAACAACAACATTATGTATAAAAGAAAGGGCATGCCGATGCAACAAACTGAACACCTCTAACCTCAAAAAGAGTTCACTTGATTGCTTTACCTTGCAATGGATCAGCATTTAGGAATTTCTGTTCCTGTGTTTCTTATCCAACCCAGATATGCCCTGTGTTAATTTGTGATCACACGTATCACCCAATCCAAATTGTCTCAGGGGCGAAGAGTTTGAATAGAGCACAATGACAAAAGAGAAACACGAAGAGAATTTTTTTTCCCCAATCCATGAGATGAAAGCAGTGGAGAAAGATAGGGATAAATGTCACACCAGTGTAATCCCTTAGCTAACTAGTCAACCAGAGAATGGCCACTGAAGTCCAGAGTAACTATGCCTTTCTTTACTGCAATCAAATTCTGCATTATCTTTCTATGCTGTGAGAGACTCTGATTGAAGAAATGTTTTCAGTTTTACACTCTGAAAAGGGTATGGTCTGGAGTTGAATCAGTTCAGACTTTAGCAAAGGTTATGACAAAAAAATAATGGAAGAAAAACACCAGAAGAATTGCTATATAGCTCTCAAAACCTATTTTTTATTTTCTAAACAAAAAAAAAAATTTTTTTTTTTTTTTCCTAAACAAGCCACTGTTAAATAAATTTTATTTAAATAAATCATTTGTGTTTGTGGCATAGACTGTTAGCTGCTTACCAAATCTGTGTTCTCCTTTTCTACCTGGATACACTGCTAAACAACCGTCTCCCTTGAAGTTAGGTATGCTCAGTGTATTGAGTCCTAGGTAATGGAGTGTGACGGTTAAGATTGTATGTCACCTTGGCTGGGCCATGATTCTCAGTGGTTTGGCAGTTATGTAATGATGTAATCACCTCTGTGATGAGATCTGATATAATGTAATTACCTCCATGATGAGATCTGCTATGAGCAGTCGACCAGTTGAAAGGAATTTTCCTCGGGGGTATGGCCTGCATTCAGTATGTGTGGACTTCCTGGCAAAGCTTGCTAGCTTTTGCTCTGCTCTGGATCCTGCATTTAGCTCATCATCATCTGACCTGCAGTTCTTGGGACTTGAGCCAGTAGCCTGCTGTCTTACCTGCCTATCTTGGGTTTGTTAGCCCCTGCAGCCACGTGAGTCAAGAGAAGCCTCCACCCTGACACCTGACTCATGGACTTGGGACTTTCCAGACTCTACAATGATATAAATCTCTCTCTCTCTCTCCCCCTCTCTCTCTCTATATACACACATACGCTTTGCTGGTTTTGCTTCGCTAGAGAACCCAGCCTACAACATGGAGTGTGTCCAGAAGTAATGTCTGCTACTTTCAGACCCATGCCTATCCCATAAAAGCCTCCCTCGGGTTGCTTTCCCATAACCTTTTCATCTTCCAGCTTGGAAGGCACGTGTTGAAAATTGCAGAGATCTAGTAGTCCAAGTCTTTGAATGACTGCATGGAAGAGGACCATCCCTTTGACTTATTCATCTGTCAGAATAGTTACAGGGGTCTGAATCAGCTCTCATTTTGTTTGTATCAGCATACATTTGGGGATCCACTTGTTACAACAGGTAGTCTACCATCAACTGACATGCTGGGGTCTACTAGTGAGAGCAATTAGCCTACTGACAACCTACAGTATTACATTTAGTTTTAAGTTTATCTAACAAACTTTTATATTTTAAGTAACAAGGGTATGTATTTTGTACTGGACTGTCCATTAAAGTTTAAAGTTTAAGCGTCTGCCACATGTCTCTGAGAAAAATGGCCTCTGAGATAAGCTGACACCCCACTGGCCACAACTGATTAACTGTCACTGCTTCTGCTTTCCATCCAGCCAAATACCTCCTCTGAAAACTGTGGTATTTAGTTGAATGAGGGGGAAGAATAGGTTGGAATACAGGAATAAGATTAATATCTATCTAAAAATTAGTATTGGTGAAGATGTGGAACAAGTTGTATGTGGGAATTTACATTGCTACCATCTCTTTAAAACACTGGTAGTATCTACTAGAGTCGAACCTATATATATTCTATGATTCAGAAAATCCACTCTTTGATATACACCAATCAAAATGTGTGGATATGTTCATCAAAAGACATGTACAAAAGTGATTTTAGAAATATTATTCATAAATGATAGCCAAAATGTGAAAACAACCTAAATGTCCACCAACAATGGAATGAATAATTATGGTGTATTCATGCAATGGAATATTATATACCAATAAATATACCGCTCACTACCAATTGCTTCACAAAACGACATGGACAAGTTTGGGGGAAGTGGTAGGTAGTTCAGTGGTAGAATTCTTGCCTTCCATGTGGGAGACTCAGGTTCAACTCATGGCCAACGCACCACAAGCACAGCCACCACCCCTCAGTGGAGGCTTGTGTGTTGCTGTGATGCTGAAGAGGTTTCAGTGGAATTTCCAAACCAAGGAAGACTAGGAAGAAAGGCCTGGTAATCTACATCCAAAAAAACCAGCCAGTGAAAACCCTAAGGATAACAACAGTCCAAACCCTTTGTGAATGGGGTCCCCATGAGGCAGGGACCAACTCAACAGCAGCTAACAACAACGTTAACTGAAAGAGGTCAGACACTAAAGACTGCATATGATATGATTCTAATTACATAAAGTTAAAAAGCAAGCAAAATTAATTTCTTGTTATACCTAAAAAGGATGGATTTTATGGTATGTAGATTCTATCTCAATTCATCTGACTAACAAAAAATCAATCTAGTTATGAGATTGTTTCCCTTTGGAAAGGTGTTTACTGGGATGGTAAAAAGTGATGCTTCTAAAGTGCTGATACAATCTTGTATTTTCCTGTGGGTGGTGGTTATATGGGCATGTTTCTATGCAAACCACATCCATAAGATTTGTATACTTCTCTGTATGTGTGTTATACTTCAATAGGAAAGAAGTTTCTAAATATTAAAAAGAATGGACGTATCACCCAGAGGAAGCAATAGGAGTTAGATTCTGAAGCTAAAGCAAGACTATTGGGTCATGAGCCACTGTTACAATTTGAAAGATGTTATAGACTTCCAGGGGCCTATGTGCCTGCCAACATGGTTTCCAGTGCTTCTAAGAAGTAAGCCTAACACAGCACCCCATGCCTGAGGTAACTGGAGCACTACTGCTTTCTTGCAACTAAAAAAAAGCCTAGCGAAATTTTTTTTTTTGTAGGGAAAATATAAGAAACTGCAGTATAAGAGAAAGGTTGTGAAATAACATCATGCTGCATAAGTAACAACTTAGAGACACAGTTCACCATATTATATTACAGTTCTATAAAGTCAATTCTTTGTGGAAGTCGAGGCGTGATGCTTTCTGATAATTTCACTTGGCTTGATACTAGGATAATGCTTAGCAATAATGAATGGTATTTTCACCAATACAATAATAACAATGAGGTAGAAGAGTAGAGGGTGCTGTGTCTTTCTCTGAGACACAAAGTGAGCTGACCCATTGGACTTGGTGTCACATGCAGTAAAGAATAAGAGCAAATATCTAGTTTTTAGGGAGTAAGCTATTTTTTTTTTAAGCTATACACAAGATTTAAAATATTCTGTGCGTCCAAACTGCACATTTTTGATGAGTTTTTCATTATGTTCAATTCATGTCAACTCATTCACTCATTTAGTGACTACTATGTTTTTTTATGTACCAGGCACGCGCACGCGCACACACACAGACACGCACACTTTGTGACAGCGGAAACCCTGGTGGTGTAGTGGTTAAGAGCAATGGCTCCTAACCAAAGAGTCCCCAGTTCAAATCCACCAGGCGCTCCTTGGAAACTCTATGGGGCAGTTCTACAGTCATATAGGGTCGCTATGAATAGTAATCTACTCGATGGCAATGGGTTTGGTTTTTGGGTTATGTACCAGGCACTATTTCAGCTGCTGCAGATACAGCAGTGAATGCCAGCGGACTCTGGAGGCTGAAGACACTCAAGACATCTAATTAATTCGTACTCCACCAGGTATCAGGTCACTCCTTGTCACCTCCCCACCTCATCACTCACCTCTTCTAAGCTGTTTTTCAGACCCTCTGGAGAGCCCCAGAAAAGTCCAGATCTTAAACGGCTCAGAGTAGCCAGACGTGCGCAAAACAGACCATGATGACCTACAAACGACCCTGGGCTGCCACATATGCTCAGTAACGCAAGAGAAGTTATATTAAGAAACCCAAAGACTCATGCCAAGGAACCCAAATCACCGGAAATGCATCATCGATAATAGTGGAGCCCATTTCAAAAGCGCTTGGTCTCTTGGCCACTCTCGTGCTGAGTCTCAGCCCCGCCTCATAATATATGATCTGTAGAAACTATGAATAGGTAAAATCTTCTGACCCTGCCTACCGTTTCCTTCCACCCCTGAATGAATATATATAAGTATAAATTGTACGTTGTTCTCGCAGATCGGGGAACTCAATCTGAGGTCGCTACCTCTGAGTTCCCGCCTGCTAGCCTGCAAAATAAACTCTTCCTCTCAGAGGCAGCGTCTGCGAGTTTGACTTCTTCACCCTGGGCACGGACCCATTGGTCCGGTTTCATGAGCAAAACAGAAAACTTCTTGCCTTTTACGGGGTTATGCTGTACTTGTGGATGGAGTGGACAATAGATAATAAAAACATAAATTAATAAAATACATCGATAAGAGAACAAGAAGATTTATGAATATATATTAACATGGGCGCAGGGCAAGGAGTTCCGGAATAAGGATGAGGCTGCAACATTTATTATGGTGGTCAGGGAAAGGTGACATCTGAATAAAGAACTGAAAAAAGGGGAGGGGGCAAGTCATGCAGATATCTACTCTTGTTTAGCAGCAAACACTCACCAACCATGATTCTAGGTATCGGGAACACAGAGACGTGTATGGGATTTAAGGTGGGACAGTCTTGGATTTGATCCTAGCTTGTGCTGCGTATTTTCCCGTTGCTTCTCCACACCCACTCTCCATCTTTCTCAACTCTGCTCTGTGTCCGGGAAGCATAGCCCTTATGAACTCCCCTAGGGGACTCCTTTGTCCTGGTGGTCAGCAGACCTCCCTTGACCTCTAGCTTCTAGGTGATCTGGAAAATGGGTGGGTGCCACTGGCTGGAGACTAACGAGAGCAAGGTGAGTTCAGAGGATTTATTCTCACAGGTTGTCTTAGTTATCCCCTGCTGCTATAACAGAAATATCATAAGTAGATGGCTTTAACAAACAGAAATTTATTCTCTCATAGTTTAGGAGGCTAGAAGCCTGAATTCAGGGTGCCAGCTCCAGAGGAAGGGTTTCTCTCTCTGTTAGATCTGGAAGAAGGTCCTTGTCATCAGTCTTCAGCACAGGGACCCTGGATCCAAAGCACATGCGCTCTTCTTGCTTGGTGGTAATGAAGTCCTCCTGTCTGTCTGCTTGCTCTCTTTTATATCTCAAAAGAGACTGATTTAAAACACAACCTAATCTTGTAGATTAAGTCCTGCCTCATTAATGTAACTGTCACTAGACGTGACATCATAGAGGTAGGGTTTACAATTACATCAGATGACAAAATGGTGGACAATCACACTACTGGGAATGATGGACTAGCCACGTTGACACACATTTTTTGAGGGGACACAATTCAATCCATAACACAGGTTGACTGCATTTCTTACTGCAGTCTCCAACTCCTCTCATGTGGTCCTCTCCCACAGCTACAGTTACTCATGCCAGGTTCCTATAACCACCCCAATCCTTACAGTTTCAGGCCTAGTAAACAAGTGGCTTCCCACTGTCACTACCTCAGGATGCTTCAAAAAAAAAAAAAAAAATCCGTTGCTGTTGAGTGGATTCCAACTCATAGTGACCCTAAAGGACAGAGCAGAACTGCCCCACGGGGTTTCCAAGGAGCAGCTGGTGCATTTGAACTACCAACCTTTTGGTTAGCAATCAAACTCTTAATTACTATGCCACCAGGGCTCTCGGGGGATGCTTTAACATGTTTTATCTCCCTTAGCCCTGCCCACTCCTTTGTAAATTGTCCTTTATTCAACTCTCTTCAATTATCCCCTTGGATTGCATTCATTTCCTGACGGACCTTGAATGATATATAACTCCTCTACTTAAGATTCTTAAATTTTTCTGAGATTCAGTTTCCTCACTGAGGTAAGTTGACAAAATTATTCCTACTGATCTCTCAATGTTATTGCAATAATTAAATGAGATACCATTTTTAAAGCCCTTAAACACAATTTCCAGAAAATAGAATGCACTTATTAAGTGGTAACCATTAATATTACTGTTATAATTTTAACAAAATTCTTTCATGTTTACTGGTAGATTTAATTACCACTCACATTTCCCTCCCCTGGAAGTTTATTGGTGGACACTTGAGCCACTTTAGCACATTCTGGCATCATGGTGGACACTGGTCTGCACCACATTGGAGTGTTAAGAGCCATTTGTATAAGGGGATGCTTACTGGAGGAGTGATTGTGTGAAACTTTTGTGCCTTTTAGCTACTGTACAGTGAGATAAGGCTCGCAAGTATGTTTATTATTTCCTTTGTGTTATTAGGAAGGTACAGTTAATGACACTCAGAAATATTCAAGTAAATTAGTTATTTTGGGGTTAAAAAGTTTGTGATGCACTTTCCTGGGCCATGGTACTAATATGCACTACACGTGTGATGTGCTTCATGGAATATGGGAGTGATATGGCCTGCATGCATCAGTTACCTCCCCGATGGCATCTTTTATAAAGTGCTTGCCTCCCTGATGACATCTTTTATAAAGTGCTCATCTCCCTGAAAACAGTTTGTGGTGCACTTTCTGGGCCATAGGCCAATATGTACCACATGTGTGATGTGTTTCATGGAACATGGGGCCAATATGGCCCACCTGCATTTATAACCTCCTTGATGACATCTTTTATAAAGGGCTCACCTCCTTGGTGACATTTTTATACACTTCTTGGGCTACGGAACCGATATGTACCACGTTTGTGATATACTATATGAAACATGGGGCCCATATGGCCCACTTGCAAGTGGTACTCAGTTTTTTCAGATAATAAAAAACTACCAACAAACTATGATTCAGCATCCATTCCATTAGTGAAAAAACATGCATCACCAAAAAAATTCCAAAAAAAACCCTTCCTTTAAAGGGATAAAGATGAATAAAGCAAAGATAGTCTCAGGGAGATCAGTCTGGAGAGAGAGATGGATACACTGATCACTAATACAGATAATACAAAAGCAACATAAAATGGTTGATGAGCTTGCATGGATTATTACAATTACGTAATAGCAGAGGAATCTAATGAACACAGCGTTTCCTTGCTCAAAATCTATTATAATAAACTCAAAATCGCTTAGCACGCAACGTCTTCTGTGATCTGATTCTTTCTTCAGCCTCACCTCTTACCAATCCTCTCTCCCTTTCATTTCATGTTGCAGCCTTGAAGAACTATCATCCAGCTGTCCCTTGGCAACTCATCTTCTGTATGTAATATCTTTTCTACTTCTGTACTCCATTTTTCCTTTAATCATTTAGCTGAAATAAAAACCAGACTTGCTGCCATGGTGACCACACGTGTCAGAGTAGAACTGCATTCCATAAGACTGTCAATGGCTATAATATTACAGAAGTGAGTGTCCAGGCCTTTCTTCTGCAGTGTTGCTGTGTGGATTTGAAGTACATCTTCTGGGATGCCTCCCCCAGGTGGCTTATATTCTTATCACTGCCATCTCTCTAAAACCTTGTATTGTCTCTATCGTAGCACTCTTCACATAGTACAGAAATTCTACCTTGCGTACTAGACCAGAAGTTCTCAAAGAGCAAGGGTTCTATCTTTCATTTATGTTCAGAAGAAAAAATGATTGTTGTTGTTGTTAGGTGCCGTCCAGTTGGTCCCGACTCATAGTGACCCTATGTACAACAGAAAGAAACAAGGCCTGGTCCTGCAGGCAAAATGGTCACAATCTTTAAAAAAACAGGAGGAGGTGGTGAACATATTTTTCACACATACACTGTTCTAGGTAAAAGATGTCTTATAATTTAGCTTGAGTTAACAGAGCTAAACACACTGAAACTTGTCCAAGAAGGCTAAACTTACTAAACATATTTAAGGTTTTTTCTTAGAAGATTTGCTTTAGAAAATTTGGCATAAAATAGATACTCTATGTTTAGAATTCTAACTAGATTATAAAATGTTTTGGAAACTTCTGAAAGTTTTTGGAATTGAATTAAATGATCAGTATTCAAATGCATTATAAATTTTCCTTTAGTAAGCCATACTCTTCACAGATTTCTAAATATTTAATAACAATAATAATGTCTATTTTTTAGAATTTTTTTATTCTATTAATTTTCTTTGAATATTTGACATTGTGTTTTGATAATCTCTTAGACATACACAATTTAAGCTTTACTAAACAATAAACTATCAAAATGATGTATATTCGTAATGACGCTTATGATGACGGAAGTAATAGAAGCTTCAACTACTGAGTGATTGTCATGTTCTGGTCAGATTATTAAATAACTCTATTCTATTGTAACATGGGTTTCTGTAGCACAAATTAGCTCCCAAGTGGATCAGTAAATAGAAAAATCATATTAGTATAATGAATAAGTCATATGTGGTTTTTCTTAGCACATTAGTATTTTTAGATTTTAGATCATAGATAGGATTCGCTAAATGCAAAGTAAGCTGAGTGGAATGGTTAATAAAAGAGGAATACAATACTGTACCCAACGTCCTTTCATCCTACCTTCTCCCTCTCTGCTCAGTTTGGCCATGTGCTCCATCTTGGAAGAAGTCTGTATATGGATTTTCAGAAAAAAAAATTTTTTTTTTTTATGTATATAGTATCCTTGTCTCCATAACTCAGTAGCCTCACGCTTTCCTTACATATATTTCTAATAAGTTATCTCTGTCTGTTTATATATATATAAAGTCCTAAGGAGCCCTGGTAGCACAGTGGTTAAGTGCTTGGCTGCTAACCAAAAGGTCAGTGGTTCAAACCTACAAGCGGCTCCAGGGGAGAATGATGTGGCAGCCTGTTTCAGTAAAGATTACAGCCTTGGAAACCCTGTAGGGCAATTTTACTCTGTCACTGTGAGTCGGAATTGACTCGATGGCAACTGGTTTTTATATGTAAAGTCCTAATTGTTCTGGTATTTCTTTAGTTTACTGGGAATCAATGTAACTTTTAAGGTATAATAATGTCATATCAGGATTGTTATAGTTTTTGTCAGTGGTCTGGAGAAGAGTTACCTGGATTTTGAATGGCTGACTTATCTCTCTTTTTCTCCATAACCACAATTTTGCTAAATGCGAGGTACTCGAGGAATGCCTAAGTCACTTTTAATCATAATGCCCAAGCTTTGCGTGCATTGTTCCATCTACTTGTAACAGACAAATAAGTATAAAAGGCAATTATCAAAATAGTGAATATCCACAATACATACTTTAAAAAGAACTTGGGAAGGATTTCTGTTTTCAAGTAATACATTTTATTTTTTAAGTAAAGTATTCAATTTTTCTTACAAGGTGTCTTAGTCATCTAGTGCTGCTATAACAGAAATACCACAAGTAGATGGCTTTAACAAAGAAAATTTATTGTCTCACTGTCCAATAGGCTACAAGTCCAAATTCAGGGCGTCAGCTCTAGGAGAAGCCTTTCTCTCTGTGTCAGCTCTGGAGGAAGGTCCTTCTTGTCATTTTTCCCCTGAACTAGGAGCCTCTCTGTGCAGGAATCCTGGGTCCAAAGGACGCTTCTACTCCTGGTGCCGCTTTCTTGATGGTATGAGGTCCCCATGTCTCTCTGCTGGCTTCTCTCTTTTGTATCTCAAAAGAGATTGGCTTAAGACATTACCTAATCTTGTAGACCTCATCGATATAACTGCCGCTAATCCATCGTATTACATCATAGTGATAGGATTTACAACACATACGGAAATCATATCAGAAGATAAAATGGTAAACAATCATACATTCAGACACGGGAATCAAGACCTAGCCAAGTTGACAGATATTTAGGGGGACACAATTCAATCCATAACAAAAGGATTATCACTGAAGAATGAATTATAATATGTTGGGATGTTTTATTTCGAATTTTACAGGAGAGATTTAGCTGAAGTCATTGTTTTCATAATTAGGTCACCTAAGAAAAAGATTTTGGAATGCAAATCACACTAAAAGAGATTCTCCTTTGGAATAAAAATACTAAAAGTTAGCTTTATCTAAATTTTAATTTATATTCTTGATGTGGGTAATTTTTCCACATATAAACTTGCTTAGTTTCTATGCTGTACAAATTTCAAAGAGAATGCAGTAGTTAACAATAATTGCTTACTGCATAAAATTTTTTTTAAATACCGAAAGGGGAAATAGTGACTGTATTCCTGTGTGACAAAGAATATAAATGAAACGGGAATCAACCCTGCAGTCCTTTAAGAGAAGGCACAATCCTGTTCTAGACCTGACTCTTATTGGCTCAATTTGTTCCCAGTGAACCAATCGTTGTAGCCAATGAGATGGGATATGCGAATAACTTAACCCAATGAGGCCCTTCCCAACCCTACAGGCTCAAAACAGGGGAGGCAGTTAGTTCCCAAAGGGAATGAAATGTTAAATATATGGACAGATAATCACCCTCATTTGTAATAATAGAAACACCAATTAAAAAGAGTTACAATTTCTTACCTATCAAATTGGCAAAGCTCCAAAAGTTTACAACAAACTCTAATGGAGTGGCTGCAGAGAGTCAGGCACTGCCGGATGTTGCTGGTCAGAGTACAAAGAACTATATATAATCCCCACGGAGTTAATCCCCATCAAGTTCACAATATCTGAAAAACTTGCATATGTCATTTGATCAGGAAATTCAACTTCTAAGAAGCCTACCCTGAAATTATACCTCCACAAACATGAAACAACCCAAACATCCATTAACTCTTTAGTTACTATTGGTTTAACTGTATAAAAAACTCACAGTTAGAGTCATTCCAACTCATAGCAACCTTATAGGACAGAGCAGAACTGCCCCATAGGGTTTCCTAGGCTGTAAATCTTTACAGAAGCAGACTGATGCTTCTTCCCCCCTTGGAGTGGCTGGTAGGTTTGAACCACCAACCTTTCGGTTAGCAACTAAGCTCTTTAACCACTATGCCATGCCTCTGGACCTCAGAAGTAGTTCTAATGCATTTAGCCTCAATGTGGGGACTTTTTAAAATGCATGAAGCTGAGAAGACCAGAGTTAGAGCCTCATTGTTGTGGAGGTTGAGCATTCTGTTAGGTGATGCTTCCTGGATACGTTCGTTTAGTAAATTTTTGCCTTTTCCCCTCTATGTCTGTGAGAAAAGGCTTGCGAGCATAATTTTGGCTTTCCTATGTGATAGTTAGGGAGCCCTGATGGGTTTGTTTTGGTTTTTCTGTGTCATATTTGGAAAACCAGAGATTCCCCATGTAACCTAATAGAAAGGCACCCACAATCAATTCTCTATCTAGTTCTTACTGGTGTATTGACATGCCACACCACAGATCAGTGGTTCCACTCACTCGCCTTATCAGCAGTTTGTATTACTAGATCATCTTTCTCAAAATCCAAATTACCACCCAAAAATTTAAACATGCTCAATTAGTAAGTATATATTTCAATACTGAAAACACATGTCATCCAAAAAAAAATTTTTTTAATAAAGATTGGTAATAGAAGGATAACAGGGCTATGGTTAAATAAAACGCTGGGCAGGTTTGAACCCAGCAGCCTTCTTTCTATGGGAAAAGATGTGGCAGTCTGCTTCTGTAAAGATTTAGGGCCTTGGAAACTCTATAGGGCAGTTCTACCCTGTCCTACAGGGTCACTGTGAGTCAGAATCAACTCGACGGCAGTGGGTTTGGTTTGGTTTTGATTGATTAAATAAATTACGGCATGTGGGCTATGAGTCGGAATTGACTTGACGGCACTGGGTTTACTGGGGACACAATGTACTATTCGGTGGCCATAAAAAAAGGAATAAGAAGATTTCTTTGTACTGATGTGTAGTGATATCTGGTATCACTGTTAGGGAGAAAAACTGAAAGTGCAGAGCAATGAATATTTTATGCTACTTCCGTGTAAGAAGCAAAGGGCACACGAACATATATACCTGCTTTTTTGGTAAGAAACAATTAAATGCTAAACCAGAAACTAATAAAAGTGGTCATCTATGGGGTGGAAGGTGACAAGGTGGAGGGAATAGGGATGAAAGCAAGAATTCATTAATATATCATTTTATGTTGTTTGACTTCTGAAAAAGACAGAAGCCTAGAAATTGAAAACAAGCTGAAATGAATAAATCTAATTATATATAAAATTGGTAATGTAATCGCAAGGAGAAAAAAAAAAGACTCTTTAAAGTGACATCTAAACAGAATGCTTTGACTCTATATTTGCAGTGGGATATATTCTAAGAAGAAAACAAAAATCAAGAAATCTTCAGCTTCACTCAATAATAAAAATATAGTAGAAGTAAATACGTAAAAATGTTTACAATTTTTGAACAGGGGTTGTGGACACATGGCTATTCATTCAAAAAAAAACATTTCTTCAGGTTTTTTTTTTTCACATTGGTATATTTGAAAATTTTCGTAATAAAATGTTGAAAATAAATTATGAACGTTCACTAAGACAAGAAATTTTGAGGCATGGTGGGTTGTCAGTTTGCTCCAAAGTTGATAATTTTACACAGTAGACTAAAGCACTCTCATGTCCCAAACCTAGAAAAAAATGTAGGAGACGGCTCTGTGTGCTGGGTATAGGGGCCAACACCACCAGGTGCTGTTGAGTCAGTTTCGACTCATAGTGACCCTGTGTGTGTCAGAGAAGAACAGTGCTTCATAGGGTTTTCAAAGGCTGATTTTTTTGGAAGTAGATTGCCAGGCCTTTCTTCTGAGGCATATCTGGGTAGACTCAAACTTCCTTTCAGTTAGCAGCAGAGAGCATTAACTATTGCACCACTTGGGATTCTGGATATAGGAAAGCACTGCTTAAACAAAACTACAAAACTATACATAATAAGGTTAAAAAAACTGATTAATTTGACTATACAAAAAGTAAACATTTCTCTCCAATGAAAGACAAAGAGAAAAAGAAAGAGGATAGAAAAGATATTTGCAATATCAGAAACAATGAAGTATTAATGTCCAGATAATAAAGAATTCCTGGAAACCACCAAAGATGACAAGAATTTCAATAAGAAAATGAGCAAAGGAAAGGAGAAATTTATGGAAGAGAAAGCTCAAAAGATGTTCAAGATCGTTAGGAATCAAAGAATTTAATTAAAACAACACAACAACACTTGAATCCTTACGGACTCCCAAGTGCTAAAAGGAATGTGGGGATATAACACAATCCACCACCAGTGGGAGTGGCAGCTGGTGCAAACATTCCCAAGAGCAAACATACTATAAACAATGACACAATAATCCCACTCCAGGTTTTATATCTCAGAAAAATTCTCAAGCAGGGAATGTTTACACAGTCAAAGCCATAATTCAGTTATTACATACCAGTAAGGCACACCTGTTGTTAAGATATTAAAATATGCTCATGCCATTTGGTGAAAAATTGCACAATTTTGCTGAGTGCCACCCCGCTGTTGAGCCAGTCACCTGGACTCTCACCTGGAACCGTTCACACTAATTTAGTAGCTAAATGAGTGATGCCTTGCCAGCAGAGTTTCCAGGAACTTGAACCATTGCTAAGACTCATGTCTGTCTAATTAATCAGGGCCTGTGAGGTACCAGTTATAAATATTTTAACATTGCGTTTGATCACGGCATTATCAGTGGTAATGGGGAGGTGAATGCGGTGTGGATGCCCATCATTGGGAAAAAGAATAGGAAAATATGGTGGAGCATCACGCAGTGGTCAAAAGCAATGGGCTATGCTCACACAGCAATATAGATACTGTGTGGATGTAGCACAGCTTACCCAATTAGTTTCCTTTGGCTAGGTATTCATATTGTTTCCAATATTTTGACATACAAATAATCTTGTGCAAATGTTGATATGATTTGTGGAAGTATATCTGAAGAGTAAATTCATAGTAATGGGAATGTTGAATCAAAGTGTAAATACATATATTATGTACAGTATGTGTCACTTAACATTCCCTATCCCTTCTGTGAAATAGGACATTATGAGATTTGGACATTGTGCGAATACCATATTATGGATGAAGGTCCTTTCAGGCATTCCCTTCCAGAATAAGGTCTTATCCGTATTAAAAAGTTGTTAGGGCAAATATCCTCCCTCTACAATTAGTTTATCTAAGGTTCCAAAAATTCTTCTGCTGCCTTTGTATCAGCACTCGCAGACTCACCACTCACCTTCATTATTGTAGCAAAAAACAGTGTTTAAAGCATTCGAACCACCCAGAGATAGCACTAACGTCAATACTGTAGTTTGGTCCTGCTTTTTCTTTAAGCATCTGGAACAAGCTCCGTGCCTTAGTGGTGATTATCAACGTGCTGAGAGGGATTCGCTTTTGTGTTTGGTCCACGTCATTTGCAATTTCTCCATATCTGACATAGGCCCTCTGGCATTTTTGTTAGCCTTGTAGGTTTCAGGGGCCCTGGTGGTGCAGTGGTTAAGAGCTTGGCTGCTAACCAAAAGATCAGCAGTTCATATCCACTAGCTGCTCCTTAGAAACCCTATGGGGCAGTTCTATTTTGTCCTACAGGGTTGCTATGAGTCAGAATCTACTTGATAGCAACAGATTTGATTTGGTTTGGTTTGGTTTGTAGCTTTCAATGGAGCTGATCCTTTAACAGGTTGGAGAATTTTTTGTTTGTTTTTGAAGATTGTCATGATTGTTGAGTGCAACACGCCTAAATCCACTACATCCCATCCTCCATTAAGGATTTCTGAGCTCTATTATAACCTTATGGGACCATGGACATATATGTGGTCAGATGTTGTCTGAACGAACGTTATATGGTACCTGGCTATATTTTTGTTAGGTATTTCAAAGTCCCTTCACAGGACAAAGGGTTTCTCTTTTTATATAGACTTTCTGGTCATGGTCTTGTAACTCCCACAAAATGATTGGATGGGACTATGCAAAAAAGGTGTGTAAAGCTCTTGCACAGATTGGTCAATTATTATGCAAACTAGGTGACTGTGGCCTACCAAGGTAATCGGTCAGTTTTGCCATCCTGCTAGGCTTAAAGGAGCCAATTCCACAGAGGTTGAGGGAGACCGCACTATCATCAAGAACAACAGCTGGGAGAGAAGAGTGTCCTTTGGATCTAGGGTCCCTGTGCTAAGAACCTGTTAGACCCAGAAGACAGAGAGAGCTGTAACATTACAGATGGTGCAAGATAGCATGAGACTGTGAGAGGTGGCAAGGCAGTGGCACATTCGGGCACTTGATGGCAGAGCCAAAAGAACGGTAACGCTTGAGCAGGGCAGAGGTCAGCAGCCAGAGGCCTGGCCCCAGTGAGGGCCGGCAGCAAAGATTGGAGTGAAGGGCCTGCCTGCCCACGTGGTAGAGAAGGAACTGAGAGCTCACTTGATTGGAAGCTGTCCTGACTGACAAACTGTATTCTATCTCCTGAGCTGTATCCTGTTACTTCCAAGTTGATGCTAAATCTGAGTTGTAACCTGTTTCTTCTCTAATAAACCCCATAATCATGAGTATGGTCTGTGAGTTCTGTGTGGCCATTGCAACTAATTACAGAACCCAGCAGAGAAGTAGAGAGTGTTGAGAAAGGGACGGCTAGTGTCAGAATTGGTAAAAAGATCAGCGAGTGGAGGTATGTCTGACCTCCGCCTTATAGTAATCAGCTTTGGCCTAATGCTGATTCTCATCATCCCCCTGAAGTTAGAGGACTTCTGCTGCTACCATATTATACCCTTCTATGGGAGCCGTTGTGTTTTGCATTCCTATCAGCAATTTTAGGAAAACCTAGTGGCACAGTGGTAAAGAGTTGGGCTGCTAACCAAAAGGTCAGCAGTTTGAATCCACCAGGCACTCCTTGGAAACGGTATGGGGCAGTTCTACTCTGTCCTATAGGGCCGCAAGAGTCAGAATCGACTCGACGACAATGGTTTTTTTTAGTATCAGCTATTTTGAGAGTCAGGCCCAGGAAGTTTGTTATACCAAGCTTCCAAGAATCAGATCATCCAGTCATATACTAACTATTATTGTTGTTGTTATTAGGTGCCGTCGAGTCGCTTCCAACTCATAGCAACCCTACGCACAATAGAACGAAACACTGCCTGGTCCTGAGCCATCCTTACAATCGTTGTTATGCTTGAGCTCATTGTTGCAGCCGCTGTGTCAATACACCTCATTGAGGGTCTTCTTCTTTTCTGCTGACCCTGCACTCTGCCAAGCATGATGTCCTTCTCCAGGGACTGATCCCTCCTGACAGCATGCCCAAAATATGTAAGACACAGTCTCACCATCCTTGCTTCTAAGGAGCGTTCTGGTTGTACTTCTTCCAAGACAGATTTGTTCCTTCTTTTGGCAGTCCATGTGTATATTCAATATTCTTCACCAATACCACAATACAAAGGCGTCGATTCTTCTTCGGTCTTCCTTATTCATTGTCCAGCTTTCATATACATATGATGTGATTGAAAACACCATGGCTTGGGTCAGGCGCACCTTAGTCTTCAAGGTGACATCTTTGCTTTTCAACACTTTAAAGAGGTCTTTCTCAGCAGATTTACCCAGTGCAACGCGTCTTTTGATTTCTTGACTGCTGCTTCCATGGCTGTTGATTGTGGATCCAAGTAAAATGAAATCCTTGATGACTTCAATCTTTTCTCCGTTTATCATGATATTGCTCATTGGTCCAGTTGTGAGGATTTTTGTTTTCTTTATGTTGAGGTGCAATCCATACTGAAGGCTGTGGCCTTTGATCTTCATTAGTAAGTGCTTCAAGTCCTTTTCACTTTCAGCAAGCAAGGTTGTGTCATCCGCATAACGCAGGTTGTTAATGAGCTTTCCTCCAATCCTGATGCCCCTTTTTTTTCATATAGTCCAGCTTCTCGGATTATTTGCTCAGCATACAGATTGAATAGGTATGGTGAAAGAATACAACCCTGACGCACACCTTTCCTGACTTTAAACCAATCAGTATCCCCCTGTTCTGTCTGAACAACTGCCTCTTGATCTATGCAAAGGTTCCTCATGAGCACAATTAATTTTTTTTCTATAATAATTATAGAAAAAAAATTAGAGGGACCAATTCCCCCATCGTTCTCAGTATAATAACCTGTACATTAAAGCAAAACATTATCAATACAGAAAGTGATACTTACAGATCAATTTAACTTATGGGTATCATGCAATTTTTTAAAGAAAACAAAACCATGAGTAATGTCAGAGGAAAAAAAAATAACACAATAAAATTAAGAGCACTGTTCATCAAAAGATATACTAAAAGGTTTTAAGAAACCTATCGGAAAACATATGCAATACAAATAATTGATAAAGGAGATGTATCAATCATATGTAAAGAATTTCTACATATCAATAACAAAAAGTCAAGCAACCTCATAGGAAAATGTTCAACAGATCATTTATGTTGATAAAACATTT
The DNA here is from genome assembly GCF_024166365.1 of Elephas maximus indicus. Classification (NCBI taxonomy): domain Eukaryota; kingdom Metazoa; phylum Chordata; class Mammalia; order Proboscidea; family Elephantidae; genus Elephas; species Elephas maximus. Next base: position 34,568,124 of record NC_064826.1, read on the forward strand.
GAAAAATGTTCAATAAATATGTGATAACATTAGCAATCTGGAAAATTCAAATGAAATCCACAGTAAGAGATTGTTTTACTCCCATGATATTGGCAAATTATCAAAATGTCCCTCAATACCAAGTGTTACGAGGATGTGGAGTAATGGTCATTCTCAGCTGCTGCTGACTGAAATATAAATTGTTGCAACCATTGTGAAAATAGTTTGACATTACTTAATAAAGTCAATTATACACATACCCTGCATTCCAGAATTTTTATTCCTACACATGTACTCTAAAGAAATCCTTGCTCTTGCATACCAGAATATATGCACACAAATATTTGTGGCAGCCTTTATTATAACATTAAAAAACTGGAAATAACCCCCATCAAAGAATAGAATGGATAAATACATTTTAGTACATTTATAAAATAGAAAACTAGACAGCAGTGCAAATGAATGAATGACAACCACACAAAACAACAGAATGATTCTCAAAAGCATACTTTTAAATGAAACTGTTATAGCAGTATTCTTACACAATGATTCTATTTATATGAAGTTCAAAACCTGGCAAACCTAAGCAATATATTATTTACATATATATACACGGGTGGCAAAGCTATAAAGAAAAGTAAGGGAAAAGATAAACACAAAATTCAGACTAGTGGTTACTTCTGTGGTGAGAGAGATCTGATCTGGGAGGGGCATGGCAGGTTTCTAACGCATTTATCATGGTGTATTTTTTAGGCCAAGTGGTGTGTACACAAGAGCCTGTTGGATTATTATTTTGTTGATTGCAGTTACATATTTTAGAAACTCTGCAAATTTATGGTGCAGAGCAAGGGTGGACAGCTGATAAATAATATAGAATAATAATTGAAAATCATTTTCTCAAAAGTAGATGATTTCTTCACTAGAAGACTCAATAGTAGATAAATATTGAAGTCATGAATGTCTTTACAGTGGATTAAAAACAACATCTTTTCATTCTATTTACTCCAAGCTCGTGCCAACATTTTACCTGGCTTGCCTTAATAGTAAAATCTAGGGCTCATTGTATATATAAATATCATGTTTTACTTCTTAACAATCCAATTTCCTCATTCAATTCTAAAAGCATGGGTCTAGAAGTCACCTCACCTAGTTAACTTACAAGATTCTCTGTCTTTCAGGATTCGGCAAAAAATGAGAAATGAAAGTTATCATTTGAATTTGAAAATCAGTCATGTGATAATGACTGATGATTAAAGGGATACACAAATGAAATGTTTTCAGGATGATTTCCTTTCCTTTGTTACTCTTTTTTACAGTCAAAGAATGTGACCAGATTAAGAGGTAATTGATCTTCTCCATCCCTGCTTAAAATCCTGTCTTAAAAAAGTGCCTTCTTTATGAAATCTGGTCCCCTGCTCTCTATTGGTGTGACGAGAAAGGAGTTTAGTTTTTATATCACTTGGTTTAAAAAAAAAAAAAAACTGTGATGTGTATGGGAATGTGTATGTCTCTCCAATACAATGTCTGTACGGTAAAATTTGATGCCCATCTTAAAGGATTTCCTGCTTGTGAAATTAAATGAATACTGTATTTATACTATTAGGTGAAGTTTCCAACATTTGGCTATTTTTTGGTTAGTAGACTCGAAAACAATCTATCAAATTCCTTTTTCAGCTTCCTATGAATAGTCCACAAGTATTCCTCACTTAGGAATGATTTGGTTTGCATGGATTGGCATGCTTTCTACTCCATGAACAAGGTGGCTTACATAGACCGTAGGAGAGTACTTGCAGTGCAGGAACACTTTGGAAGGGCTGGCTCCTTTGCCTCAGGCAATGCCAGTAAGTCTTTTTTACTACATCCTCAAAGACTCAGACAAACCTTGCTGAAACCTACTGCTGCTTGCTCTAGCAGAGATGCCTTGCTCACAGGTTACTGGGACAGTGAATTCTCTGTGGTTTAAACCTAAAGCGTTCATGGTCTTACAAATCATACAGATTGTCTCCTAGCTATCTGTACATTTCCTTCTGCTGCACAAAATTTATTCCCTATGGAAGAAAAAGGAAGGTTTTGTAGAAATGCATTTTTGGAAATGTTTCCTTCCCCTTGCTGTCTTCCACCCAATACCCCCAAATCCATTTCTGTTGATAGCTGATATCTGTATGAAGAGCAAAGCTTATTTTCAAAGTCATGGGTACTCAGTGATGGGTGCTCACACTTTCTGTATTAAGATAAGCCAATTGGGACCAGTGTTCTTTCTCTCAAACAAGGGGTCTGGACTCTGCCTAAGTATTTTTGCTTACAACTCTCTTTTACAGAAGGTTTTTAATTAATTAAAAGAATCAATGTAAAATTAGTTTATTTCTATTAATAATCAATTATGTATTTAATATTGACATACCAAAATGGGTTTTATTTTTCCGTCCCTCTGTATTCTCTCAAAGAGGGCTCATCTCTTCTCATAACTTGAATTATCACCTCTACGAACGTGTGTGTCCTTTCTCCTGCGCCCTGGTTCTTTCTCTTCAGCTTGTGTTCTGTCTTGAGCTCTAGTTTGACTTGTTAAATCATGTTGGAGTCTTCTTGGATGATATGGCATCACCCTAAACTAAACGTCTGCAAACCTTACTTCATGATCTTTCCCTGTTACTGCTGTTAGGTGCCACTGAGTCGATTTTGACTCATAGTGACTCCAAGTGACAGAGTAGAACTTCCCCATAGGGTTTTCTTGGCTGTAATCTTTACAGAAACCCATGGAGCCACTGGGTGACTTTGAACCTCCAACCTCACCGTTAACAGCCAAGTGCTTAACTGTTTGCACCACCAGGGCTCCCTAGCCCACTTCAAATTGGTTCTCCCTCTACTATCGCTATCAGTTACACCATTGTTTTTCTTATCACCATAACTGTCCTAAATGATACCATTAAATCTTGTCAGTTCTTCCATTGAATTATCTCTCTTATGTATATCTTCTTCTTTCTTCCCACTAACACATCTGTAGTTTAAGCTTTATCTATCTCATTTTGGATTACTGTTACAGCTTCCCTGTTGGATTCTAAGTCCCCACTCTTTCTGGGCTCTAAGCCAATGTAGTCAAAAGTAGAAGAAGCAGGTGGTACTGTCACCTCAGGCAGGCGGACAAGTTCAGAGGCCTGGCATTCAAAGGCTCAGACAGCAAAAGCAGCACTGGTGAGCAGAGTTGAATTATCATATTATAATATAAGGCCTATTTCTCTCTTCCCTATTTTATACTGTCTTGTGGATATAGCCATTCCTAGGCAAGAATTATACCTCTAATAATGTTAGATTTTTCAAAGGTAGTTCTTTTCCTGGTTGAGAAAGGAACAGAGATCCAAGGATTGAATCATTTTATTAGTACTTCTCTATTACCTACTACATTAAGTCTAAACATTTTTGCCATCAGCTCATGGCTCTGGATAATCTAGCTGATCTAACATGTCCAAATCTATTTCTTAAAACTTTCCAAGATGAACCATCCACCAAATCATGTCAGTATCCATAATGGCCCACATGATATTCCAATTTCTATCTTTGCATCTATCCATACTGTTTTTTCCAGATTACCTTAGCATTTTTTTCCATCTTAATAAAACCTATTTACTCTTTAATGCCGCATTCTAGAGTCTCTTATCTCATGAAACTGTGTGTTATAACCAATATTGATCTTCACCCTAGTATTGTCCACTCTATTAGTCTGTGTCACCAGATGACATATTGACTATTGTTATCCACTCAGTCATTCCACACATATTTATGGAGAATATTTTACAAGATTTTGAGTCTATATAATCAAAGACATAGTACCTACTCTCAAGAAGCTAGCCTTCACTTGAATGAGGAGATATAGGTTTTAAAAAAAAAAGCCAATACCACTTGCAGGAGTCATAGAACTTATTTATAAAAAAAAATTTAGAGCTGAGTATTAAAAAGTGAGTATAATCTTTCCACGTTGCAAAGAATGGGAATTCCAGAAGACTTAATTGTGCTCATGAGAAACCTTTACATAGATCAAGAGGCAGTTGTTTGGATAGAACAAGGGAATACTGAGTGGTTTAAAGTCAAGAAAGGTGTGCGTCAGGGTTGTATTCTTTCACCATACCTATTTAATCTGTATGCTGAGCAAATAAGACAAGAAGCTGGACTATATGAAGAACGGTGCATCAGGATTGGAGGAAGACTCATTAACAACCTGCGTTATGCAGATGACACAACCTTGCTTGCTGAAAGTGAAAAGGACTTGAAGCAGTTACTAATGAAGATCAAAGACTACAGCCTTCAGTACAAATTGCGCCTCAACATAAAAAAAAAAAAATCCTCACAACTGGACCAATGAGCAACGTCATGATAAACGGAGGGAAAAATTGAAGTTGTCAAGGGTTTCATTTTACTTGGATCCACAATCAACAGCCATGGAAGCAGCAGTCAAGAAATCAAAAGACGCTTTGCATTGGGCAAATCTGCTGCAAAGGACCTCTTCAAAGTGTTGAAGAGCAAAGATGTCACCCTGAAGACTAAGGTGCACCTGACCCAAGCCATGGTGTTTTCAGTCACATCATATGCATATGAAAGCTGGGCAATGAATAAGTAAGACCAAAGAAGAATTGACGCCTTTGAATTGCGGTGTTGGTGAAGAATATTGAATATACCATGGATTGCCAAAAGAACAAACAAATCTGTCTTAGAAGAAGTACAACCAGAATGCTCCTTAGAAGCAAGGATGGTGAGACTGCGTCTTATATACTTTGGACATGTTGTCAGGAGGGATCAGTTCCTAGGGAAGGACATCATGCTTGGCAGAGTACAGTGACTGCAACAATGAGTTCAAGCATAACAATGATTGTAAGGATGGCTCAGGACCGGGCAATGTTTCTTTCTATTCTGCATAGGGTAGCTATAAGTCAGAACTGACTCAAAGGCACCTAACAACAACAACATAATTTTTCCAGATGCATCAGAGAAGTAAAGAGCACTCCAGGAAAATTAAATTATTTCAGCGTACACTACCTACATACCTTCATGTCTTCAATTCTTAATCTTCTGTATCCCTAATGGTGAACAAGAAAGACCTGAGCACAAACATGGGACTCTCTGTGTCCTTTTTATATGTAATTGAGTAAATTGCACGACTTCCCACAGTAAAGGACTGCAAAGAGAGAAGAAAGTAGAATCAATTTGGGCTGAACTGACCAATGGTAAACTGATTAGCTAAATGAGTCCGATTACAAAGAGACACATCCTAGAGAAGTCTGCTGGTCATCTATGAGTAGCAGGAAGAGTTCAGGAGATGATGGTTGTGAGAAGTGGCATGTCTGTGGAGTTGCTATGAGAGTATCTTCCACAGTAAGAAAAAATTGGCATTTAAAAAAAATTGCTTTCATTCTAGGATAATTGTGAAGCACACAAGTAATAAAAGTCTCAAGTTACTATTGAATTCTAGCTTGTGCTTGGGCAGACAGTACAGCCTGAAGGGGTTGCTTTCTACAAGAGAAGCAGTACATATAATGGCTGGACTACTCTCCCCAAGACTGGTATGTAGAGAATTCATTTGGCAGAAATGTGGGTTTTAGAAGGCAGTGTTTTCAATGCAACAGCTCCCTTTAACCTCAGTAAAGTTACTAAAAACCAGGAAATACTGTCTTTCATTGAATTTCTTATAGAAAATGCAGAAGAGAATGAGCTTTTTGTTTGCTCCAGGTGGAAAACTAGACAGCACTCCTGGATGCAGAAACTTGTAGGCAGAGAAAAGCACTGGAAATAAGATATGAGTAACTTATGAAAATTGTTGGGAGAAATATGAGGTATCATAGCTTGGAAGATATAATATCTCTCTCTGGAGCAAAGGGCAGGTTTGCTTCCAGCCTTGAGAGATAAAGTATTTTTCTCTGGAACAAAGGGCAGTCATGCTTACTGCTCATTATGAAAGATTTGAGTTTCCTAAACTCCAGGGTTCCTCTCCTGTAACGTAAACACAGAGTTTGCAGGTATCATTTTCCTTCTTCATACTGCTCTATGGGAACTGGAGTCTGGTACACTAGGGCACAGGCTGATATTTGTCTACTGTTACTGTTGTGACTAATAAACAGTCCTTCATCTCTAATACAAGAGCCTTGTGCCTTCTACAAGCATTCATGAAGCTATGGTAGACAGATCACTGGTTGTCAGGGATCGCACATGAGGGAGGGGGTTACCGTAAACAGATAAAAAGGAACTTTTATGGTGATGTAAATGGTCTATGTTAAGATTCTCGTTATGGTTGATTGTCAAAACTCACACATTAATTGTATACTTAAAACTGGTGCGTTTTGTTGTATGTAAGTATACCTTTAGAAAACTGACTGAAAAGGAACAAAAAAATAACAAGGCAATCAGTCAAAAAAGCAAGTCATAAGTCAAATAAAGAGTTTGACATTTTTAAAAAAATGCTTGACTACTTTTATTTTGACTGACAACTATTTTTGACTGATGTCTAGTTTTTGGACTGATTTGACTGTTCATCAGTCAAACTATTCAAACAGGTTTGTGCACGTGGACACGACCTTCAAACAGAATCATCCTTTCTAAATGTACGCCTGAGGTTGCCAAGCTATGAATGAACTATATGTAAATGAAGAATATAATTTAAAAAATGACAGAGGGCACTAAAGCTGGAATGGAAATCTAATTTCCATTTCTATTCTTACCCAGCCTCATGTAGTTTCTAAAGGTAATAACAATCTCTATAGAGTCAAATAATAAAGTTTGGTTGGAAACTAAGCTATTACACACAGACACAGGTTGAAAATATTTTAATATTCAAATATCAAAACTCAAGTTAGCATTGGAAAAATCCTATCCAAAAACTGTTTTTCACCTTAGGAAACTTTCAAAATTAATTAAACTAACTGAATTAAAATTTCTCTAAAAATTTTAAAATGCATAAACCCTTTGTTCATTTTAATATTGGGAGCAGAGTTCACAGAGGTTATTTTGAAAAGGGTCCAGGCATCAGTTGATGTCGGTTTGGCCAAGAGTGGTAGGATTAGAGGAGCAGATTCTGTGTATATATATTTTTGTAGAGTTCACAGAACTTGCTGATGGTTTTAATATGGACTGTGAATGAAGAACATGGTCAATGGTGGCTCCATTTTCTGAGTTGGAAAAAAATGGCGGAGAACTGTCGAGAAGTAAGTCTAACTTACTTAGTCTAACTTGGACATCTTGGGTTTGAGATGCCTATTAGATATCCAAGTGAAGAGGTCACGAGGCTGTTGAAATCTCAAGTCTACTATTCAGGGGAAATGTGGGAAGTAGAGATATACTTTTAGAAGTTCTCAGTTTAATAGATAAACATAGCTTAAAGGCACTGGCTTGAAACAGATTTCCTAGGGACCAAATGCAGATGGAAGAGAACATTGAGTCCTGGGGCATTCCAGCCTTTAGAGATCTGCAACCAAAGAGACTGAGAAGGAATAACAGCAATTATACAAAAAATAAAAAGAGTATGAAGTCCTAGGAGCTCATTGAAAAAGGAATTTCAAGGAAGAAGTAATCAACTCTGCCAAATATTGAGTGGTCAGGTAAGATACAGGCAAAATATTGACCTATTGACTTTTGCCAGGTGGAGGTCATCACTGACTTTGATAAGAGAAGTTTCATTGTAGTGGTTGGAATGAAACTGATCAGAATTTTTTTAGTGCTGTAAATCAATTCTTTCCATGTTCCTCTAAGTAAAAACACTAAATATAATAACACGGGCTATATCAATAAAATAGGCTTTTTTGTCTGTCTGAAACAATTATTTAGGAGCCCATTTTCTTGTCTGATCTTTAAATGTGTTTAAAATAATTTTTATATGTGCCACGATTAAATTATAGCTACTATTCTTTTATAGGAAAAAAATCTCAATAATATCTAATCAATACAAATCCTATTTTTCCTACAAAAAGATTAATACACCTATAAAATAAGGTAAGAAAGGCAAAGGCGACAATGGATGGAAACATGGTTTTATGTTAATTATGTTCAAATAAAGAAGCAAAGCAGCAGGGAAGCAATATGACAGGAGCGTGAAAGCTTTGCAGTCAGGTGGGTGTGGGTGATTGTCCTGTCTTTGTCACTTACTCACTGTTTGCCCTCAACCTCCATTTCCACATCAGTAAAATTTGTATTATAATACTCGCCTTATATATTTAGTCTGCATTTTATGTGCCGGAAAGTCAGTAGTACCCGACACGTAGTAATGAATAAGTTATGACTGTTGGTGTTATAACTAATTTCTTCTTCATATTGAACATATATGTACCTACCCTGCACGTGTAAAAAAAGTTTTGTTTTTTTTCACATTGAACATAAAAACTACTGAACAAGAAAAAAATATCAGCTAAGAGTGAGTAGTAAAATAGCTTAATGATTTGCTATATTTTCAGTGCCCATTGTGAAAGATGAGTCCAAGTATTCCAAACCTTTAATTATTCTATTAAAAAAAAAACAACTGTCGGCCTTCGAGTCAAGTCTGACTCATAGTGCCATACTAAATAACAGGCATTTGGGCAGATTTGGATAAAACATATTTCTGTAATTTATTTAACTATTTCACTGTATTTTTAGTCTTCACAGGAATTTAAATTTCAGTGTCGATCATAAAGCTGGCTCCTAGTGGGATTTTGGAGCCCTGGTGGCACAATGGTTAAGAGTTGGGCTGCTAATCAAAAGGTCAGCAGTTCGAATCCACCAGCCACTCCTTCGAAACCCTGTGGGCCAGTTCTACTCTGTCCTATAGGGTCACTATAGGGTCCCTATGAGTTGGAATTGACTCAATGGCAATGGGTACTGGATCCCTGGTGGTACAGTGGTTAAGAGCTTGGCTGCTAACCAAACGGCTGGCAGTTTAAATCCACCAGCTGCTCCTTGGAAACCCTGTGGGGCAGGGCAGTTCTACTCTGTCCTACAAGGTCGCAATGAGTTAGACTCAACTGGACAGCAATAGGTTTGATTTTTTTTTGGTTTGGTAAATTTCATAGTAGTATTTTATTAGTTATATCTTATTTATAAAGTATCCTACATTATTTATGTGAATATTTGATTTCTATTATAAGTCATATTGTGATCTTTTTGCATAAGAATAAAACCACTGATTTTAAAGCAAAAAATTTCTAAGTGCATTGGACGTTTAATATCAGATCCCAAGAATTTGGAAAACACATTCACTACAACTTCCCTAGTAATCAAAGATATACAACTTCAAAAAACCATGACTTATCTTCAGGTTTTTAAGGTGGAAGCTGATTGTTTGGCTATTGTCTCTCACCTCCACATTCACCCACCCCTCAAATTCTGAGGCTGAGACTATGGGAACAACACTTCCCAGACTCCTTGCACATGGCTCTCTTCTAAGGAAAGTACTAGAAAGAGACTGGAAGTTAAAAGAAGGGAGATAGGACTTCTTTATTCCTATGCATTTGCTGTTCCTGTCAGCATCACTTGAGCTGTAATAGTTCACTCTAGCACTGGGAGTTAAGTTTTGTTCTCCAGCTTCTTTCAGTATTTCATGACCAGCCTCATCACACGCCCTTAGAAACACGAGGAGAAGCCGATGGTTCAAGCCCAAGGTCTGCAAAGCATCTCCTCTGACTCCTGGATTTGGATAAACCCAACCTCTTCTATTTTCCTTCCCCAGTCTGAGAATTAGTAACTACTTCTTACAGGTATTAACTCTATGTTATCTCAGTATTCCCATTTTGTTCTTTTACCCTTTACCATCTATGTAATAAATTACCTACATTAAACTCCCTCCTTTAAAATACCTAGTGTGGTTTCTGTTTATTGACTGGACCCTAACTGATTCAAGGTTAAAAAACACAAACCCATTGCTGTCAAATAGATTCTGACTCATAGCGACCCTATGGGGCAGAGTAGAACTGCTCCATAGGGTTTCCAAGAAGTGGCTGGTGGATTCGAATTGCCTACCTTTTGGTTGGCCGCTGTAGCTCTTAACCACTATGCCACAAGGTAGACACATTAAAACTGATGTACACTAATTACTGGTATCAGTGTACATTTGCGTAAAATCTTTTGAAAAGCAGTCCAGCAATACCTGTTAAGAGCCACTACAATGATCAGACACTTAGACTTATTAATCCTAAACGTATCAGTCAGCTTTTGTTGCAGTAACAAGCCAACCCCAATCAGCAGTGGCCTACAACAATAAAATTTATCTTTTGCCACATTATGTGCTGGCTATATGGACTACAGCTTTGCTCCCATCTGCAGAATTGCTTCACATGTGTTCTTAATCTAGGGCACAGGCTGAGAGAGATACCCTTTTCCAGGACCTGCTATTCTGCTAACCGATGTGCCAAGCCAAAACATGTTAGTTTCTTCTAAAAATCTTGTCAGACTAGCACACTGTTATTTCAACTCATATTTCATTGCCCCAAACAAGTCATGTAAACAACATTGACAATGAGACAAGAAACTTTAATGAGGCAAGAAGGCCCCTCAAGTCAAATGGTAAAGGGTATGGACATGTAATCCTCCTACTTGGAAGGGACAGATGGTTGGAAACAAGAATGCATTCTACCACACTACTGTCGGTAATTTCTCCTAGAAATTCAGGTACTTTCTAAATAACTCAAAGGCTCAAAAAAATATTACTCACAAGGATTTTCAATGCAGGATTAATTATACTGGTAAAATTTGTAAATATTCAATAATATAGTCAAGAATCTACAAATTTTAGTTCAAGATGATTATACAGCTACTAAAAATGATAATATATCTACAATTAAAATTATTAGAATGTCAATGCAAAGAAAGAAAATATTTAAGTATAACTGTACAATACAGTCTACATACAGACAACAGCTAGAAAGAAATTCTGAAAAATGAAAACGAACGATAAGCACAGGATGTGTAAGGCAGTACAGTCGTCAGTCACTATGAGTCAGAATCGACTGAATGGCACACAACAAAAACAATAGATTTACTGCACGCGATATTCACTAGAACAAGAAATACTGTGCTTTCTAGGCAGTGGCAACATTCCAATGTGAAAAAAAAATTGGAGGGATTCCCATTTAACTTCCAATCAGAGATTATAAAATGACAAGTTCTAAAATGTAATCCTTTTTTTAATCAATAAAAATGGGATTTAATTAAATGCACGCAACATTTCCATTTGAAATCTGTAGTCAAATCAACAGTTCTTTTGTCATACGGTTAGTGTGACTAGACCTGTGCTAGGCGCTGGCAAGAGGAAGACAGCTTCTGTCTGTCAGGTGATTCAATAACTAGATGTTTTGTTGTGATTGAATGATAACTCTAACGATTGCCTTAATTCCTCGTGATCCAGGTTTGATTAATAATACTATAATATAGAGTGTACTTATTTTAGATTTTTTAAATCCCTTTTTTTTTTTTAGGTGAAAGTGATATAAAATAAGTAATGATGAAGTCCTAATGAAAAACAAAACTACTTCTTTTTACAAAGTACCCAATATTTTGAATGAAAAGTATGATTATATTCTCCTGATTCAATATATTGAGATTGTTTGCCGTATACATTCAGAATTTATTATAACAGTACACATATTTTAGCAATGACATATTAATAGTTATTTTCTAATTCTTTTATTATACTGATATTCTGATGACTTTTGAAAACATGGAAAACCTACCAAGTATTTACCAATAAAATATAAAAACAGAATTAGTCAAGTTTTTACAAATAGATAAGTTACCTTTAACCGTAAAATGAACACTTCTTATAAAGACTTTTACAAGGCTAAATATTCCAAATACAATATCACACATTTGTTCTCCTCTAATTTTTTTTTTTTTAATCAACAAAAGAGAATCCTCTTTTACATTGTTAATTTCATAGAGTTTTTCAATTCTCTCATATTGCCAGGGAATCTGTTAGTAAATTTAACACGTCCAGTCTTCTAAATGGTACTTCAGTGGCTTGAGTTACTTCAACTACGAATAAGGAAAACATGCTCCCTTTCTACAAAAAAGATCAGACCTATAGTTTTTTTTTGTTTTTTTTTTTTTGTTAGTGAGCAAAAATCTCCATTATTCTTTCATTTTTAAAATTATCAGTGGGCCATGTTTATGCATCATGGTGGTTGAATAAAATTACTGTACAAGACTACAGCCCCTGGACACTCTGCTAACTCAGAGCTGAAACCATTCCTGAAGCCCACTTTTCAGACAATGATTAGACAGACCTATAGAACAAAAGGAAGCCCTGGCTGGTGTAGTGGTTAAGAGCTATGGCTGCTAACCAATAGGTCAGCAGTTCAAATCTACTAGGCATTCCTTAGAAACTCTATGGGGCTGTTCTAATCAGTCCATTGACTCAACGGCAAATGGGTTTGTTTTTTTTCAGTAGAGCAAAAAATAACACACAGAAGAACATGCTTCTTTGGTCAATCAGATATAAAAGACTAAATGGGCAATTCCTGCCCAAGATCAAGACAAGAAAGCAGGAAAGGATGGGTAAACTGGACAAATGGATACAGGGAACCTGGGGTAGAAAGGGGGTAGAGTCCTGTCACATTGTGAGGATTGCAACCAATATCACAAAACAATATGTGTATACATTTTTGAATGAGAAGCAATTGAGCTGTAAACTTTTGCTTAAAGCACAATAAAATAAATTAAAAAAAAATTACTGGACAACATGAATTGGGAATCTAGATCATCCTCTTCACCCTACCCATGAAAGTCTTAACAATCTGATTCATTCATATTATCCCAGGGTTTTCATAAGAAACCATACGTAGTTCATCCTCATTCAGCTAAGACCGTTTGCCATGCTCCAAAACCAACTGACTAGCATTGTTCGATTCAGTGAAAAGAAATCCAAGTGGCTTTTTTTTTTTTTTTTTTGTAGAGCTAAAAATATAGGTATTGTCAGAATTGTGCTCATGCCTTGTCAAATTTTACTATCACATCATGAACAGAATTTAATAGGAATTCAGGCAGTAGACCTGAAGTGAAAGGAAAATTGCATATGTAATGATGTTTTAGTTACCTCTAGCTGCATTTATAAACAAATATTCAGATGTTTTCCTTTATTTCTTAATAGAACAAATAAATGTCCTTAATATTTTATTTTTAAAAAATAATTAATCAATTTGCTAGCTGATTCAAATAGGAAATCCACATCAGAATAATCATATGAAAATTTACCATAAGAACCTAAATCTTAATGAAAATTTCCAAAATTTCAAAATCTAAATCATACATTTTTTTTTTTTTTGGTCAAATTTAACTTCCCCATGACTAAGAGAAAACAGATGGCAAAAAAAAAAATCTGAATCTTAAACAATTGTATATATTTTCCTGCCAAAACCATTACTTATAAAAAAGCGAAAGTTTTCACTAATATTTATATTCTTTTTTGTTTGCTTAAATATTCTCCTAATAGTAAAAATTTAAGGACTTAAAATTTTGACTGGACCATAAAAAAAGTGTGCTTTTTAAAAAATAATTCAGTAAATACCAGTAGTAATGAATGTAGTTTCTTCTGATACTTAACAATTTTAGATACTTACGTAGACTTATTTTCATTTAATTTTACATAGGTTTCCTTTAATAGGTAGCCTCAATAGCAGTATAGTACTCTACTGGGATATAGTACAGTATCCTAGAATTATTTTATAATCAATTCACATTGGATTTTTTTGAGTGTTGACCTAATAACCCAGGATTATCAAGAAAAATTAGGATGACACTTAGCCTACAGTGGATATTGGTAACTCTTACATTGCAGGAGAGTTTAGTAATACATTTAGCCAAAAATGATCACTTAACTTGATTCCATGCTTAGGAGAATCATTTTTATATAAAAACTGCCATCTTTCAAATAATAGTAAAACACAAAATGTAGGTGTGTTAAAACAGTAGAACAAGGGTCAGCATACTGCCCTCGGGCCTTAGCCCACCACCTGTTTTTATAAATAAGCTTTCATTGGAACACAATAATGGCTATTCATTTCCAAATGATCCTTGGCTGCTTTCACGCTGCAATAGTAGATATGCAGTTGCCATACAGACTTCATAGTCCACAAAGATGGAAATATTCCCTCTCTGGCTCTTTAGAGAAAACGTTTGCTGACCCTTGTAACAGAACTATGTCAACTACTTCCGAATGTGGTGTAGGCACATAAGCTGGTTAGGCAGTTTTGCTGGTTAGGGATCAAAGGTGTAGAATATATATTTGTCAATAAATATTCTTTGATGTACTTCACATCTCAAGAAGGCAAACTACAAGTATGAGAATTACAGTTAGAACTATCAACTCCCAGGAAATCATTAAAGTAGTTGCAGACTGTGCTTCATGGAGATTTCTTAAAGTCCAGCAGAAAATTGTCTCTCTTTTACCCGCAGAAGACTAGACTGGTTAGTCTCGTGAAGCCCTGTCCAGCCTTGAGTCTGTCTCAGCACGGCCAAGGAGTTTTGCTTTCAGTCAAGTCAAAAACGTGTCTACTAACCCCAGTAAATTCTTCTAAATGCAAAACGCCTGACATTCTTAAAAGTAAACATACTGTCTTTTCCTCTGGTTGATACCGTTGGGTCAAATAATGACACTTCCTCTGACGTTGACAGTGGAGAGTACAGTCGAATGTCAGACTAAGATGAGAGACTGTGTTCTAGGAAAAATTGGATCAAGAATCCCCTGATACCACATCAGCATTTAACAGGCCAAACTCACCTGCCATTCTAACGTGCACTAAAGGACAGACTAGAATCAATGAATCCATCACCAAACAGGATTCAAAACACGTTTTGTTTGTTTAAACATCAATAGTCAGAATGCTGGTCCTTGTTACCTAATGGCAGCTCAACGGAAAAAGTAACGCTAAGGCCTAAGCACAGGAAGCAATGTATACAATACCCAAAACTAGAAATTTTCTTTTTTCTTCCCCAAATGCTTTCAGGATCATAATCTACTTTTTCTCCTCATTTTTATTCCTTTGGTGACATTCAAGTCCCAGAAAATGTTTTTGAAAGCAATTATATTTCTAAAGCAAGTTTTCCCAAACTCCCAAAGCTTAACTTTTCAGCTTAAAATATCATGTTTTAAAAGGTGTTGGCATTCAGTTTTACCTAACAAATAGCTGGGTCTTGGAAAGGAAAAAAATCTGACAGTTTAACAAGACAAAAGTGTGTGTGTGTGTGTGTGTCTGTAGGGGGGCTTATTATTTTGGTTTAAACCATTGACTTATTTGAACAAATTAAAAAAAAAAAAAACTTTATGTGAATTGTAAACTTCTACTTCGGCCTGTTTTTTACATCAAATAATTAAATGATTCTAAGTAAAAGTTATACTTTTGAAACTATTTATTTGAAAAGGAGACTCAAGCCATATATATATGTGTATATATATACACACACACCAGTTTTTGCTTTTTCAATTGTTAAATACAGTCTTACTCTCACATTCCTGTGTTTGTCTAAATACATACAAATGATGCTTATAAGAATAAGAAGTTCCTAACAACAAAATAAGAATTTTGAAATAAATTGAAAAAATATATATTTTTTTTCTAAAACTATCTTTTACTTTCAGACGTGATAGTATATCTGGAACTAGGTGCTCTCCTGCCATAAATAACTGAAAAACAGATATTAACCAGCTATCAGGAGAAACTGAACAGCAGGCAGTACAGGGCTGTTAACTCTAAAAAAAACTCTAAAAGAAGGGAAAAATGAAGGGAGCTCTATGACTGCCTTGACTTTCTATTAGGAGGCATTTTCCATATCAGTTTATAGAGAAGGGAACTCATGTAGAGCATAGTAATCTTGCTGAGCTGAGGAGAGAGAGACTTGAATTTAGAGTCTGAGGGGCACACGTGGGGTCGCCATAAGTCGGATCAACTGGATGGCAAGTGGTTTTTGGTTTGAGAAGGCTAGAATTTGTGCAGCAGAATTACAAAAGAAGAGAAAAATGTACCAGGAAAAGATTGTCCCTTTAAATCTTCACCTGAAAACTAAGATATTCAGTGTCAAGAGAGTATACAAGGCCAGACAGAGAATAAGGGGGAGGGGGGAATCAACTAGCCTGAAGCTGTAAGGCAAACAATTTAGAGAATAGGTAGGGCTGGGTGCTATTCCAGTTCTGACCAGGGCATCTCATAGAGTTCCCATAAAAAAATGCCCTTGGGGTAAAAAAATCCTAGAGTAAAGGTTACTTGAGACTCATCGTGACAAAGCTTAAACAAGGGAAAGGGTCAAGTTAACCTACAAACAACTACCTGCCAAAACAATATTCAACTCTTTAGAGGAAGTCAACAAAATTCAGACACTTAACAACATAACATAGACCATCACGATGTAGAGCTTTTAATCCAAAACTACCTGGTAAGAGAACAAGGAAAAAAATGCAATGCAGAAACTGGAAGGGAAAAGACAATAGAAACAGACTTAGAAATGGCAAGATAGTAGAATTAGCAAACAGAGCTTTAAAACAGCTACAAAAAAAAAAAAAGAGAGAGATTTTAAGGGAAATATGAACATAACAAGGAAAGGGATACTCATAGTGACCCTAGAGGACAGAGTAGAACTGCCCCATAGAGTTTCCAAGGAGGAGTTGGTGGATTTGAACTGCCAGGCTTTTGGTTAGCAGCCAAAATCTTAACCACTGTGCCACCAGGGTGCTCTCTCTCTCTCTCTATGAACTATTAGAGATGAAAAATGTATCTGAAGGGAAAATTTTATAGATGATCTGACTGTAGATTGAACACTAAGGATAAAAATATCAGTCCAAGTGGAAACACACAATAGGAACTATTCAAACTGAAGTGCATAGAGAAACAAAAGCTGACAAAAACTAATATCCTAGCACCCAAATCTTGATTTCTAAATAACATTCTCCAGTTAAAGTACTGAAACTCATAAAGGAGTTTAGCAAGGTCACATGATATAAAGCCAATATACACAAATCAATTTTACTTCTATATATTAGCCATGGCCCATTAGAAATAAAAATTAACATGGAAATTAAATTTATTTATAAAAATAAACTTTTAGAAATATGTGTCAATTCTCCCCCAAATCATCTATAGAGTCCAGGTAATCCCAATCAAAAAACATGTACAATCTGATTTCAAGACTTCATATGAACCCGTACTCATCAAGACAGAGTGTTATTTCTATAAGAATAGACAAATAGGCCAACCAAATAGGAGAGTCCAGAAATAGACTCCCACAAATATTATCAATTGATTTTCAAGTATGATGTGAAATAATTCTCTGGGGAAAGGATAGTCTTTTCATTAAATGGTATAGCCTATCCATGGTGGGGGGGTGGGAGGGGGACAACTAAATCTCAATCAACATCTCATATCATATACAAGAGTTAATTTGAAATTTATCATAGACCTAAACATAAAAATAAAATCATAAAACTTTTAGGAAAAAAACATAGAAAGTCTTCACAACTTTGGGAGTAGCCAAAGATTTCTTAGAATTGCAAAAAGAAAAAAAGTATAACCATAAAATTTTTTAAAAAACTGATTTAAATTAGACTTCATCAAATGTAAAAATTTCTGCTTTTCCAAAGAGATTGTTCAGAACTTGAAAAGACAAGCCCACAGACTGAGAGAAAATATTAGCAAAACATATATTTGATAAAGGATAAAAATTATCCCTATTTCATATTTTTAATGCTATTGTGTTAGTATATACCAATATTATTTTCCAATTATTTGCTGATATAAACCTTAAACCCATTGCCACTGAGTCAATTCCAACTCACAGCAACCCTAGAGGACAGAGGAGAACTGTCCCATAGGGTTTCCAAGGAGTACCTGGTGGATTAGAACTGCTAACCTTTTGGTTAGCAGCCTAGCTCTTAACCACTAATGCCGCCAGAGTTTCCAAATAAGCCTTAGAACTCCATAATAGAAGATAACTCAGTTAAAAAATAGATGAAGGATATGAACAACTATTTCACAAAAGGAAATACACAAACCGCCATTAAGGACAAGAAAAGCTGCTGCATAATCAGTAATCATGAGGGAAGCACAGCACAATGAGAAACCAACCCACAGCAGCTCAGATGACTAAAACCAAAATGTCTGACAAGGCCAGGAGTTGGAAAGGGTGTGAAGCAGTGGGAATTCTCCTACATTGCTGTTGACAGTGTAAAATAGTACTTTGAAGAACTGTTTAACAGAGTCTGATAAAATTAAACATAAGCGTATCATATGACCCAGCAATTCCGCTCCGTTTCATTTACGTAAGAGAAATGAAAGCATATTTCCACGAAAAGGCTTGTACACTCCTGTTTATAAAAGTTTTATTCATAATAGCCAAAGGATAGGAAAACCTCAAGTTTCAAGAGGTGAATGGATAAACACATAATGGATTACTCCTTCAGTGGAATCCAAATCAGCCAAAAACTGAATGTAAAAACTATTGTAAAGAAATAAAGTAATTCATACACCCAGCCCAGCACTCAATGCCGTCGAGTCGATTCCGACTCATAGCGACCCTATAGGACAGAGTAGAACTGCCCCATAGAGTTTCCAAGGAGCTGGTGTATGTGTGAATTCATACACAAAACAGTCTATAATGTGTAAATCCATTTACTTGAAATTCTGGACTGAACAGATCTAATTTGTAGTGACAAAAAGTAAGTCAGTGATTATCTACACTCAAGGATGGAGGATGAGAGTTGATTTTAAAGGTGCAAAAGGAATTTTTTAAGATGATAGAATTTTTCTAAATCTAAGCATACACTTTTATCAAAACTCAGTCACTTGGGCACTTACTGTGCAATTTATTCTAAGTAAATCATGTCTGAATAAATCTAACGAAATATTTGAAAAAATTAGGAATTTTGAATAGGAGGTATTCCTAACCTGCCCCTGTTTTCCCCAGCCCTGGGTTTTATTGACTCGTGCCCAGAGGAGCTAGGCTTTAATCTAGGTTCCACAATTAATTAGTTTTGTGACCACGGGTAAGTCACTCACCTCTCTTAGCTTCTGCGTTGGTAAACGAGAGAACTGGACTACACAATCCCAAAGGTCCATTCAACATCTGAAAATCTGGAGTGAGAAAAAATATATAATTGAAACACTAATAAGGTCATTAAATATTTTCTCTCCAGTTTGTTTTACGTTTGTTTTAATAAGAGATTGACAACTGACAATGAAGTAATAGCAGGAGCAGTGCCCAGCAAAGCTGCCTCACTTCATTCTTACCAACAACCCTGGTCCAGAGCTTGAAGCTTCACAAGCAGCGATATGACTCAGTGAAATGGGAAGATGAGAAGAAGAAAATATGAAAGGAACAACAAGAAATGATAGCTCTGAAGAAAGCAACCAACAACAACAACAAAAAAAACCTGCTGCTGTCAAGTCGATTCTGACTCATAGGGACCCTATAGGACAGAGTAGAATTGCCCCATAGAGCTTCCAAGGACAGCCTGGCGGATTCAAACTGCCAAGCTTTTGGTTAGCAGCCGTAGCACTTAACCACTATGTCACCAGGGCTCCCGAAGAAAGCAACAGTGACATTCAATATACAAATCTGTTGGGAGAGATGGCGTCACCTGGGGCTTGAGCAGTTGCAGAAGGGTATCAAAGACAATGGCCAAGAATAAACGAAGGGGGCTGAAGTCCAGGAATGTATTTCACATTCAAAAACCAAACCTGTGCCATTGAGTGATTCTGACTCACAGTGACCCCAGAGGACAGAGTAGAACTGCCCCATATGGTTTCCAAGGAGCAGCTGGTTGATTTGAACTGACGATCTTTTAGTTAGGGGCCTAGCTCTTAAGCAGTGCACCACCAGGGCTCCGTATTTCACGTAGCCACCACAAAAACCTTTAAGCACAAAAACAAAGGAAAAACAGTTACCACAAATCTTAAGGAGACAAACGTTGTGAATATTAAAAAGAGTTAACAATAAACGAAGCTTTTGTAGATACACAAAACAACTTGCATACTCCTCAAAACCCCTTTCCTTTGATCCTCTTCAGAAACAATTGACTCCTCAGCAGCATCATGAGAACGGACCCGTTAATGCTGATGAGGCTACAAGATTGATGGTTAGTTGTAATATAGTGGAGATACAGCAAATTCCCCCCACAAAACAACAAGAAATTAGCGTTTTACTAAAAAAAAAAACAACAACTTCTTGTATTTATTAAAATGCCTTTATAGGGCTGAGGATTTAATGTTGGACTATTTTCAAAACATTGAATAATATCTGCAAGGCCAGAGTAAAACCTACAGAGAAGATACCAGACTAAGGGTTCTAAAAGGCTTCAGTAAGGGAGGCAGACACAACACTGTTTCTTTGGGTTATTCATTAGGGCATCATAGAGGCAAGTAAAAATTTTACCTTCTCTTCCTGATTTTTGCCACCAACACTAATCACTAACCAGATAAGAAGGTGATTACTAAATTCTCCAGTCTTTTTAAGGATGCAGAAACCTTTACTGAAACGCAAAGGAGTTTCCCTGGCCTTGTTATTGCATTTTAAATGTGATCTATATATGTGACTGGGCATTCAATTCACCCCTGACTTCCCAGCAATCGTAATCCATCGTGTATATATACCACCAGGATCTGAGGACAATACTAATTCACTTTCCTTAGCTAATTTCAGCATTTATATAACCCCAATGTGTGTCTTAAGGAATTGAAATCCTTTTAATTCTTAAAATAATAACGATAAGCAAGATGCATGTTGCTGTTGTTAGATGCCGTCGAGTCAGTTCTGACTCATTGTGACCCTACAGCACAGAATAGAACTGCTGCATAGGATTTCCAAGGAGCGGCTGGTGGATTTGAAGTGCCCACCTTTTGATTAGCAGCCGAGCTCTTAACCACTACACCATGGCTCCAAGGTGCATATAAGTGCCAAATAAAGTTTTCCAACAAGTTTTCCCCTCTGTTTTATATTACTTTAGAGTCTGAGACAATTTTAATCTGTAAGATGCCTAACACGTTTCTGGCAGTCAGGGTTCAAGAATTGCTTCATCAGGGCCAGGGCAGGACGAGGTGACTGAGGCACTTGCCTTGGGGACAAAAGTTAAGGAGGTGCCAAAAAAGTAGGAATTAAGATAAATAATATTTTAATGCAAAATTTTAAAACTCATATTTCATACAAAAAACCATGATGAACAAAATATTAAATTAAATATTTAATATTTAAATATTAAAATTTAAAATAAAGACAGACTCAATAAGGAGACTAAATTGAATTACATAGTTTTTTTGTTGTTGTTGTTCTTGTTCATTCCCAATGAAAAAAATGTGTTGTGAGTGAGTTGCTTTGTATTACATTAGTCTTAAAAATATACTTCACTTGGCTCTTCAGAACACTGGATGGGAAATAAGAAAAATTTTATTTCATTTTTTTAGAACAAAGTTTGGGTCCCAATCTTAGAAAAATAGGTCCTTGTCTAATTTGAAAGTACAGTATTATATCATTTGGGGAATTTCTCATCTGTGTTGATCTAGAACAGTGATTGCAAACCATAAGGAAATCCTTTAGAGTTTCTTGTTTCAAAATATATTTTAATCTCACTAGCTTTTATTTATCAACAATGTTAAATATGTCATCGCCTTCTCTTTATTTTTTAGTTATGTTCAGTCTGACCAGGTCAGAGAAACTTCTGATGATAATTCAGCCCCAGTGTTGAGTCTTATTAGGGCAGAAAGCACTGTCAGGGAGCTGTACATGTGCCAAGTCTATAAAGTAAAGTAAATGGAGTGAAAATATCTTAAAGTATTCTACCTTCAGGAATCCACAACTGTATTTTTTTGTAGTATACTAAATTAATTAAAATTTAGGCATAAAAAATAGTGACCATTCTAATCACATTTCTTTCATATTTTAACGTAGGTGCTTAAATTGTGCACATTGCAAGTGAAATATAATACAGGATAAGGAACTTCTTTGAAACCTGATTATGTAAGGACTCAGTGACAATGAACGTTATTTTATACCAATAACCATAGTGAATTAGCCAATGACTGAATTTGTGATTGTGAGTTTTTTCAACTCTCATGAAGAGTAACTACCTTAATTTACATCTGTCTCTGTTTAAAAATAATTAATAAATATGATGCACTCAGTATATTTTAAGTAACTCCTTGGTTCTGAGGCCAATAACCATATAATAATGCCTGAGGCAAAAAGTTATTGAGATTCTGACATTATGTCTCAGGCTGAGGGCCTAATTTCAAAATACAGTTAGCTTATATGGGCAATAGTTTTTTCATATTTTGTGTGAAAATTTGGTTTTAATTATGTGTGAATCTACAAAGTTTTAATGTGAGCTTCACAATTGAATGGCCATGTCTATGTCTATATTGCAGCCTTTTTACACAAAGATACCTACTGCTAATACTATATGTTTTATGTACGTTACCATCAATAAAAAAAAAATTTTTTTTTTTTATAAGCAGTAAAAATTCTGTTTCTATAGATGTGCTTCCTCTCAGTATACATAAACACCGCTTCGATGGGTACGTTTATTCACACAATATTACTATGTAGTGCTTGAGTCTACCCACGGCTACATTCTATCTGGATATAGATATATAAAAATCACAAGAATAACTGGTGCAGCTTTATAAATTATAAGCTTTTTATAGCCTAGGGGTAAAATTCTCCTGTCAGGGAGATTGGTTGGTGAATCTTCCATTTGTCTACCGACATTTCTGCATAAGCAGGACAGTGGATATCAACTCAAATTCTCCCCTGCCTGGCAGGCATTTCTGGCCATAGAGGAGGTAAGCATGAGAGGGGATGTCTATATCCACCCCTCCAAAAAACTGGGTCACTGCCTGACCCAGAGTGGCAGCTCTTCTTGCCTTCTTTGATTATTCCTCTTATCCACAAAAAAATGTGTGATACTGGGCTTTCTCCACTATAACTATCACTGGAATTTATTTATTTTTATCATTTTTACAGGGAGACTGTGTATGGATCCCAAAAATCTGGGAGACGTTTTTCTGGAACATTCTCTCCCTTCAGTCTGACAACAATTTTAGGAATGTATTGCTGTATACATCTAAGAGATAAAAGATTATTAATTTATTTAAAACACAGTATGTTGTGTAATTTGACAATCACCTGAGGCTCAAATATCCAAACAAAGCAGCAGGACCTCACAGAATCTTAGGGTACCATGCCATCACCGTGAGAGCTGTGGCAGCCACTAGAGCTTCCAAAGTGCTCTCTCTCCCAGCTCAAAGAACTAATCACTGACAGTGCCTCCCTCTAACGTTTGACACCTGACAAACCCTTTTGAATTGCCTGAAGTACAATACTTCAAAACCAGAAAAGAATTCAATACCACGACCAAGTAGAATTTATTCAGGTGTTCAAGGCTGGTTCAACGTTAGAACATCAACAATGCAATGCACCACATCATTACACTAAAGAAGAAAAATCATATGAGTATGTCAATTGACCCAGAAAAAGCATTTGATAAAATCCAGCGTCTTCTCAGGATAAAAACTTTCAGCAAACTAGAAATAGAGAAGAAGTTTCAACTTGATAAAGAACATCCACAAATAACCTACAGCTAACATCATATTTAATGGTGAGAAACTGGATGCTTTCCCCATAAGATGGGGAAACAAAGACGAGTATATCCTTGTTCACCACTCCTATTCAACATTATACTGGAAGTCCTAGCTAGCACCATAAGATAAGGAAATAAAAGTCTCCAGGTTGGAAAGGAAGAAATAAAATTGTCTATTCACAGATGACAGGATAGTCTATAGAAAATTCCAAAATTGACCCAAAAAATTCCTGGAATGAATAAGTGAGCATAACAAGGTCACAGAATACAAGATTAATATACAAAAGTCAATTGCTCTCCTATATAGCAGCAAAGAGCAACTAGAATTTGAAATTTACAAAAAAAAATCCCATTTTAGATGGAAATTTATTTAGATAGAAATCTAACAAAATACATACAGGGATTATAAGCAGAAAACTATAAAACACAGATGAAAAAAAATCAAAGATCTAAATATATGGAGAGATACTCCATGTTTATGGGTTGGAAGACTCAACAAATGCTGATTCTTCCTAATTTGATTTACAGATTCAACACAATCCCAGTAAAAATCTTAGCAAAGTACTTTGTAGATATTGACAAACTCATCTAAATTTTACATGCAAACTGTGGGTGAATCAAATTTAAAAGTCCTAGAATAGCCAATACTGAAGAAGAACAACATTAAAGGACCCACACTCCCCAATTTCAATACTTACTATAAAGCAACAGTAGTCAAAATAACACGGTATTGGCAAAAGGATAGACATATAGTTCAATGATCTAGAATAGAGAGCCCAGAAGTGACCCACACAAATATAAACAACAGATCTTTAACAAATAAGCAAAAAAAAAAAAAGACAGAGACCTTTCACAAAATTTAACTGAAAGTGGATAATAGACCTTAATGTAGTATTCAAAACTATTAAACATCTTGAAGAAAATATAGGAAAAAAATCTATAGGACCTTGGGTTTGGTGATGAGTTTTAATTATAACACCAGTATCACAATTCATGAAAGAAAAATTGTTAAGCTGCACTTCATTAAAATCAAAAACTTCTGCTCTGCAAAAGACACCATCAAGAGAATAAAAGACAACCACAGCCCCAGAAAAATATATTTGCAAAGCATATGTGATAAAGTACTTGTATGCAAAATATACAAACAGTTAAAACTCAACAATAAGAAAACAAACAACCCAATTACAGAATGAAGAAAAGATCTAAACAGACATCTTAACAAAAAAGATATACAGATGGCAAATAAGCATAAGAAAAGATGTTCAATATCATATGCGATTAAGGAACTGAAAATTAAAACAACAATGAGATACCACCACAATTGCTAGAATGGCTAAAATCAAAAACACCAAATGCTGGCAAGGATGTGGAGCACCAGGAACTCTCATTCATTTCTGGTGGGAATGCAAACTCTTGCATCTACTTTGGAATACAGTCTGGTGGGTTTTTTTTTTTTTTTAAATAAACATAGTCTTACCATATAACCCAATAACCACACCCTTAGTTATTTATCCAACTCATTTGAAAACTTATGTCTACACAAAAACCAGCACACAAATGTTTATATTCAATTACATTCAAAACTGTCAGAAACTAGAAGCAAACAAAATAATCTTCAATAGGTGAATGGATAAACTGTGGTACATTCATACAATGGAATATTATTGAATGATAAAAAGAAATGAGCTATCAAGCCACATAAAGGCATAGATAAATCATCAGTGAATATTTCTAAGTAAAGGAAGCCAGTCTAAAAAGGCTATATACTATATGAGTATAATTATATGACATTCTAACCTGTAACCTGTTGCCATCAAGTCAATTCCAACTCATAACGACTACATAGGACAGAGTAGAACTGCCCCATAGAGTTTCCAAGGAGTACCTGGTGGATTTGAACTGAAGAAATTTTGGTTAGCAGCCATGGCACTTTACTACGCCACCAGGGATTCCTATATGCCATTCTAGAAAAGGCAAAACTATACAAAGGTTAAACACATCTGTAATTGTCAGGGATTTGGAGATGGGAGGAGTGTTGAATGTGAAGCATAAGGGATTTTTTAGGGTGATGAAATTATTGTGCATGGTACTGTAATGATAAGCACATGACATTAAGTATTTGTCAATACCCGTAGACCTTACAACACAAAGAATAAACTTTAATGTACAAAAATTTTTTTAAATAATAATAATTTAGAATAATTACAAATGTATAAAACTACCTGATTGAAAAGAGTGGTGTAGTCAGATGCTGATCTAACTTTGGAAATGAGTGAAGCCTGTATAACTAGAGGTAAAAGGAACTGTACCTAAGCACTGTACTCTAGTTGATAAAGTTGTTCCCCACGGGAATATGAGTTAACAATTCTGAAACCATCATATACATATACTGAAATGAAACGAGTAAATGATTCGCAGACAAAGCCAGGTTTCTCCTGGTAGTGGAAAGTTACAGATAAACCAGGTAATGGACTGGAGTTGGAGACACCAGTATGAACTCATCTTTAGCTAAATATAGATACAGATGGTTACAAGTAAAAATGTGCATACATATGCATATATATCCCCCACTTGTCTGTCACAAGTAAAATTTTGCTGAAGACCATTCAAAAACATCTGCAGCAGTCCATCATGGGGAACCACCAGAAATTCAAGCTAGATTCAGAAGAGGGCTTGAAACCATAGAAATCATTGCTGATGTCAGATGGATTATGGCTGAAAGCGAGAATACCAGAAAGATGTCTACCTGTGTTTTACTGACCATGCAAAGGCATTCGACTGTGTGGATCATAAAAAATTATGGATAATATTGCAAAACATGGGAATCCCAGAACACTGAATTGTGCTCATAAGGAACCTGTACATAGACCAAGAGGCATTCGTTTGAACAGAATGAGGGGATACTGTGTGGTTTAAACACAGGAAAGGTGTGTGCTAGTGTTGTATTTTTTTTCACCATACTTATTCAATCTGTATGCTGAGCAAATAATCTGAGAAGTTGGACTGTATGAAGAACAGGGCATCAGGATTGGAGGAAGACTCGTTAACAATCTGCGATATGCAGATGACATAACCTTGCTTGCTGAAAGTGAAAAGGATTTGAAGCACTTATTGATGAAGATCAAAGACCACAGCCTTCAGTATGGATTATACCTCAACATAAAGAAAACAAAAATCATCACAACTGGATCAATAAGCAACATTATGATAAACGGAGAAAAAGATGGAAGTTGTCAAGGATTTCATTTTACTTGGATCCATAATCAATGCCTCTGGAAGCAGCAGTCAAAAAAATCAAAGGACGCATTGTATTGGGCAAATCTGCTGCAAAAGATCTCTTTAAAGTGTTAAAAAGCAAAGATGTCACTTTGAGGACTAGGGTGCGCCTGACCCAAAGCATGGTGTTTTCAATCGCCTTACATTCATTTGAAAGCTGGACAATGAATAAGGAAGACCTAAGAAGAATCAATGCCTTTCAATTATGGCGTTGGCAAAGAATATTGAATATACCATCAACTGCCAGGAAAAGGAGCAAACTGCCTTGGAAGAAAGAAGTAGAGCCAGAAAGTTCATTAGTAGCACACATAATTCGGACATGTTACCAGGAAGGACCAGTCCCTGGAGAAGAACATCATGCTTGGTAAAGCAGAAGGTCAGCAAAAAAGAAGACCCTCAACAAGATGGCTTGACACAGTGGCCACAACACAGTGAGCTCAAACACGACAATGATTGTGATGATGGCACAGGACTGGGCAGTGTTTCGCTCTGTTGTACATAGGGTCGCTATGAGTCACAACCAACTCGACGGCACCTAATAACCACAACCTATTTCCTTTTGGTGAGAAGCCCTGGTGACGCAGTGGTTAAGCACAATCACCTGTTAACCAAAAGGTCAGTGGTTTGAACCCACCAGTCACTCTGAGGGAGAAAAATGTGGCAGTCGCCATATGTAAAGATTACAGCCTTGGAAACCCTATGGGGCACTTCTACTCTATCCTACAGGGTCACTATGAGTCAGAATCCACTCAACAGCAGTGGGTTTGGTTTTTTTCTTTTTGTGCCTTTTTTTTTTTTTCCTGAAGTAAATAGTTGCTCTTTTCGTAAAAATCTTCTTAGTGGTTCTTGAATCTCTTATAGCTCAAGCAACTCTATGTCCCTCAGTGCAGCTGGACCATGTGATTAAACTTTTCATTTAACTCACCAGTTCAATTTTTTCCTGTAGCCCCTCAACCTGTCTATTCTATGTACACTATTCTCTAGAACTGCTATACCTTTAGACTCATTTTATTGTCATCTTGGGAGCTTCATTTACCTCTTTCCTGTTTTGGTGCCCTATTCCTGGGATTTGGAGCTCCGGTGATGCAGTGTTTGAAGAGTTTGGCTGCTAACCAAAAGGTCAGCAGTTCGAACCCATTCTGTCCTAAAGGTCGCCATGAATCAGAACTGACTGGACGGCAACGGGTTTGTTTTTTTCCCCCCAGGATTCAGTATCTATTTGTATTTTTAATTACTCACTCTTAGAGATAGAGTTTGAATTTGGCAATTCTCAAGGAAAAAAAAAAAAGATTAAAAATTTTTCTGTTCCAATGTTCCTGATAGCAATATTCCTGCTCTGTCATTCTGATAGCCAATGAAGCCAGGAGCTACTTAGTCATTATCAAACAAAACCTTAAGTGATAGCACTGGGTGTGGCTCAATTATCAGCTGCCCAGCCCAAGTGGAACCTGCTGCCTCCTGTCCAGGGTCCTCAAAGCACTACATGTGGCTCAAGCCAGTCAAACCCAGTTTACCAGCCTACATGCCAAAGAAAAAAACACAATTTGTCTTACTGTGCCTACATGCCATGATAACCTATGTAGTCCATAATGTTTGTATGTACTTCCTTGTGAGAAGCAGTATAAAATGTTCTGCCTCCCTTTGCTTGGGGAGCTTGATTTGAGGTGTAAACATCCTTGCTCCTTGCCTTCTTGCTTGCAATAAACACTGTTCCTCCCTCCTAAGGAAACCCTGGTAGAGCACTGGTTGAGTACAACGCCTGCTAACCAAAAGGCTGGCAGTTTGAATCCACCAGGCACTCCTTGGAAACTCTATGGGGCAGCTTTGCTCTGTCCTATAGGGTCGCTATGAGTCGGAATCAACTCGATGGCAATGGGTTGGGTTCTCCCTCCTCAACTGGGTGTGTCTTTATTGACCAGAAGCAGCACTGAGCAGGACCTGCTTTGGGTAGCACTTTCTTCAGAGCCCTGGTGGTGCAGTGGTTAGGTGCTCAGCTGCTAACCAAAAGGTCGATGTTTTGAACCCACCAGCAGCTTCATGGGAGAAAGACGTGGCAGTCTGCTTCTGTAAATATTACCGAAAACCAAACCAAACCCATTGTAGTTGAGTCAATTTCAACTCATAGTGACCCTATAGGACAGAGTAGAGCTGCCCCATAGAGTTTCCAAGGAGCACCCGGTGTATTTGAACTGCCAACCTTTTGGTTAGCAGTCATAGCTCTTAACCACTATGCCACCAGGGTTTCCCTGTAAAGATTACAGCCTTGAAAACCCTATGGAGCAGTTCTACTCTGTCCCACAGGGTCGCAATGAGTCAGAATCCACTCGATAGCAGCAGGTTTTGGTTTCTGTCCCTTCTTCATTCACAAAAAGTCCATGTGTGTCTGCTTCTATGGCTGGTAACGAGCCAAGTTTACCCATCTGATTCATTTTTCTGCCATCTATTTCAAATTATTTTTATGATGCGGAGTCTAATGATAAAAGGGGCCATCACAGCCTGTGCCATCTGACAAAGTAGTAGGTGTCGATAGAATCCTCATTTGCTCCTGTGGCTAATTCCTTCCATGTCCTTTCACAGAGAGTGGGGGCAAAAGGAAGGTGATACTTAATTCAGAGCAAGAGGAGAAGCCATTTAATTGGATTAGCTGGCATCTGCTTTTCATTCTCCTCCTCTTATCCTACCTCTCAACACTACACACACACACACACACACACACACATGCACACACACACACATACGCAAGAAGTGACTGAGTTTGGCAATTATGCTGAGTACAGGAGCTAATTTTTAAATGAACTGATTGGTTTGACTGAAGAGAACCACAAGCCACAAAGCTTCATTTCTCAGGGATGCAGGACAGCTGTGGCAGGCGCAAATACTATCCCATGGATAAAGCAAAAAGAATATGGTTCCTTGGCCCACTTCACCTCTGAGTGGTCCCTTCACCAACTGCTATGGCCTGCTGTCACCTAAACAATGGGGAGCTGCTGTAGGGTTAGCTGATGTAACCCTTTCATTAGCATGAGTGCTTAGATTGTCTTTCTGAAAGGTTAGTGCTAGGTGGCAGTGTGATCCTCCCTGACTCTTCTCCTTTAGGCAAATTCTACTGGGCTCGAAGTATATAACTCTAGTCTTTTTATTTACATAGCAGTGTTGTAAATAATGAAAATCAGCATGTAATTCTCCCAAGTGAATCATCTTTTTAAGTCAATGAAAATTGAAAAGGGGTCTCATTTCTCACTCAAATGGTTGCTCTAGTCTAGTACCCTACTATGTTACTAGCACTATGTGAGCCAGGGAAGTACTATCTGGTGGAGAAACTCTAAGTTTGTAATAAAAAAAATTCTACCATGCATCTGTCAGTTTGTCATACAGTGCTGACTTGTGTATTGCTATGATTCTGGAAGATGTGCTGCTGGTATTTCGATTGCCAACAGGGTTACCCATGGTGGACAAGTTTCAGCAAAGCTTCCAGACTAAGACAGACTAGGAGGAAAAGTCTGGCTATCTACTTCTGAAAATTAACCAGTGAAAACCCTATGTTTGGAAGGCACTCCAAATACACAATGACTGCAAAAAATTGACTTGAGCATACAAACGATTATGAAGGCGGAACAGGACTGGAAAATATATCTGTTGTACATGGTGTCACCATGAGTTGGAGCCGACTTGGCGGCAACTATCAATATCAGTCAAGAAACCTGGATTCAGTTCCTGCTTCAGGCAACAATGATGACAATAATATCAAACATTTACTGAAAGGCACTATTCTAAAAACTCTGCATGTATTATCTTGCTTTATGTGCACAAAACACCTCTGTGGTATTATTAGGCCTATTTTACAGACGAGGTAACTGAGACACAGAAAAGATCTGAGTTGCCCAAGATCAGACAGTTACTAAATGGTAAAATTCAGGATTCAACTTGGACAGTGTGACCCCACTGCTTCCCATGAACAGAAGCCGGCATGAATTTTAAACATATATTTTTGGCATAGGCAACACCCAGCCAGAGTAGATGCTGGATTTAGTTAAGGAGCAGAGCTCTAGAGGCCTCTGCTATACTAGGAATGAGCAGGTGCTGAAGTGGGGAGAGGCCTGGTGGTCCTGGGGTAGGGGCAGGGCAGCAGGGAGAAACTAGAGAGACAGAGGGGCTTGCAGTACATCTACCTACCAACTTATATCGAAATTTTTCAGTATTTTAGCAACAGATATAGCCATACTAGTGACATACAAGGTAAATATCACCTTGCAATATGTACAACCAAAATTAAGTTGCCAACACAGATTCTAATAAAAATTTAGCAACAAATGGAAGCAAAAGTCATATTCAGGTAATTCCTTTTAGTTCACTATCTTTTTGGCCTTAAGCACACTGGAACACATTTACATGTAGTGCCACAGTTATTGCCATCTTAAGATGACTGTGATCAAGTAGGAAACAGGAGAAGAAGGCATGCCAGGCTCTGGATTAGACCTAGTATCTAAACAAAAACAAAAACACCATAGCAGGAGAATGTAGTATGCGAACCCTATCTGGAAAATTTCAAGACCTTATAAAAACATTTGAACATTCGGGAGATCACAAAGAAAGAAAAGACATGCTGAGGTATGACTCATAGCCGCACAAAAGATTATTTAGCTTCATAAGAAAGATTCACGTTTGAAGAATATTCTCTTCTTGCTGCCAATAAATGGAGAAACCGATACACTTACTTACTGAGAGCAGAATATACCCCAAATAGCAAACCAGGTTTAGGTTTTAATAAGTCACTTTGCAATTTAACTAAGACTTGGTCAGTCATTTGATGGGTGATAGCTTAGTTTTTTTTAGCTTAGTGATAAATTTGAAACTGTTATTTTCCTGGTGAAGCCAGCAATAGGAAAATGTATGCTAGAAAAATGGAGCTGGCTTAATAGAAATCTAACATTGCCCATTGCGTCAAATAATTACTTTTTTCAGATCCCTTTGAAGATGAAGGGTATTTGTATTAAGGAGCCCTGGTGGCGCAGTACATGACACAAACTTAAACAACCAATGATATTTTAAAATGAGCAATGTGAAAAATTTGCTATTATTGCTGTTAGACTTAGGGTAGTTGGTCCACTTGCAAAGGGAAAGGCAGTGTTGTATTATGTATATCTATGGTAACTTGGGCAGATGACTCACACGAAGCTTTTGTTAAGTTATGATATGGCTCAAACTTAGTAATGCTCACCCAGTTAATTTCTCTAGCATATCTTCATTTGGTTAAAGTGTTTGAGGACTGCTTCAGAGATTCTAATAAGTCTAAATGAGCATTAAAAAGGACAGCAAGGGAGACACATCTCTTGAGGAAGGTGTACACTTCTTATAGACTCTAGATTTCATTACGAGTGCGTCAGTGGTACTAGAATCTGACGTAACACCTGATGACCAGGTCTATTTTATATTCAGGGAAATCAAATGAGTTCTCTAAGTGGCAAGGAGCTAAGTACACCCACACAGTTTCTGAGTGTATCAGTTCTTCAGTGTACATTAAGCCTTTCCAGATACAGCCATGAAGGCTGGCAGTTTGCCAGAATTCCGACTCTGTTCTGTTGTGCAGTGGGCTGAGTACTCCCAGGCGGTGGTAGAGTTTTATGCCTACTCCTTATTTACAGTTTTTCTTAGGATTGCTTTGAAGTGTGAACAATCAAGTTGCAGCATGCTGCAAAGTTCTTTCCACATGAGTCCTTTATTTCGTTTTCTATTACAACTCCGAAGCCTTCTCAAAACAGAAGTATACATCTACAGCTATGAAAAGGCATTTGGGAAGATAAATTCCTTTGTATACACTTTTAAAAATAATTTTATTCTCTCTTTGAGTAAGATAAAATCTAAACAGACAACATTATTCTTTCTCTACTACTTCTTTGAGAAAGGAGTAGTTTAGCAAGGCTTTTAATTTATTAGTTATAGTTATTACAATCCATAAAATGCCTACTCCTGTGGCTCGGTGACAGTTGTACAAGATGGAGCTTGTAAATACCAAGTACGCAGTCTAAGTTGTGTACTACATGGGATTCGTAGCATAGCTCCTAATTCTGATACAATTGATTTTTAGCACTAAATGTCATTTTTTTTTTTTTTTTGGAAAAGGGAATATCTGTCATATCATATGTACAAATCACGCTTAAACATCCATCTTTCTAACAATTCTGCCATTTTCAAAAATTCGCAAACCAAACGCAGACATTCCGTGTTTCTAGCTTTATGCCCTCTTAGGATCAAAAGCTCTGACCAGAACTGTATGGAGGTAGACCAAAATGCAGCCCGGTCAGCTGGTGCATTTTACAAACGTATTTTCTTCTTTTAACTTTCCTTTGTGTGTATGTTTGCCAAAATCACGCTCAAGGTTGTGCGAATCAGTGCCCAAAACTGGAAGCGGTTTAGGAAGTGGAAGGAGAGGGGGTGGTCCCTGGGAGTTGGATAACCACACTAGAGGGCTGTGTCTTTGTGTTATAGTACCCTGATTTGCAGCTCCAACAAACTTTGATTTATGGTGCCAAAAGGACCCTGTGTGGGTGACTTCTGTTCCTTTCTGAACTTTTAGTCTTTATTTTCAAATGTCACAACTCTCAGAGGTAGCCCCAGATAAGTGATTCCCAGGAGGACTGCAGGGGAATGCTGAGCCCACTTCCACTTGTGGTTGACAGTACATTAAGCAATAATGCTGATAATGCACAGCGATCGGTACCTATAGCATTTGCAGCCTGACCCCAAGATGAGGTTAATGCAGAAGACAAATAGGAGGAAAGCCCATGCTCCATTTTTTCATCAGGCTGTTACATAAGTAACAGATAAACATCCTCCCTGTTCACACCACATCAGAGCGGAGGGAAATGCTGCAAACTTCAAGCCATCAACAACTGAAACTTGCCGTTGTCCAATCAATTCTTTACAGCAGACTGACCTGTTTGCAGACTGTCTGCAATAGCAGGGGGAGAGTTTGGGACTCAGGTTTGGAGCACAGAAGTGATTTCCAAACGACATTTCAGATGTAAAAATTCAGTCTGCCTGCGTTTCCCTCCCTGCACCCTCCTCCTCGCCCACATCCATACACATGCACACACGCCCCATCAACTTCCACTGACATTTCTTCATTACCATGAAAAAGCTCAGGCAGTCTGGGGGGAATTTGCAAAGCATCATTCCTCTTTTATACCCAGGCCCTCATTGATACCTCTACAAATAGTTTTCAGAATTTTATGCCCCAGCAGGTGGTAGGATTTGTGTTTTTAAAGTCATGGAGACAATGGCTTCCAAGTTCATCCTTTTGACTTCTCTGGCCATTGGCACTCACCCAGTGTGTCCACCACTGCAGGTGCTAAAATGCCCAGTGACCTCTTCAGGTGAGTAGTGACAAAGCCTAATGGGCACATTTAATAGGAAGAAATGTGGGCTCAGTTACTTGGTGTTGAGAAGATTGTCAGTAGTGTGTTCCTTTTTTTTTTTTTTTTTCTCCTATTAACCCAAACACAAGCCTCTGTAGATTTTTTTTAACATTCGAGTTACACTTTCCCCTTCAAAGGATAAAAGAGTTCAGTGGGAAATTTGCTTTATAAACTTTTGTGAAGGTTCTGTCATATAATACTTCAGGAGTATAGATAGGGAACACATTCAACGGACTCCCTTGATGCCTTAATGATTGAATGCAGGAAAAAAGTGCTGTGTGGATTCCCTTCTTATTTCTTACTCCATTCTCTTCTCTGTATCATCTGAACTCAGCTTATATTGACCCCAGACTCTTCAGTAAAAATATAAGCATGGAGTTATTTTTATTACACGATGTAGTACCATAACACCCAGCAAATGCGTTGCCCACAAAAATTTGACACTAGAAAAGCAGGGATCTTATAAAACAGCAACACTATACTGCAAAGTTCAAGTGGCATAGAGGAATGGTGTTTTTTCAAGTCAACATCCAAACTTATTTGGGTTTGGGATAAGCGCTTTCCTGGTGATGTGTATCTTCTTACATCCAAAATATGAGAGGCCAGATCAGAATCAGATGACACATAAACAAAACCATATTTTGACAATGTCAGCATTTCCATTATAAGCCCTTTTCTCCCTTCCAGGATGTATTAATATCTAGTAAAAACTAGAGTTATTTAAAAGTTAGCACACAGCCTAGCAACTACATTTATTGAAAATAAATTTTGCAGAAGAGTCCTCTTGGCTATTTTTAAATGATAGCATTTCACCCACACAAGAAAGTGCATTTTTGCTTATTTTATTTTATTTTTTATTTCTGGCCTCATATGACTCAAGAACAGCTTCATTTTCAACCATTAGTCCATGATGTTGACCGGTGCCTTTAGGCATTTCAGGGATAAAAATAAAATGACCAAGTTATTTTGTTTGGAAAAGCAGCTTCTGTACATGTACTGTACTTTTTTCTCAATAAATATTTCATAGCTCGTTTTAGCACACGGCCTTACCCTTTAGCACATATGGGAGGCAGCCAAATCCAAACCAAGTACAGTGCAAGAGCTCGGGTCCATCATTCAGGACCATACTCCACTTTTCTGAAATATCTCAAACCCAGAGATATGTATGGCAAGCCTGTTAATGTCAGGATTATTGCTATGTACTAATTTATTAAAAAAAAAAAAAAGGAACACATTTTAAATCATTGGGTATTTAAGCCTTAAAATACTGCATTTCAAAGAAAGGGCTGAAACACTTCTGTTTTGCAGGCTGGGGCATATCTCAGTTTCCAGCCTATTAAGCCATGTTTCCAAGTTACTGGTCCAGTGCATCCCCTCAGAAGAAAAGCACATAACCCTTGCCTTTCCCGAGTGAGCCAGCCTAGGAGGGCAGTGGGCAAGTACAGAAGAAAAAAGAGGAGAATAAGAATCAAAGCTCCAACGATGGGTCAATAATAATAAAATATGACTCTTGGAAGCCACACTAATCCTGAGGGAATAAAATCAATGGTCTAGGAACCAGTCTTAAAGGATTTTGACTTTGAGGTTCCATCTATTTTAATTTCTGGGTCCTCCAGACCTGCAAGTTCCCATCCTTTCCCTAGCAGGTTTAGGGGGACAGGGGTGAGGTAAGTGTGTTTGGGGGGACAGGAGCCTCTTGTGTATTTGCTGATTTCTGTTCTACCAGTTCTTTATTTCAAATGGCAGTTTCTGCTCTTCTGGCAACCCCATCTGAGATGGCTCTGATCTCACTTGTGCCACTGAGGTAAGTATGGTGACTAGAGGTGATGACTATAGCCTTCTTGATTATTCTCCTTTAAAGACAATCAAGCTCTTTAGACTTGTATCCTTCCCAAGGAGCTTGAGACAAAGTTCCTGGGGTCTGGGCCAAACCGTATTTGGAAGTCAGCATATTGTGTCACGTCTCTCATTAGGAAACACTTGGAATTAATACCCCTGAAAAACCATCAACAGGCTTCCACTCCATCATTTCTACATCTGCTGCCTCCATTTACTATTTTTCAACTTACTACTGAACTACTGGAGCTCTGGTGGCACATTGTTTAAGAGCTAGGACTGCTAACCAAAAGGTTGGCAGTTTGAATCCACCAAGCTGTCCTTGGAAACCCTATGGGGCAGTTCTACTCTGTCTTATAGTGTCACTATGAATCAGAATCGACTCAACAGCAATGGGTTTTGTTTTGTTTTTCGATACTCAACTACTAACAGTCTTATTTCCATCTATCAGCTCTACTGATACCTCCGTAAAAGATCACCGATGATCTCCTGTGATTACATAATTCAGATAATTTGTTTTGCTATTCTCATCACTTAGTTAATAATAGCTTCTTTTTATTGAGCACCTATAATGGGCCAGATATTTTATTGACACTTGTGTTTATTTTTGGCAAAGTAAGTATAATTATCCCTGCTTTATTTTTTAAAAAACTGAGATTCACAGAGAAAGAAATTAAGAAAAGTTATATTTAAACTCAAGTCTCTTTGACTTCAGATCCTATGTTCTGTTAATTGTATTTTAACGCCTATCAGTCATAATTAAAATGTATCTGGGTATCAAAGGATTATTTTCAAACTAAGAGTTGAATCAGCCAATTGCCACCTAAAGCCTTCAAATTTTTATAGACTTAATGTAGATCTAATATATATTTATATTTATAACGTAGATCTATGTTCAAAAGAAGCTTATAAAAAATTGTTGTTAGTTACAGTCAAGTTGGCTCCAAATTATGTGCAACAGAACATAGTATTTCCATACACCATTTTCACAATTGTTGGTATGCTCTAGTCCATTGTTGTGGCCACTGTGGATTTTGAGGGACTTCCGACCCTAGAATTTGCAGCATGTGGACAACTGCCTTGCTTTCTACCTCGTATTTTGTGGACTTTCTATCTAAGACCTAAATGTTGACTAGGTTGAACACAGTACTGTTCCAAACTATGAAAGCCAGGAAACAATGGTCAATTTATTCATTCATGTATTTCTTATTATTATTTCTCTATATAGAAATGGAGTTGTTAATGCTATGGTTAGCCCTGCATATGACTAGCCTACCTCTAATTGACTTTGACAGTCATAATGACTTTTGCGTCTTTCTGTTTATCTAGGACAGGCCCTGAACCAAAGAAAGCCAAGTCATACTTACTTTAGGAGTCTCACCCACAAAAAGTCCGAAAAGAGTGTGCTGTTTCTTTACCCAGGCCCACGCCTACCTGGAGAGCCTGTAGAACTATAAGACTGGAGTTTGCCTAATGTATCACTACCACCAGAGGCCAGTTTTTCCGATAGCTCCTTATTCCCAAGTTTCCAGGTCCTTGTGACTTCCATCTCTGCACTGGACTCACCTGTGGTTCTTGACATCTCTTCCTTGGCACTTTGTCCCCTTTTCAAGACCACATATGATTATCTAAGATGCCCTGATTCATGACTCACATTCTCATCTGGAAATTAAGGAGATATCTTTCAAAATCATTTTTCTATGAGTAAACTAACTTGACCTACCACATATCTCATTCCCTAAATATTGAAATCAGCCCAAATTGGATATGAGTTTTCCCCATGCCACACAGACTTGTGACCTCTGAAGGCAGAAATTGGTCTCTCATACCAAGTCCTCTTACAGTGATTCACTACCACCTACATTAACTCCAACAAGTTTCTTGGCCCAGCTTTTCTCTTTCTCCATCTCCATGTACTGGAACATAATTTAATTTTGTGATATAAATTAGAATATGTATCAATGATTTTTATTTACTTAAAATTACATAATGGTATGTTTTAAATGATCATTTCCATATTTATTTTATTAATTTTTTAATGGCATTGTATTAAAAAAATTAAGTACTTAGATTTTTCAACTTATGAACCTATCCATTATCAACTGGACAAGAATTTGGAGAAAAAATTAGCTGAATTAGGATTAATATTCTAAACTCAAATTTCTGTTGTTTTTCCCTTTGGCTTTGGCTAATTAAATAATTTCATAAAAGTTATACAATAACTTACTACTCTTGGGAGAAAAATGTTTGGTTAGATTGTTAGCACAGCATCAATCGTAAACTTTCATTTGGAAAAGCAGAAAGCATTCATAGAAAAGAGAAAGTGTAGAACATAAGCAAAATTACTTTCAAAATAAATGCATTGACTAATGTTTCTAAATTGGAAAGGGACGAGGGAGTTCCCAATATCATTTAGCAGAAGTAAAATTAAAATACTTGAAGTCTTTAAAACAGTAACTTCACTTAGACTTCTGGATTTCTAACTAAATTTCAGAAGGAAACAAAACAAAAAGTAAATATGTCAAAGAGAGCAGAGTTCCCTTAAAGAAGCCCTCGGATGCAGATGGACTTGATTATAATACCAAAACTTGTCGAAATTTGCGAAACCTCAGGGAGATTGATAAAGTGTATTCCACAGTGCCTAGAACATATTAGATTAAATAAACAGCAAGCCTTTTCCTGTCCCTTCTTCATACTTCCTGATGTGCATGTGGTATGTATGTATGTACATATGTGTCTGTGTGTGTGCGTGATGCACACATGTGCATGTTGGAGGTGGAAAGCCTCCTTTGATACCCAGTATTTGGGAAAGACTTCTTTCAATTTTTTGGTTTTGTTTTCTTTTGCCCTAGAAATGCAGTTTCCATATTAATATTGGACAGTTTTCACTGATGAAAAAACTCTCCTTCAAGGAATAAGTAGATGTTATGAGAGACGAAGGAGCCCTGGTGGCACATGGCTAAGCAATCAGCTGCTAACCGAAAGGTCAGCGGTTCAAACTCAGCCAGCCGCTCCTCAGGAGAAGACATGGCGATCTACTTCCTAAAGGTCACAGCCTAGAAAACCTTATGGGGCAGTTCTACTCTGTCACATGGGGTCGCTATGGGTCAAAAATAGGCTCAACAGCACCTAACAACAACCACCACATGAGAGACATGGTTCTATCAAAGACAGATCAGTAATTACCAAAAAAAAAAAAAAAGCTTCAGAAATAATGAAAATTTGAAGGAAATGGAAATAGCAAGATATGACTTCATTAAAGAATATTAGAAGTATTCATT
Source organism: Elephas maximus indicus (assembly GCF_024166365.1). Classification (NCBI taxonomy): domain Eukaryota; kingdom Metazoa; phylum Chordata; class Mammalia; order Proboscidea; family Elephantidae; genus Elephas; species Elephas maximus. Next base: position 34,607,468 of record NC_064826.1, read on the forward strand.
TTTCAGAAATTTAGCTCTCTATAATTCTTTTATTTCTTTCACAAATTGGATAATTAATGTGAGTTAGTCAAAATCCTCTCTGGTTACAATCTCTGTGATTCTTTAATATTATAACTCTATGGGCTCATTTCTCATTTTCCTCCATACCTCATTTAAGTCTTGAAGTCAGTGGGAATGACCCCAGGCAAGATGAATTAGAGACTATCTGCCTAATCACTTAAGGCAGACTGTCAATTTTTGGAAATTATTAAGTACATCTACATAGTCATATAAAAATGTGGGTTTTCATAAAAATCCACATTTTTATATTTCTAATAGAGATGAGGACATTCTTTTTTAAAACCTAAATAAAGGCTCATAAGGTAATAAAATTTTAAAACTCATAGAGTAAGAGTCATACAGAGTATTTATTTATCAATCATTTATTCAAAAAAAGGCCTATGGGGGGAAATAAAAAGGTCTACGGAAAAACTCGATGGGCCAAAAAGTGTAACATCTTTGTCAAACTGGCCTCAGTTTCTTCATCAGTTGATTGAGAAGGGTGTGCAGGATGAACTTTCATATCACTCCACAACTATTCCATAGTTATAGCCTAGCATCTTGTCAAAAGTTACCCAGCTAATTAGTAGCAAAACCAAGTCTACACTCCAGAAGCTAGAATTTTCTGATTACTGTTCTCATGTCCTTTGCACTATAATACATTAAGTGCCTAAATTTAAAAAGAGAATTTTTAAACTCCGAAAATGCTTCCTGTGTCTATAAAAGGTCACTTATCGTTCTCTAATGCGGCTTAGATAGTTACAGATGAGCTATATTAATTATGTAGCAAAATATTACATATTATGTCTAAAAATTCAAAACCCAAACTATTACCTGGTTAATCTATGTACAATCCGTATTTTCTCCCTGTATTTTCTACAAATGACATGTCATTTGAGTATCATGTATGTATTCCAACTCTTCCAGTACAGCTCTAGTAGAGTTGGGGACTCAAAGCTGTCTCAGGGTGGTTTAGGACCCAGGTCAAGCAGAGTTTTCCCAGTCAGCACATCCACCCTATGCCCACATTTCCATGAAAGTAACAGGCAATTAAAATGAATAGGAGAAGCAGTCTTGAAAGTGAAAACTCTCTTCCATGCCACCTTATGCATGAGCCATCCAGCTTGCCTTATGGAGCAGAGCTGGATTCCATTCTGAGTACGTAGAGCAAATCATCAGTTCATTTGCAGCAACAGCCTTACAGGTCCAGATCCATCTTCTCTGTTGCCATAAGTTGCCTGAATGAGGTACCTTCTTCATGTAAGCAACAAGGTGCCTAATTCACCACACTTAAAGGATGATTCCTCTTACCAGTGTCATCCTATCTCATACACATCCTCCTAACACTCAGAAGAGAGATTGGGTTGGCACTTATGCATGAGGCAGTGTAGCCTAGTGGTAAGAGTTTGGCTGCTGGAAGGTGACTGCCTCGGGTTAAATTCTGAATCTGTCACTTATTATTGTGCGTCCTTGGAAACAAACCTTATAAACTTTTTGGGGCGTTCACTTCTCCATTTTTAAAATTATGACATTAGAAACCCTTCATAGGGTTGTTGTGAAGATTAAGGGATTTCATTTTTGTAGGCTGTTTAGAAACAGGCCTTGTTAGCTTTTATTATGTCTTCTGCACTGAATATTTTTTGTTTTTCCAGTTACCAAGCTTAGAAATCATGTTGTCATCCTGAACCCATCTCAAACCTAAAAACTTACATGTCTTTGCAGTTCTACCTCGACAATAGCTTGTTAATGCAGCCCTTTATTTATAGTCCAAATATCTTGTGTAGTTCTTACTATCTAATGAATTGCTGTTTGTTTTTTTTTTTTTGGCATGGGGTTTTTCTCTTACTTTTCTTTGCATTTTTTATAACATTTAGCAATTTGCATTGATAATTCATTGTATGTAATAATGCATAATCAGTAAATACTAACTGACTAGAGTTACTTTTCTATTTACTTATTCAACACAAATTCATTTAGTACCTATCGTGTGATAGGCACCCTGATAGCACAGTGGTTAAGAGCTCAGCTGCTAACCGAAAGTTTCGCAGTTTGAATCCACCAGCCATTCCTTGGAAACCTTATGGGGCAGTTCTACTCTGTCCTATAGGATCGCTATGAGTTGGAGTCAACTTGACAGCAATGGGTTTTCTGGTTTGTATCATAGGCATCATGTAGAATAATTGCAATAAATCATACCAAATATTATAATGGAGGAATAATATTGGTATAAAGAACATTGCAATGAGCTCTTCTTGGGGGAGCCAAAGTGTGTTAGGCTGGGTTCTCCAGAGAAGCAACACCAGCAAAGTGTATATCTACATCTACATGTATCTACATGTCTGTGTCTATGTCTATAATCTATATCATCTGTATCTATCTATATATATATATATATATATATGTAAAGAGAGATTTATATCAAGGAAATGGCTCACTCAGCCCCTTGAGGCTGTACGTCCCAAGTCCGTGAGGCAGGAAAGGGAATTCTCCCAATGCAGGTAACCAGGGGCTGGAACCAAAGATCAGCAGTCCAGACAGCAGTGGCTCTACAGGCGGTGAAGGTCGATGAATCTGAAGATCGGCAGGCAAGACCACTGGCAAGCCGCCGGTCCAAGTCCCAAGAAGCCGAGACCAGACAGACGGGAGCAAGCTATGGGATCCCGAACAAACAAAAGCCCCAGCAAAGTGAGCAGGAAGGAAGTAGGCGAAGGAGGGCAGAGATATGAAGGCTGAGCACTCAGCAGATTCCATCATGGCGGTGATGGGTATCAAATTTCAACAGGGGGTTTATCACAACATTATACAACGCCAAAACACCGAGAATTATGGCCCAGCCAAGTTGACACACAATCTTAACCATCACACAAAGAAAGCATTATGAAGTATATTCCTCAGTGGAATATATAAGGACAAGTAGGAGTTTTTCAGGTTTATGAAGTAGTACAATAAACAAAGGGAGGGAAAATATACTTAATGACTCAGAGCTGTTAAACAAGATGTGACAGCTTGGAGAATCTGACAGGCAATGGAACGAATGATGCTGGGTAGGTAATGGCAATAATAGTTAACACCAAACGAGAGCTTCCTACGTTTCCTAAATTCTAAGCATTCTTTGAGCGTTAATTCTTATCCTCACAATGTATAATATTAATCCTATTTTATAGATGAAGATCAGAGGATAATACGGCTTATAAGAAGCAGTAGTAGAATTGGAAAACCACGCAGAAGGAAAGGTTTTTGTACAAAGACATGGAAAATGAGATAGCATGACATGTTCAGGTAACTAAAAGGACTACAGTGTTGCAGGGGTGTAAAATATGAGGACAGTAGAGAGAGATTAAGCAAGACTAGTGGACAGGAACCTAAAGTACATCGTGTACCGTGCTAAGAAGTCTAGATTCTATCTTGCAGTTTGCAGAAACCATTGAAGAATTTTTATCAGGGGAGAAATCTACACACATGTTAGGTAGATGATTCTAAACTCATAAAAATAAATATTTCAATTCATATTAAACATAAGAGCAAATACTTCAAAATCAATGAGGAAAAAGGTCAACAAACCAATAAAAGCATGGGCAAAGTATATGAACATACAGTTCACAGGAAAGGAAATACAAATTCCCTTACCCAGAAAAAAAAGTCCCTTAGATATATGAAAAGATACTCAGCCTCACAATTAAAGAAATGCAAATTAAGACTACACAGCATGCCATGTTTCATCTATTGCTGAAGGAAAGAAAAAATTTTTTTTAATTCGGTAATATAATATGTGTGGAAGGATGTTGGAAAATGTAAATCGATGTAATCTCTGTGGCATACAATTGGCTATTGATTCTTAAAACGTGCATGCTGTGACCAGGAATTGCATGTATGAGAAAAGGTATATATGACAAAGTATTTCTTGTGCCATCCTTAACAACGGGTTGAAACAGCTCAAATGTTCATGAGGACTCCTTCAAGTCTTTTCTCAAAAATCACTATTTTAGTGAGTTCTGTCCTGGCCACCCTAGTTAATGCTACAATCCTAAGGAGTCCCTGATAGTCCACCTTCCTTCCCCTTCCAAGCTTTATTATTCTCCTTAGTATTTATCACTATCCAACCAAATATATATTTCACTTTTTTATCTTGGTAGAATGTGCTGATCATGAAAGTAATGCTTTCTTGTCCATTATTGTACCCTAAAACTGTACCTGGAAGATAGAGACACACAATAAATATTTGCTGAATGAATGACTTCTAGGGGACTGGTTATATAAATCTGGATACAACATGTAATGGAATAACATGATCCAATATGGTGATTTGTCTTCTTTTTGTGTAGTCTTGGCATGCTCTGATGTGCATATCAACTAACTGACTCTTGAAAATACATCATTTAAATCAGAGCACCCCAGACATCTGATGATAAGGATGCTACTCAGAGCAACATGATTCGTAATATTCAACAGCAAGAAAAAATGTAACAAATTACACGGAGATACACAGTAAACACGCAGAAATGAAGGAAATTTAACTTCTAACTACACCCAAATTACAATGCGAGACTACAAAATACTGTGAGATAAAATAAATCAGGCACTGTCACACACAGAATGCATACCATGGGTGTGAGGAATGTTTGAGATAGTCTCTGCTCTGTGAAAAAAAAAAAAAAGGGGTAAATTATCCAGTAGGTAAGGTAAGCATGGTGCTTACCTTGCTTACCAGATCATCTGTAGTGAACAATTTCACATTTTTTCACCACATCAAAGACTCTGCTTCTAGGTATGGCTGGCACCTGTCTCTCCCCCAAACCCACAGCACTTCCTACAGAATCAAAGCCTCTTTTCAAAGTTACAATCCCTGACAGGGACGGATTACCCAGTAAGTGGGGGTCAGCACAGGCTTACTTTCTATGGGCAATTATGAAATTGTTCACTTCCATGTGAAATTGTTCACTATAGATTAGGAAGTAAGCAGAAGTAAGCCTTGCTTATTGGGTAATTCGCCCCTGTCTGTGACCTATTATTTTTTGAATATCGCCTTCTAATAATCCCCTTATGACTGAGAATAGGAGGTTGAAAAATCAGTAGTCATTTTCCTTTAAATCCTCTTCATTACAAACTTAGCTAATTTCCAGATTTGGGGACTAGGCAACAACTCACTGAAACAGAAAACACCTGAGGGAGAATAGGCCCATGGGGATAAGAAGGAACTTACTGGGTTTAAGAGAGGGCTATAGACCATTCAAGTGAAAAAACATTGTGTATATATATATATATATATATATATATATAGACATCTATCTATACACACACACACTCCTGAGACTAAGGTGAGAAGTCTGGGTTGTAGATGTACACTTGGGAGTCTTGTATCTGTAGATGCTAATTAAAGCGAGACTAAAGACATGGCTAAGGTTGCCAAGAAAAAATGTGCAGAGTGAGAGACAACGGGTAAATTGAGAGTTTTGGAGAACACAAAGGATTTAAGGAAGAGACAGAGAGGAGGCATCTGCACGCATAAAGACACTGAGTAACAGAAGATAGATGTATAGAAAGAAAAGAAAGGGCAAGTCACTAACACCAAGTGAGAAGAATCTCAATAAGTAAGAGGTAGTTAATATAGAGACTGCAGAGAATTACAAATCCCAAAAAACCCACTGCCATCGAGCTGATTCCAGCTCACAGTGAACCCATAGGGTTTCCAAGGCCATAAATCTCTACAAAAGCAGACCGCCACATCCTTCTCTTGTGGACCTGCTGGTGGTTTCGAATTGCCAACCTTTCGGTTAGCAGTCAAGCTCTTTAACCACTGAACCACCAGGGTTCAGAGAATTATAGCTAAAATAATTTTTTTTTAGGTCCTAGAATTGCTATTATTCTCTTTCTTTAGAGGCAAAAAAAAAAAAAAAAAATCCATTGCCGTCAAGTCTGACTCATAGCAACCCTGTAGGACAGAGTAAAAGTGCCCCATAGGGTTTCCAAGGAGCAGCTGGTGAATTCAAACTGCCCACCTTTTGGTTAGCGATCATAGCTCTTAACCACTGTGCCACAAGGGCTCCTCGGTGTGGCTGACTCATCAAATTGTCTTTCAATGGCATGGTTTTAGAATAGGTCATGACAAATTTCAGGAGTCCCCAAAACCAACCTCACTCTGACACAAGTTTCTACTGATAATTCAGTAGAAGAAGTCGCAGAGCTCACTGAAAGCTGTTATGTTCATGGATGTGGTTGATTATAGCAAATGGATACAGATTAAAATCAGCCAAAAGAAGAGGAGTACTGGGGCAGAGGTCGGGAGAGTTCCAAGTGTGAAACTTCCAGTTCTCCTCTCCCAGTAGAATCATGGGCAGCTCTAACTCTTCCCAGAAATGATGTGTGACAATATCATGGAGTATTACCAACCAGGAATGCTCACCCGAGCTATGCCTCTTTTCTATTTTTTCATAAAAGCATCAAGAAATGTAATCTATATTATAAAGATGAATAATTATTATATTTTCATATAGAATTTTAAAACTCTTATTACAGAAACACTGATCATCTTTCTTCATAAATGCTATAAGATACATCAAGTTGGAAAAAAAAAAATTTTTTTCTCAAGAAGCCTGAGAATTCTAACTACAGTAAAATTGCAGTATATATTTTGGCATCAGAAACTTTCAATAAATTGATATTAATCAGTAGAGGCTAGATTCTCTACAGATATATGCAGAGGGTAATCTGCGCAGACCACACATCATATTCTGCAGAAATTTGGAGCTGCAAACACAGAAAAGGTTTCCAAACTTAAACTTGAATGTATATGCTCTAGAGATGCGTGATTGTGTTTATATGTTTTTGAGTAATTCATTCATTCAACAAAGAAACAAGGTTTTATGCATTTCCAGATACTGTTTACCAACGTTGTTGTTGTTAGGTGCTATCGAGTTGGTTCAGACTCATAGTGACACTATAGGACAGAGTACAACTGCCCCATAGAGTTTCTAAGGAGTGGCGGGTGGATTTGAACTGTCGACCTTTTGGTTAGCCGCCGAGCTCTTAACCACTATGCCACCAGGGCCCCATTTACCAATAGTAAATGCTAATTAACAAACAAACAAACTGGAAAAGCATAAGATGGAAAATCTTAGTAAGTGGTAATCTAGAAAAATGTTTAGAAATAATTGCTTGATAATTATTTGTTGAGCGATTTAACATTACTTTCTCTAATTTTCACGTAATATTTTTAAAGTTTTATAACCAGGAAATTATTTAGCATCTTATCACCACATGTAGAAGAATTTGCACAACTAATTTGAAAACTTTTTAATATTAAACATTGAATTTGAGTTTGAAATATTTTAATCACTGCAATAGTAAATCCTATATTTCATTTCTTGTTTTAAGTAAACTGTGTAAATACCAGCTTTCTGACAGTTTTCATGCCTTCACACACGTCATTTTCACCAATAATAAATCCTTATGATAAAAGGCAGAAAATATTGCTATATTTTCAGTCTTTGAAAGTTTGTCTTGGATCCAAGTCAGACAGTGAATATCATGATAAAGCCCAGTAATTATTGATCTTTTATGACTGTAGTTAGGCTCTCTCTTACTCTTTCACTTTTTGGGTCACAGTTATATCTTACATAATCCAGCAGAGGGTGCTTCCTTTTTAGGGTTGGATTAGAAATGATACTGTCAGCAAAAAGTTAACATCTTTTCATATTTTGTTTCTAGAGATCAATTAAATTACATCCTCTTGCAGTCTTATGCATTGCTGGGTGTGACTGAGAGATAATTAGTGATTTTCTATTAAATATCATGCATGTTTTTACTAATCATATAGAATATGGACCTGTACATGTATGTGCACATTTGACATGCTCACTCTCTTGCTTATCTTCTTGACTGGAAGTTATGGTCCTTCCTCAAAAGTTCTTGGTATATCCAGCTTAGGGAAGTTTTTGTTTAACACAAGATCTTCCACTATAAAGAATACAAAGGAAGTGTTGTTGAAATTCATATAAACTGTTGTTTCTTGTAAAAAAAAAAAAAAAAAAAAAGGATGTCTTCAGAAATTCTCCATAACAAAAATATTGTTTTATATTACTCACAAGACCACCAGCCGTACCAAGAGCAAATGGTGAAAGAGCCTCTTCTAAAGAGCAAAAGGGAGCAGTTTTCAAATAATACCATATTTTTACATAAATACGTGTACCTTCTATATTTGTTTGCCAACTGCTCCCTATACTAATTTTTTTTATAGCAACATGTAAAAAGATTTGGCATAGTGATACTTACAAAAATAACTTGTGGGGGGAGGGCGTAGTTGGCAAGCAAACATAGAAGGTGCACATTATTTGTGTAAAAATACAGTAGTTTCCTTCCTAAATGCATGGTCCTATACTTCTCTGCTACACAGAAAAGTGACTGAAATTGTCATCTCAGGAGGACCCCTGGAATTTTTTTTTTAATTCTCTTTTTAGCAAATCACCTAGCTCAGAAGTAGCTCCTCTTGTACTGAAGGTTTTGGTAAGAAACCTGAAGCTCTCAGAAGGGCTCTATATCATACTTCTCAGAAGAGACAACCACATAATAAAAGGGAGAAAGTCTCAGCTATCAAACTAATTTTCCCTCCTTCCATTTTACATATGTTCCAAACCAAAACCAAACCCATTGCTGTTGAGTGGATTCCAGCTCATAGTGACCCCGTACAGTTTTCAAGGCTGTAAATCTCTACAGAAGCAAACCGTCACATCTTTTTCCCCACAGAGCCAATGATGGTTTAGAACCCCTGAACTTTTGGTTTAACCACTCCACCACCAGGGCTCCTTGCCACTAAATTAAATAAATAGTATATGATATTTCCCTGCCACCACCTGTCTATCAGTTTGTCATACTGTGGTGGCTTGCGTGTTGCCGTGATGCTGGAAGCTATGCCACCAGTATTTCAAATTTCAGCAGGGTTACCCATGATGGACAGGTTTCAGTGGAGCTTCCAGACTAAGACTAGGAAGAAAAGCCTGCCAATGCACTTCTGAAAATTAGCCAGTGAAAACCTATGGATCACAACAGAATATTGTCCATTATAGTCCTGAAAGATGAGCTCCCTAAATTGAAAAGTGCTCAAATACACAATGGCCACAATAGACTCTAGTATACCAATGATCCTGAAGATGGTACAGGACCAGGCAAAGTTTTGTTTTGTTGTACGTGGGGTCACTGTGAATCAGAGCCAATTTGACAGCAACTAACAACATCAACAATATTTCACTGAATATTTTGCAAGCAAATGGATTTTGCTTTTGAATACGTTCTTCCATCTCCAACTTTTATCATTTCTATACTTTCATATAGAAGACAGTGTTACTGGAAATGCAACTTAATAATACATCTATGAGTCCTGAACTAGCCCATACTGGAAACAAAACAGAGTGCTAGGAGAATGAGTTGGTTTTGGTGAGTAAAGCCTTTGTATCTGCATACAAGGTAGCTGAGTACAGCTCCAACTTTAGATCATTTAGAAAATGCTGTGATTAACTGCAGGACCTCACTTATTGTTGAGATAACAGATGGATGTGCCACAATGACATATTTCCTCTTTTTATTTACAAACAAAAGAGGATTTTTTTTAATGTGGGTAGAAATTAGAACATTACTGAAGCATTGATTGCCTAAGCTTAATTTTTTTTTTTTTTTTTTACTAAAACAGACCCTTTATTATGTAAAGTCAACATCTTTAATATTTTTGCATGGTTTGGATTTTTAATCCATAATATTTTGTGATTTCCTTTCTAATGGGTGTGTTTCTTCAGAAAGAATTATGGACCTACAACGTAATGAAGTAATTAACTAGAGAACAAAAGGTTTTTATTCTGTCTCAGACAAAATTTGCTTCTAAGACACAAGCAACACATGTGTTATTTTTAGGACCATCAGCCTTGTCCTGGATGATGACTGTATTGTCAGAAATCTCATATAGTTCTGTGTAATATCAAAAAGACCTGACAAAACATTATAAGGACAAGTGAGATAAAATGTGACACATGGTGTTATGTTGTTTTTATAAATATTTTAGGAGATTTACCAATGTGTTAGACTTTGATAAATCACAGTATTTCTACAAATGAAAATCACTAATGTCTATTTGACTGACAATTATGTTATGTGAGAGTCAAAAATCATGTTGTAGCCAAATGGCTGAGAAAATCTTATATTCAAAGAGTCCAAAATGCAGTGAAACCTGTGAGAGCCAGAACTTGACGGAACTGCCTTGTTTTTCCAGGTCTCACACGTTTTCTGCCTTTAACAGGGTGCAGTCTTACCGCTCTTCTGTTGTTCTCTATTAGGGGAAAATATTTGAGCTTTCCTTCTCTGACAGGTTCCCCCTTACTCAGGTTCTGGCTTTTGCAGATTTTCCTGTATATTGATTAAAAATATTTTTAAAGTCCTTGACCAAAAAAAGTAAAAATTCCAAGAGTATTTCCCAAACAATCCTTGGCTCATATGGAATAATAGAAAGACAAACTCCACGGTCTCCATTTATCATTTCACTACATATCTTCTTCCCAAATTTGAAACCTTTTGTTATGTAAGACATGCTACAAGAAGCTTGAGGAATAAAATGCTAAAGAACACGAAGATAAATTTCAAAGATTACAAATCGAATTTGTCTCATAGATATGTTTTAATCAGCCCGTTTTATGTTGACAAATAACAGTACAATTTTGGTATTGGTTTCTGTGGTAGGCAGAATGATGACCTTCCAAATGTGTACTGACCCATTACTGCCTAGTCGATTTCAACTCATAGAGGGATCATTCCCTGGAGAAGGACATTATGCTTGGTAAAGTAGATGGTCAGTGAAAAAAGAAAGACCCTCAATGAGATGGATTGACACAGTGGATGCAACGATGGGCTCAAGCATGACAATGATTGTGAGGATGGTACATGACAAGGCAGTGGTTTGTTCTGTTGTACATGGGGCGCCTAACAACAACAACAACAAATGTATACTTATCCCAGAGGCTGTGAATGTTACTTTATATGGCAAAAGGGATTTTGCAGATGTGATTAAGTTAAGAACCTTGAAATGGGGAGATTATCTTGAATTATCTAGGTGGATCCAATGTAATCTTACGTGTCCATATAAGAGAGACTTAGGAGAAGTCAGAATCAGACAGAAGGAGATGTGACAATGGGAACAGATGAACAGAAAGACATTTGAACATGGTACGCTACTGGCTTCACTGTGGAGGAAAGGGGGCATGAGACAAAGCATATAGTTGGCTTCTGGAATCTGAAAAGAACAAGGAAAGATTGTCACCTGAACCCTCTAGAAGGGACACAGCCATGTAGATCCATTTTATACTTCTGATCTCCAGAATTGTACTGTGTAAAAAGGTAAAACAGCATTTGTGTTGTTTTAAGCTATGAAATTTGTGGTAGTTTGTTACAGTAGCAATAGGAAACTAATACAGTAAAAACAGTAGCCGACATTTAATAACTAGGAGATGTCCCATAAAGATTCCTGTTTATTTTGCTTGTCTCTTTATTTATTTGGTTTTGCTCCTCTTAAAAAGTAGAAAATCTGATGGCAGTTGGAATTTTTCATTTTACTTATTATTTATTTCACACTTCTTTTTTAAGAATTTTATCTACTGTATTTTAATGGCATTCTATTAAACTATTGGTCCTAAGAACTTCCATTCCCATTTGCTTAGTTATCTCCACCACCTACCTATTTCTGTAACTTTCAACATGAAATTTGTCCACCCATGGTGAACATCAGTTGTATCACTCATAGCATAGGTCGTGTATTGAATGAGCTGGATTTAGGAGGATTCAGACACAACCAATATTATTCTTTCTCTTCACTACTTAATAACTCCTCTGCTAACCCTTTCTTCAGAAAATCTCAGGCATATGTCATGGTTTTTGTCACTCCCAGGTATTAAAAAGTCCAACCCAGCCTAATATTAAGCTTTCCCCACTATTTTCAACTTGGGTCAGCTTTAGGCTACAGTGGGGAAGATGTGTGTGTGTGTGTTTTTCCATGAGAGAGTGAGCCAGGGTTTATGCTACTTCCCATCTTCTTCTTCTATTTCTCCTCCACACTGACTATGCTTTACCAGAATCTTCCACTATGTGTATTGAGGGGAGGAGGTAGGCAGGGAGGGCAGAGAGGTAAAGAGCATAGAAGGTCTGTGATGTCTATCAAAGAGGAGTCTGGTATCAAGATGGTGGCACTTGTGTCTGGGTGGTTCTGTGAGTTGCTCAGCGATATCCTTATAGTACACCTCCCACTGCAGCTTGCTGGCACCAGACATGCACATGACTTACCCTTAGCCCCTGACCTTCAGCTGTTCAACTGTCTGTTTCCAGCCTTTTGTTGCTGAGATCACCTTCCTTCTCCCACCCCTCAGGTACTTCTCTTGAGAGAATTCCTTTCTAACACAATTCAGAACAAGCTCCTTCTGCAGGTCCACATCTGGCCCATTGGGTCATGTCGTTAGCCATCTGTGGAGGGGCACTTTTTTCTCCTGTTCTAGTTCACAATCTTCTCACTCTAGCTGCAGGCTGCCAACTTCAGTCTTCCTTGTTTTGATGTAGGTGTGACTCAGTGGCCAGCCTTTTTGTCTCCCCCCCCCCCGCCCCAAATTCCAGGGGATTAAGCTCCATGAGGAGTTCTCTTGAAAGCATACCTTCACTTGGCTTAAAACAAGAAGGGAATATTCTTCTCCCTTTCCCAAAGGGGTGTGGTGTCACACGGCATATTGACAATTCTCTCCAAGCTCCCTACCTGCTTCCTTTTAGTGAACTTTTGGTCCTTTCCTATATAGCCTTAAGGTAAGTGATAGCAATAAAGTAATAGCAAGTTCTACTTATGTGTACTAGTTCTTCCTGTTAGAACTGATGGCTCTTGGTCCCTATTGCTCTCGTGTGTGTGCATCAGTGAAAACCTGAAAACAGGAAAATCCCTAGTTTAATATCCTGTGACATAAGTATTTTCATGATCTCTCTGATTGTTATGTTAATTATTCATATTCCCTAGAACTAGTGAATAAAACTTAATTAGCTCACACAAACTACCAATTTAAAAAGTCATATTAGAGAATCCAAGAGAGGGCTCCATCATCTGTCTACAGTGGCTTGCATGTTACTATGATGCTGGGAGCTATGCCACCAGTATTTCAAATACCACCAGGGCCACCCATGGTGGACAGGTTTCAGCAGAGCTTCCAGGCTTAGACAGTCTAGGAAGAAAGGCCTGGCAATCTGCTTCCAAAAATTGGCCAGTGAAAACCCTATGGAGTACAAGAGAATATTTCTCGATATAGTGCTGGAAGATTAACCCCTTAGGTTGGAAGGCACTCAAAATACACAGCAGCTACAACAATGGACTCAAGCAAACTGATGATTGAGAAAATGGCGCAGGACCAGACATTTCATTCTGTTGTACATGGGGTCACCCAGCAACTAACAACAACAAAGAGGGGACTAAAATTGACAAATATAATTCCATTAACTAGCAATCCAATCTGTGTAATCAGATACAGATTTTTCAAAGACTGCTCCACAACCTCACAGCAAAGGCCTTTTGGCCATTTGAAAGCTCTTTAGCTACACTGATATCACCTCGCACTCATCCCCATTCCCATTTCTCTACTCCCACAGCTCCCATTGCCATAAATCCTGATTGTTTCAAAGTCTACATCACAAGCCCTGAACTCTTTTTCAACAATATCTGCAAACATGTTTTGGGTGTATTTTCCTTAAACTCAGTGTTTCCAAAAGTAAATCCATTAACTTGTCCTGCAAGCCTGTTAGTCTTCTGATGCTTCTCAACATCTTCCTCATTTTTATTCTCAACACCACTATCCTTGTTTAGATCCTAATTATCTTGTGCCTAGACCCTTGCAGTAGCTCTTTAATTGGCTGGCTGACTCAATCTTTCCTCAACCAAATCCACTCTACACATAACTGCCTCATTCGTATTTCTACAACTCAGATCATACCCCCATTTGTGAAAAAACTTGAACAAACGTTACCCCCATCCTGCATCCTATAGGATAAATTTAAGCTTTGACTCTCACATTAAGTGCCATTTTCAACTTGGCCCTACTCTAACCTCTCATACTTTTTTTCACCTCTCAGCAACACTAGACCAACCTGTTTCTATGAATACATCTTGCGCTTTGATACTGGCTGGTATTTGCTCATCTTTTAATTTTTTTTTTTTTTTTTTGCCTTTGTCTAAATAAAATATCACTTAGATAAAACTGTCCTCATTCTCAAGGCACAACTTCAATGTCACATCCTCTGTAACCCTTTTCCTATTGTCTTACACATATCTGCATGGTAGTGTCCAGTACTCTGTGATGGCTGCTTCTACACAACTCTCTCTACACACTGTACATTGTAAGCTGAGTTTCTTGAGGGCAGAGATAGCGTTTCATTCATCTTAGTATTCCTAGGCTCAACCCAAGGCTTGCATCTTAGAATAAGTTCTAAGAGTATGGATTTATGGAGCTCATATCTGAGTCTTACTGTTTACTTAACCTCTCTGGGCCTCAGTTTCCAAATTCATAAAATGGGGAGTTATGTATTTATATATAGTAGTCAGGCATTTTGACTAGTGCTTGACACATAGTAAAGTCTATAAACCAAAAACCAAAACCAAACCTATAGGGTTTCCAAGAAGCAGCTGGTAGATTTGAACTGTTGACCTTTTGGTTAGCAGCCCCAGCTCTTAATCACTGTGCCAACAGGGCTCCAAAGCCTATAAAGTGTTTGTTAAATAAACTTAAGTAAATGTTTGCTTAATTACATTGGATTACTACTACATATACAAACCAAAATAAAACAACAAGCAAGATATTCCATAGCATCAAAAAATAAAGTATGCATGAAAAGAGTAAAATTAATCAGAAAGGATAAATAGTACAAGATGTTTTCATCATGATTTAAGAGGAATAGAAATATGAGGGAATTTCTAATGTTGTTCCCCTGATGCTGACTCTGAACACAGGGTTACCTCAAAAAATAAATAAATAAAAACCTCCCGTTGAATTAAGTCCATGGGACCACAAAGCAAAATGAGAAATTATCCTTTTAATTAGCTTTAGCAAGGTTCAATTAAATTATTTTCTGAGAATTAATAACAATGGAAGAATTTTCTAGGTCTTCCTTTTAAAAGATACATTCAAGTCTCTTTAAAAATCAAAACCATTACCATGAAAATTTCTTGACCAGAATGGAGAATTCTCTAGATATCTGCAATTAAAAAAAGATAGAATTAAGAAGTCTAATATTGGTAGGATGTTTCTAAATTACTAAGATCATCATATAATTTGCCCAGCAGTCATTTTTTAAGCAAGCTCCTTTTAGAGCTAGAATTTAAGCAGGAAATTGAATCTGCAAAAAGAGGAATCAATGAAGCACTGTGGCTCGCAATACTTACAGATGGATGGGTAAATGCTCAAGGGTAAGGAACCACAGAATTTGTGGAGATGAGGGGTAGGAGAGGAAGCACTAGGATGACAGTCAAGGAAGGGTCCTGGTCTGGCTTTCTTGCATACCCCACGTGTGGGCCAAGGCAAGTTACCTAAGCCTCTTTAGTTCTCAGTCTCTGAGGTTGGGCTAGATAATTTATAAGGTCACTATTAGCTCTAACCATCTTTGGTTCTATATATAATAAACAGTGTGCACATCTATAGTGTTTTAATGATGTTCAAACTAGATTTAAAAATAAATATGACAGTAATAATATTTTGAAACTTATTAATGAGTCTCTTTTTCCTTTCCAAGAAGAGATACTTTCCATTTTTGGTCTAAACAGTTCATTTCCTTAGTGTAATATTAGGATTTGTATGAAATCAATAGATATACTTAATATTTTACTTGTGACATTCAAAATAAATTTTTCAGCAAGGCAAGCCAGGCTATTATCTTAAGAGAGGATTTACTAAATTCTATTAGCTATCATTTACCATGGTAAGGGATCAGACTGTAGATTTCATCACAGAGTTCTCTCATAATCGAGAAAACATAACCCTATGGCCTTTGACATCCAAATCTAGGGCTTTCTGCTCTATGATATAAAGGAGATATGGTATAGTGATTGGAAGGAATTCCCTATCCTTCGGGATTGACAAATCAGTCTACCTCAGTGGTCACCTACACTATGAATTCCCAAAACGGGATTGAACCTTTTGCCAGCATCCTGCCCCAGAGTACTTGGCTACAGGGACACCTTTATCCCTGTTACTGCAATCTCTTCAGGCTATTTTTTCTCCACATTCTCATCGGTTTTTTTCCACCTACACTGTCTTTAGAACTAAGTAGACACTTGGGCTACTTGACCTTACAAAGTCATTCAATTTCTAAAAGCTGATGATTCTCTGAAAACTAGTAAAAGGGCACACATTTTCAAAAAATGTCCAGAAGCAGATATAAGGAAAGTATAAGACAGTGATGACCAAACACGAAGATGAGATGACACATCAAACGTACAGACTAAACAAAATAATAAAAAAAAAAAATATATAAGCATGAAAAATCCTAGAATGCAAGAGTATACTTTAAAGAGGTTTAATAATTACCGTTGTCAATGATGACCTCAAGCAGCAAGTGCAGAAACAAAATTACGTCAAAAAAAACCTACCTTCCAACACGATGAAGCACGGTACACCGCAGAAAAATTTTCATCCAAAGGGATTAAGAAAATAAACTTTGATACTCAACTAGTTAGAGACAACTATTTCCAAAAAGACCTTAAAACTAGGGGGAAAAAAGAGTATACTTTATAAGGGCTTTAATTGTGAGTTTTTTTTTTTTCCTACATATGATTGTATAAATTTAACTTTCTCTAAGCAGTGATAAGTTGAACTGGTAGCAGAAAGAATCTATTGCTTTGAAATATATTTAAAAATTAAGAAATGAATGACTGGATGAACAAACAACAAAGAATATACGAATATGAATAAGGCAGACCCTGGGAGAGTGTGAAAGTCAGACATGCTGAGAAGGAAGGCTGAGCCAAAACCTCTGCTGTGCAGAATGTGAATGTAGCTCCTCTTTTTCTTATAAAAGGAGAGGAATGGGCAGTTGTGCACTGGTAAATGTTTAACAAGCGGTTTGCAAGACAATATAAGTGTATATATACATACGTACACACACATACATATGTAACATATATGTAAAAATGGCGTGGGGAGATGTCTGACCTCCTCTTACTTCACGAGTGGAAAGGAGAACCAAAAACAACAGGCCAAGGCTGATTCTTATGAAGCAGAGGTCAGACACACCTCCTTTCTTCACCACCTTTACTAATTCTGACACCAACTGTCCCACCTACCGCACTGTCTACTGGATTCCATAATTCATTGCAATGACCACACAGAACACACAGACCATACTCATGATTATAGGGTTTATTAGAGAGTTAACAGGTTACAATTCAGGCTCAGGAACACTTAAGGATACAGTTCTTCCAACAGGAGGTCCTCTTCCCAACCATGCTCGAAGGCACACCTCTCCCTGCCCTAGGCCCCTCCCCAAAGGCGCTCAGCTTTCTCTCTCCATGGGCTGGGAAGCCCACTGTGCCATCTCCTGCTGCCGGGTCTCTTCTGTTGGGTCTTTCCTGCCACCGCTTCTCACCATCTTCAGGGTTACAATTTGCTCTCTCTCTCTGGGTCTCCTATTTTCAGGAGCTGCACAGCACAGGGATCCTGGATCCAAAGAACGCGCTCACCGTTCCTGGCTGTTCTTCCT
Organism: Elephas maximus indicus; assembly: GCF_024166365.1. Lineage (NCBI taxonomy): Eukaryota > Metazoa > Chordata > Mammalia > Proboscidea > Elephantidae > Elephas > Elephas maximus. The sequence continues at coordinate 34,625,249 of NC_064826.1, forward strand.
TGGCGGCGGTAGGATCCTCCTCTCTGCTCTGGAATTGACTCTCTTTTAAGGCAAAACTGACCGATCCCTTTGGTTGGCCACAACTGCCCTATCACACAGTCCCAACCAATCACCTGTGTGGGAGTTACAAGATCATGGCTAGAAAGGCCACAGGAAAGTAATCAATCACGCCGCAACGTACCTACATATATATATATGTATATACATACACATATATATACACACGTGTATGTATATATACATATATAGGTATTTATACTACATACCTTTATTATACACGTTACTGATAAAATTATCCTGATATATTACAGTGGGTAAATCTGCTATAAAAAAGACCTCTTTAAAATGTTAAAAAGCAAAGACGTCATTTTGACAACTAAGATGTGCCTGACCCAAGCCATGGTATTTTCAACCACCTTATATGCATGTGAAAGCTGGACAATGAATAAAGAAGACCAAGAAGAAGAACTGATGGCTTTTAATTATGATGCTGGTGAAGAATATTGAATACACCATGGACAGCCACGAGAATGAACAAATCTGTCATTAACAAAGAAGTACAGCCAGAATGCTCCTTAGAAGTGAGGATGATGAGACTTTGTCTCATGTACTTTGGATATATTATCAAGAGGGACCAGTCCCTGGAGAAGGACATCACACTTAGTTAAGTAGAGGGCCCGTGAAAAAGAGGGGACCCTCAGTAAGATGGATTGACACGATGGCTGCAACAATGGGCTAAAACATAGCAATGACTGTGAGGATAGTGCAGGACCGGACGGTGTTTTTTTCTGTTGTGCGTAGAGCCACTCGCTATGTGTCGGAGCTGACTCAGTGGTGTGTAACACCAACGACACTGCTAAAAGAATGTGTAGCATAGAATTTACAAATAATAATAAAATAGATAATGTTGTTTTTCATAAATTCTATATAGCCAGTTGATTTACCAGAAATCCCTAGGTGGTGAAAATGGTTAACATGCTCGGCTGCTAACTTAAAGACTGGAGGTTTGACTTCACCTAGGGGTTACTTGGAAGAAAGCCCTGACAATCTACTTCCAAAAAATCAGCCATTGAAAACCTGTTTAGCACAGTTCTACTCTGACACACGTGGGGTCACCGTAAGTCAGAGTTAACTAGAGCACAACAGTTTTTTGTTTAGTTGATTTTCACAGAAGGATTTTTTTTTTTTTTTGCCCAACTGTTGAATCCACAGCCAACCCATGATTGCAGGTGTCAAATGAGTGTAGTTCTGAGTTGAATGCTGGTTTTTATTTTTGTTTATGTTAATGAATATTATGAAAGAGAAACAATGAAGATGTACATCGGAACTTCATTCATTGTTAATAATGTGAAGGCCTACTTTGCTGAACTGGACAATAGTTTCATATATTAGAATAACATTTCCTCAGTTTTTGTGCTATTCACAATGTAAAAGCTTTATATATGACAACTTTTAAGTTTAATCTGCATTATTAACATTTTCTCTATCACTTTAAGTCCAGACCACCCACTAAATAAATAAATAAACCAAGCCCTGATTTGCAGTGTTTGCCAAATTCCAAGATGCAAATACTTCCACAGTGGCCAGTTTCAAGCTATAACATAGAGTCACTACACACAGAATTGGGAAAAGAGCAGAACGTTGTTATAAGATATTTCTATCACACAGATATAATACATGTAAATAACCTCAAGAGCATAGAAAATAGTAAAATGTACTAAAATAATTAGGAAGACTTTGCATTATTTATTATATTTGCTTTCAATTTACTTAATTGTAAGTTTCTATAATTTAATTCTTAATAATGGCTGTATTTAACTGCTGGCTTGCAAAATTCTTGAAAATTTAACAATTGCCTCTCAAGGGCCAGCACAAGTTGAGTGTAGCACAGGACTGGGACAGGGGCATTCTCCCTGAATGAAAATTCAACAACGCACAGGTCAAAACTCAGACTTCAATGGAAAACAAAATGCAAGGGAAGTTTTAAGAGAAGCAATGTAGCTATCTCTTAGTTTATGAAAACTACTTAAAACATATTCTAGAATTGAAAATCCTTGTTACTGGATTTGTCCACTAACCTTATTCAATTATACATATATATATGTATATATATTTTTTTCCAAATCACACACACAAAGGCATCAAAGAATGATATGCGCAAGGTTTAGAAAATGAATTCCAAGCACACACTTACAGGTTTAAAATATTATAAAATAAAAATAGAAGAAAAAGAAAAAAGCAACATTTCCCAACCAATCCTCTAAATAGACGCCAAGTAGGAGACTACCTTAACTAACAATTTTAAATGTAAAATAGGCAATTTAAGGAAAGCCACATTCCTAAATCCAGTAAACCCACTTAGATTATTTCATCATCTCCAAAAAAAAATACTAAAACAGAATGGAAATACAGCCAATGTATAACCAGAAATCCACTATATTTTTTAATATTTTGGATTTTCTTTGCCCACAAATTAAAAAAAAAATATTAAAAACTAATTTAAAAAACAATACAAATGTTTAAATAAAGTCCTTACCTTTTACTATTTTCATCGGCCACCAGGAAATACAGTTCACAAATGTCATTAGAAGTCCTCTGAATTCAAAGAAGATTTAAAAAAGCCTGTCCTAGATATAAACGTAAATTTGGCCATAGGTGCTTCGGTGATTTGTAGAACAGATACGTTCACTTTCAACCCAAGTTTTTGGCATAGTATAGACTCAGACAAAGGCATAAATTCAGATCAAGGCATAGGGTCATAAATAGACAATGGCAGGAACTGTGTGAGAATAGAGCCCTGGTTGTGCCGTGATTAAGAGGTATAGCTGTTAACCAAAAGTTCGGCAGTTCGAATCCACCAGCCACCCCTTGGAAGCCCTCTGGGGCAGTTCTATTCTGCCCTACCTGTAGGGTCACTATCAGTCGGAACTGACTCAACAGCAACAGGTTTGGTTTTGGTTTATTGCATATTAAGTGTTTGATATGCTCTATTTATGACTGTTAATTTATTAAATACATTTCCTATCATTTTCATAATGAAATAATTTCTCTTCAGTTTTAAGAGCTTATTAATCCCATATAAAGTGAAAATGTTAAATTATTTTTCAAATGGTAAAAAAAACTTACTGTCTTACTTTGAAGTCACTCTACCACTAGCTCAACAAAGCATTTTTTCATAATTTAGAGACGTGAGACTGAAAATCCAAAGGCAGGACAAAAGTAAATCTACCTTTTAACCTCATGCTTACAAGGAATCTTGTCTTCTTATATTCTTATATGCACACATTGCCATCATCTTTTAAAAAGTCAGCATACCTGAAAAGGGTGGAAGTTTAAATTTTCACCTATGTCTTTCTGTTTTCAATCTAATTTGTCATATATTCCAATTTGCAAACATATTTCCCCCAGCTACTTTGAGGTGTTTTTTTTGAGGGGGGGATTTACTTACCTATAGTGGGTTTTGCAATTTTTGACAGCTATTGAAATACTGAATAACAAAAAGGTTAGTTAGTGTCCTTATTAAAATCCAAGAAGTCATTGAAATACAAAGGAAAAAAATTGGCATTGTTTCATTCCTACTTAGTTTATCTAGAAGCATAAGATTTTGGTTAGGATTTATTTTTTAAATACTATTTTACATATCTATTCCATTTTTTGTGCGCGTATGTATAATGGCATTTGGGAACTTTGTGAACTCGTGGATATTAAAGCCAGTTTCTTTGAAAACACCTGAAGAACTAATTGCTTGAATCTGTTAAATATGAAACTATACTTTACGTTTCTTATAAATGTTAAAGGCTGCTAACATTTCTTCCTTAGAAAGTTGATTTCTAAATACAGCTTCAAGTCAATGTCATTTATTTATAAGGTAATTTGCTACGAATACTAATTTTTGGAAGAATTAATGGATGAAAGCCTCTTTTGTAAAGTTAACTTTTAAATTATCTAAACGTAAACACACTATACATACGCATAAGCACGTGTATGATTTTAACATGAGTGTACACAGATGCACACACACACACATGCACACATTTGTGGTATTTGAAGTCTTTTAGGATACTTCCTAATTCTTGAGGTTTTCAGACTTGGAAAAGTATTTTTATACCCTGTTTTGCTCTCCACTATTATTAGAATTTGATATATGAGCCTCTTAAATATTGCTTTCAACTTCTTAAGCACCTTTGGTTTTTCCAGACTTGAGTTACCTTATTATACAATTTATTGAAGGCTAATAATTATTAGGACATGTGGTAGGCGGTTAGCACAAGTAACATCACACTACTGGCTCTATGTACAAGCTACAATAGGGCAAATGGTACAATTAGAGGCACATTCTTTGGTGCATAACAATAGAAGCCTAGTGACACCGCAAGATTAAGAAAAGGCTAAAACATCTTTAAAACTACTCATTACCACCAGTCAAAATGTGCATATTTGACCTTTATGATAATCAGAAGAATCTCTGCTTATGCAGCGGGAGGCTAAATCGTCATCCCTTTCGACACACGGTTTTCCTTGAAGTGACCTGGGGTTAACACGGTTGATCCCGAAGCTGACACAGACATTGAATCATCTCATCAATGGTTACAGTGAAAGGCCGCCATCTTCATCTCCTAGGTTACAATGACAGATTAAAAAGACTTGCAGATTTTTCTCTGCAAGAAACACTGAGACTTAAATGTTGACTGCTGTGTACATTTCAAAGGTTGCAAAATTACTTAGAAACCTCTCCCCGAGGTGCAGATTCACTCTGTGGTATGATAATCATGCAAGTTGCATCAAAAATAATTGCTTAGTTTATTACCTTGTTGTCTTATTATATTAAAGCCTTCACGCTAGATTCAGAAGTCTCTTACTCTTGATCTCTCTTCTTCCCTATAGGTCTACTATTAACCCTACTCATTTTAATTTGAATATATTAGCAGTTACAATGAAGAATCTCAAAGCTAAATTGTTATCCCCAAATAACATAAAATCTACACTATAACTAGAGCTAATGCAGCAACTCTAATATCTGGGGAAGAAAATAAAGATGCTAAATCAAGTGAAATAAATTAAAATGTTGCCTCAATGTCCCTCCTTCAAATATTACACCTGAAGATGTAGAAATCTGTAGCTAGAATCATTATAATTCTTGAGTAATGGACACTTAAAACCAAAGGAAACCAATTTTTGTGTTGGAGAGCTTATCATTCTCCAGTTCTCACAGTAAAACATCACACCAAGGAACTACCCGGTAATTATATCATAGATGTTATTTCCCTGGTGGTTTTTTTGGGTGAGGATAATGTTCCTTGTAGAAACAGAATAATTTAATAGTCATCAAAGTTAGAGCAGGGGGATAAAAACATTTTTAAAAGGTAGCCGAAATAAGATTTTTTAAGATGTAAAACCCAAAGTTCACCAGTACCCATGTCTTGGTTGGCACTGGAAAGTAGTCATTCATAATTCCCCCTGATATATACAATATTAATCCATGTGTACCCAGGAAAGCTGGCTACTTCCTGTACTTCAAAGTCATTGCTTTTGATATGAGACCTAGAAAGTGCTTCAGGATTCATTATGACATGTGGAATATATAAGCAATAAGGCATGACAGGGAGTGTGGTTACCATAAGATAATCACACCCCTGGGTCATTACAAAGCAAGAGGTGCAATGGCGCACCTCTCATTCCCCCTGGGGTGTGATTACAGTACAATAAGCACACTTCAGGCCGTTATCTTATTGCTTTTGTGAAAAGTCTTTGTTGGGAAGTTTTTTTTTTTTTTTTGCTTAAAGAAGACAAAGTTGGCAATTTATAATGTTAACAGTAGTATGAGACAAGCCAGAAAGTTTATCTGGACTAATCTGCTTCTTTATAATGTACAGCTGCCAAGGCCAATCAGAATTCATCATTCCAAGACAGAATCTATTATGTAGTTGTGTGTTCAAATGATTCACCCTAGGAAAAAAAGTGTACCATTATCACAAAAAGTCTCATATCTCTGAATAACTCTTGGAAGAAACAATTCTTTTCCAAAGTTGTTTTTTTCCAAAGTGATAGACTCAGAAAAAAGATTTGCAGACCTACTAAAGCAAAATGCAACCTAAAGTAGTTGGTAGGTCAAGCACTGGGCACTAAGGAATTCATAACTTGTAATCTCCCCCCTTTTAGTCCCCCAGTCCTGCCCAAATTCAGATGACAACTTAATTTAGGGTGCTAGATTAGACCTCGAATCCCATTGCTGTCATTCAAATAATAGCCTAAGGGCCCCCTTGTGATCTTAAAATCTTACAAATTCTTGTTTTATATTATAGAATATGTCTCCCATTACTTGACAGTCGTTCTCCTTGTGCTAATACTCTGCCATCTTGAGACATACGTACCCTCAAGTAATGACCTTTATCTTTAATCTAAATAATAATTATGACATTTTACATTTTGCATACATTTGGGACATTTGCTTTCACAAAATACTGTTTGGAGGATATAAAGTAGATATTATTATTCCTACTTTATAGAAGGGAAGACAAGGTAGAGAAAATCTAAATTATGTGGCTAATTCAGTTAACCACAAAGCTGGTATCCTAATCCCAAGGATAAACACACATTTCAAAAAAAAATGAAAGAAAAAAAAAAGCATGAGCATTTACAGAAAATTACAAATACCATTTTTAGCTTCCTTTTAGCTTCAGTTTCCTTATCTGTGAATTAAGGATGTTAAAGTAAATGGGCTCCACAGAGCCTCTCAAACTTGCCACGTTGAGAATTACATATAATAGTATTAATTATCATGGGACAGTTAACTTCAGGCATTTGGCTCCATCCTCACAGACTGAATCTTCAGATAGTAAGTAGCTTAAAAACAAAAGGCATCTTGCCAACGAGAGAAGGAAACAGGCGAGAGCATGAATCATTGGAAATGAGAGCACTCTCCCTTTAACATCTGTTACCGAGCTATTCTTTATTGTCGATTTATCTGATTTGACAGACAAAGTGGTAATGGGTTTCATTTTAACCATTCCATGATTAGAAGAGGTGACCTATTTGGGAAAAAAAGGTATTTTCTTTTAGGACAGATGTGTCCAGATAACTGTGCACCCATAGTGGAATCTCAAATGGAAACATTTTAGATGAGCACAAATGCAACTAACTCAAAGATTGCAATAACTTGGAGGGGGTACCCTTCTGCTGCATATCAATCAAGATATATCCATATTGATTTTGAAAGAAATGCATGACCTCATGACAATACTGAATATATATACCATCACTTGGTCAGTTATTTCTACCTTCAAAAGAAAAATTAGTTGTTGTTTTTTTTTTTTAATTTAAAGAGAAGGATGCGTTGTATGTCAAGATTCCCACACTATTCCCAAGGAGTAAAAATATGTGATTTCCTGCACATTTTTGGAGAAAGGAAATCAGGGTCCCGTCTAGGTTGGCTATTTTGGCTTCTGGGTAAAATGGAGATGAGCCGTCATCACTCTTTGTCATCTGTGATCTATTTATTACACAAGGATTTGTACATTCTGGGTGTTCTGGGTGTAGACAACATATATTCTCAGGCAGTGCTCCTTTTTTTCCCTGTCTCCAAAAACCAAAAAAAAAAAAAAAGAAAACCCATTGCTCTTGAGTTGATTCGGACACACAGAGACCCTATAGGACAGAGAAGGCACTGGTAAAACTTCACAAGGGGCTCTAACTTCTTCCTTGCACCCCCACTGGCAGAACACACATACTCTTTTGGATGATGTCCTCTTTCTCATATCATAGGATCTCACTCCATTAACATGTTTACAGACAATACCAAAAATCTTCTGGAGCACCATCTGTGCATATAGCTAACAAGCCCTAGATTTGAGATCTTCCACCCACCCTCTCCATGACTAGGTTTTCCCTAGCACAGTTGTCTATCCTAGCTTGGCACAGAACCAAAAACCCATTGCCAAACTCGACTCCGACTCATAGTGACCCTATAAAGCAGAGTAGAACTGCTCCATAGGGTTTCCAAGGAGCAGCTGGTGGACTTGAACTGTCAACCTTTTGGTTAGCAGCCGTAGCTCAGCCACTGAGCCACCAGGGCTCCAAGAATTCTGTGTATTTCTAGCTTTTCACTCCAAGCGAGAGGATTTCTTTGCCACACTTTCCAGAAACACCTCTCCAATTTCATGAGCATCTCTATTATCACACCTCTGAGTTTAGGATCCCCTGTTCCTTCATGAGGAAAGAGGGAAAAGAAGGATGCTCCACAAAATCTGACACAAACACTCTTCCTCTCTGAAAACACATCTTTTCTTGCTCTCTAACCTGCTTCATAGTAGGGCTGGGGGAGGAATTGTTAAACCAGTTCTGCGGAAATGCTTTTAGTCTACAACTTTGGATGGGGGTATTTCACATGGCAAATGGTTTCTCTAAAATTAGAAACTGAAGAAAGTTGAGCCTTTTATTCTCAGATGTAAACTTTCTCCACTTAAGTAAAGGTAACTTTTGGATAGAGAAAAGTTCACAGGCTTCATGTTCCATGTATCTTTGTAAGAGGAAATAAAACCTACATAGTAATTTTTTTTTTTTTTAGTAATTACCTTGGTATGTACTGCAGGTCTTTGCTAATTGATCACTGGGTTTTTAAGACTGAAATGGGTGGGTAGCCTACTAAAAGGCTGCTAGAGTGTATAAACCAAATAACTCTAAATGAGGAAACACAGAAGCCTGACATAAGATAACAGTGCCGTAGACCCTCACTCATATCATGGGCTTAAGTTAGTTTACGTACTCAGAACCTCTTGAACAAAGTAGGCTTGAAGGGACCTGTATCAATTGCACTGGAGAAAGGAAAATACCCAGACCTTTGAGGACTGTTGACTGTGTTTGTGAGTTTTAAGGATACAGAATACCAACATGCAGCGCTGGTTGGAATAAAGACTTAACAGAGTCAGGTGACTAATACAATTTCAACTTGGATTATTTTTTGTTTTTAAATGGTAAAATTGGAAACTTGGATTCGAAGAGATACAGTGAATAAACCAATAGATAAATAAACAATGAAAATCAAACCTAGTGAGATATATATATGCATATAAGACTAAGCAGAGTTTACTTCAGAAATTCAGAGTTTGATTAAGATTTTAAAATTAAATAAATTAATGTACCTTATTAACATAATCAAAGAGAAAAATTATATCATGGCAAAAATGAATACTGAAGAAGCATTTGATAAAATATAATACTCATTTAATGGTTAAGAAAATTCAACATGTAGAAAAGTAAGATAGAGAACAAACGCCATATCATTTCAATCTTTTTAAATGTATTGAGACTTGTTTTATGGCCCAGCATTTTAATTATCTTGGTGAATATTCTACCTACACTTGAAAAGTACATATAATATGCTGTTGTTGGATAAAGTAGTCAATAAATGTCAGTTTAGTTTTTTTTAATAATGCTATTTAAGTCTTCTATACCCTTACTGATTTTCTATTTACTTGTTCTGTCAATTACTGAGAGAGACGTGTTGAAATTTCCAAGAATAATTTTGAATTTATATGTCTATCCTTTCAGTTTTATTAATGCTGCTTGATATATTTTGAAGCTATGTTATAAAAAAAAAAAATTAGGAACATACAAATTTAGAATTCTCATCTTTTCTTAACATATTGACTCCTCCATCATTGTGAAATACACATTCTATCCCTCAGATATTTCTTATGAAGTCTATGTTTTCTTATATTAAAGTAGACACTCAAACTTTCTTATGATTAGTAACTGATGGTATAACTCTTTTCATTGTCTTACCTATATATATCTGTGTTTTTATATTTCAAGTGAGTTTCTTGTAAAGATCATATAATTATAATTTTCATTCCTGCCAGAAATGTACGAATGATTAAGCTCCTCTGCATCCTCGCCAGCATTTGGTGCTATCACTTTTTTTTTTTTTTTTAATTTTAGCTGTTCTGATAGGCATGTAGTGATCATATCTCATTCTGGCTTTAGTTTTTCTTTTTTCCTTAGTGGCTAATGATGTTGAATATCCTTTCATGTGTTCATTTGCCATCTGTTTATCTTCTTTGGTGAAATAACTGTTCAGGTCTTATGCCCATTCTAATTGGATTGTTGACTGCCGAGTTTTGAGTGTTTTTGTATATTCTTAATATTTACTCTTAGATACATGGTGTGCAAATATTTTTCTTTCAGTCTGTAGGTTGTATTATCTTTCTTTTAATAGATCTATTGCAGAGCAAAATTTTAAATTTTGATGAATTTATCAACTTATCAAGTTTTTATTTTATGGATTAATTTTTGGTATCAATTCTAGGAACTCATTGCCTAACCGTAGATACTGAATATTTTCTATTATGTTTTTTCTAAAAGTTTTATGGTTTTACATATAAATTCATGATTCATTTTTAGTTAATTTTTCTATAAAGTATGAGGTCAAGATTCATTTTTCCTCCAAGAAGTCTAATTTGTTCCAGCACAATCTGTTGAAAAGATTAATCTTCTTACATTGAATTACTTTTGTACCTTTGTCAAAAATCAGTTGACCATACTTGCGTGGGGCTATTTCTGGGTTCTCTATTCTGTTCCATTGATCTATGTGTCTATCCCTTGACCGACACCATACATTCTTGATTACTATTAAAAAAAAACCTGTTGGTGCCGAACTGGTTCCGACTCAGGGCAACCCTATGTGTTACAAAGCAGAACTGCTTCATAGGGTTTTCTTGGCTGTAATCTTTACTGAAGCAGATCACTGGGCCTTTCTTCTACGGAGCCACTGGGTAGGTTTTAACCACCAACCTTTATGGTAGCAGTTGAGCACAAACCACTTGTGCCACCAAGACCACCTTGATTACTATAGATATATAATAAGTCTTGAAATCAAGCTGACTGATTGCTCCCACCCTCTTTTTCTTATTTAGCTAGTCTTATTCCTTTGTTTGTCCATGTAAGTTTTAGAATAATCTCATCTATAGCTACAAAAAATCTTGCCGGGATGGTAATAGCAATGACATTAAACTTGTATATCAATTTGGGGAGATTTAACATTTTATTGAGTTTAAAAACCTACTCTGTGCCCAGCACCCTGGAAGTTCCCGCGAGGCTGCGTAAACATACGTGACATGACTTTATTTTTAGCATACAGTGAACTTAAAATCTAATTGGGGCAATTACACCCCTAAATAAAAAAACACTGAAACAAAATAGGAGTTAATTAGTAACCTTCCAGGATATTTCAAGACACAAGATAAATGTCAGATGCTTGACACAGAAAATTAAGAATTTTGCCAAGTTTAGCTCACTCCCCTTTGGTTTCACTGCCTTCTCTTCCTTCCACTCTGTGCCAGATTGTTTTCTACCTTAAGGCATTTGTATTTGCTATTCCCCAAATGCTCTTCTCCCACTCTCTGCATGACTGACTTTACTTATATTCAGTTCTCAGTTCAAATGCCGGTTCTTCAAGGAGGTCGTCCTTGATGACCCAATCTAAGTAACCCTACCAGTCACTCTCTATAATATCTCTTTTACTACCTTTATACCATTTGCCACTTTCTTCTTCTTCTGCTTGTTTTCTCCAAAAATTACTTGCTAGAGCATACGCTTTTTGAGAGCAGAGACTTTGTTAGTCTTGCTCATTACTGTATCCCTTCTGCTTAGCACAGGACCTAACACATGGTGAGTGGCAAATATCTCTTTGTTGAATGAATGAATAGATGAACGAATGAATGAGTACAGTTGGTTTAGGCAAAGAATATAGAAGGCAATTCAAAGAGACAAACGGTTTAATCAAAAACTTGAAAGCAAGAAAAATGTTTGCACTCAGCAAGTAAAGCAGTATAAGGAGGAAAAGAAGGTTTTTAATGGGAATATTTTTGCTTGATTGTGGAGGGCTTTGAATCTCCAGACTAGGTGATTTTACTTTAGCCTGGAGGTAATGGGAATGCTTTTAACAAGGTTGACATAATAATGCACTATTTTAAGAAAATTAAACAGGAACAATAGAATAAATTGGGGTGAGGATTGGGGAGAGCAAGCAGCAGCATGGAAACAGTTGGGAGTAATCACTGTGATCATTTCGCTGTGAGGGGAGATGGTGGTTGGGCTAGTCATCCTGGAAAGAGGGCTTAGTTTGGAGAAAACTTTAAAAGTTCAACCTTCTTCAGCTGGGCCTGCTTAACAGCCTCATCCAGTTAAAAACAACAGTGCTGATGAATTTGAGAGAGAATTTGCCAACACATCAGCGTCCCTTTTCTTTCACTTGTGCTTGCAAACATGTTCCTTCTGTCTTGAGAAATTTTTACAGGTAAAAATCATTATACCTGGCTATTAGTGAGCCTGGTTTCTTCCAGCTTAGTTGTATATGAAGTCATGTTAATAAAATCATTTCCGCATTTTAGAACTGGGTAGATTATTTGTTGAATTGGTCTAGAAAAGGCAGTTTATTTAAAAGAAACAAATTGTGTGAACTGTATTTCCTTCTAGACACACCATTGTGCCATACTGACAGTGTTTTGTACCTCTGGGCCTTCTTCTATTTTAGTATATTATTTGATTTAAAATGGAAATAGTGTTCACTGGGGTCCCTAATCTGTATCCCAGGGGGATTTGTGGTTCCTTGCTTGTTTTGCTCAGTTTATGCTCCTCCAGTCTTGTAAAGTGGGGTCAGCCCAGTACAGCAACAAAGGACTTTTCTTGAGAAAGGCTGCTCCCAGCTTGTCTGTTTTACTCATGCCCCAAACAAAAATAACCAAAACCGTCTACTGACATCAGGATTTCTAGGCCAGAGTCTTTTTGCTGCGAATAATTGCCATGATTTTCAAGGACCATTCTATCTTCTTTTCAGTCAGTTCTTAAACCTGGCAGAACACAACTCTTTGAGACTGACTACCAAGAAGCAGTTGCTGTAGGAAAACCAAATAGCTCTGACATTTCTACTTACCAGCTTTCACTTACAGTTCATTTCGGAGTATGACAATTAGAAGAAACAAGGAAGGGCTTTGTTTTGTTTTTCCAGGCTCATTTCAAGGAACACTACACACACAGCCTGCTGCCTACACGGTTGTTTGGTTAAAGAAAATGTTTCCACTCATATTACAGCTTCATTGTAATGGAAAATTGCTCCGGGTGCCAAACCCACCAAAGAAGACCTCTGCACTTGACTACTGTACATTTTTCTTTACTTGCAATATTTCAGCCACAAGTTATAAAGTGTAACAGGCCTCTGTAAGTAGGACTGAAACAGTCAAGATCAATTTATAACCCCTCTGTGTTGAGAGGCAACAAGATGCTTTCTGAAATGTAAGGTAAATAGTTTCACATGGGAATGAAGCAGGGTAATCCTTTCAGAATTTGGCTCACTGGCCTCAGATTCACACCTTTGCACTTAGCTTTGCTCTGCAGAGTATTTGTGATGATTATTAAAGATGACTTGGAAGGTTAAAAAGACCAACAGAGACACTACAGCTTCTAGGGCTGTTTTGACATCTCTTGCTAGAGTTTCCTATAAGGTAGTATTAGAGATATTATTACTTATACATATTATTGTTAGTTAAATTACAGCGTACCTCTCCTTCAATTTCACACTGGAAAAATTGAAAACTTTTAACAGACAAGGAAATTATTATGTAAGGATTTGCATGGTACAAACTAATCCAAGAAATGAATGATTCATCTTCAGGATGCATGGAAGACACCATATTATTAGTCTAATACATAAATAACAGAAATGAATTATCTCGTGTCTATATGTGGCTTTATCTGGATATAGCAGCCCCTGGGATCATATTTATGAATTCATGGGCATAATGTAATTATAAAATATTCATTATGGTTTCATTGTACAAAAGTGTCAAAATTACCTTCACAGTCAAAGTTTAAGGTAAAACCCCCCAGTTCAATAAAAGGGTTTTGGCTTCTCCTTCTGGAGGGATTTACAGTACTCATCAGCCTGTGTCGTTCACATTAGCATCCAGTGACATTGCTTTGTCTGTATATATTTCTAGCTGTCAACAGAATGTCCTGAGGCGATTGCATCCTTATTCTATAGCTATCTTCTATTCTTTTATAATACACAAGGGTCTAATTTTCCATCAGCAAAGCATGAAATCATGTCAGAATGCCACATAACCAGCATGTGCAAACAAGTAGCACTTTTTCTACACATAAAAATGCTTCATAAAATAACAAATAAATTAAATCTCCTTGTTCAAGTAAGAGCTTGGAAATCAAGACCTTTTAGAAAAAATTAGAGCTTCCTGTACAGTGCTGACAGTGTCATGTAATTCAACTACATTTGTTCACCACCTTCCATGTTAATATGTGTGACCATATCTTTTTTCTTTGATTTACAGTGGAACTGTTTTATAGCAGGAACGTTTTATGGTTATGGATAACAGGCACGTTAACTTCATTAAGATCAGTATTTAGCAATTATCAAATTAACAAAGTGATGACTGGAGGGTATGACTTGAATCCAACTACATTAGCCTTAACAGTCATTCAACACTGTGTAGTGAAAGGATGTAGACACTGAGCGTTCTTCTTTTTATTTATTCATATTTTGGGTATAGCGGGACGGGCAGTCAAAGTAAACATGAATCCTCAAAAATGACATTATAAAATATACTAAATGATGCATTCAAGGTTTTCTTTCCCTCTCTGGAACATATCTAAGTTTGACAAACTGTTTGAAATTATCAATGCAATGATGCCCTTAAAAGGGTTAGCTTTGGCGTATATTTAAAATACATCCAAGACATATGTCTCTTCTGCTGCGAGAACTACAGAGAGCTCAGTGTAACATCAGTGAGATGACTGAGGCTGCTTAAATTACCATCCTCTATATGCATCTCATATTTCTACAACTTCAGGGTATTTTTAAACACTCTTTCTACATAATGTACAATTTACTTAGCACGTGGCATTCATATGTCTAGCTGTAAAATAACTTGTTGTAATTTAAGCAAACATGTTTTAAATAAAAGGTAGCTAAGGCTTCTAATCTCTGATGTATTGAGTGCAATGAAAGCTTCCATAAAAATGGATTTCCCGGGCAGCCAAAGATCATACAGGCTCCTCTCAAGAAATATATTGATCTACGATTTACCCTCATACATTCCAGTGAATCCAACCGGCCAATTTCACCAATGAGGCCATGCCACTGAGAAATTAGACTGAAAATAGAGGGGCAGAAAAGAAAAAGGAATCTATTATTTTCTGCAAAATACTTTTTATTTACTCCCTCTTTACAAACATTAGTAATCAAAATGAGAACAACGCTCCAAATGCTTTATTTTAAAGCATTTAAAAAAAAACAAAAACCCTTTGCAGTCGAGTCGATTCCAACTCATAGCAACTCTATAGGACAGAGTAGAACTGCCCCATAGAGTTTCCAAGGAGCGGTTGGTGTATTCAAACTTCCATCTTTTTGGTTAGCAGCCAATCTTTTAGTAAGTTACAATCGACATGCAATATACTGCACATATTTAAAGGGCACAATTTGGAAGTTTTGACATAGGTGCACACTGTGGAAACCACCATCATATATAAAGGTAGCATTTCAGCAGGTTAAGCTGGGGCTATCTGGCCATGTTTTTCATGGAATTCTGTTAGTCAGCAAAGATAAATTCAAAATAGTTTTCTGTAGTAGATCACTCATACAGAAAGTTTATTTCAATCAAGTAACAGTGGAAAGAGAACAGGAGAAAGAAAAAAACAATATATTGAAAATGATAATGAAGCAGAATGAAAACCACTTACTCAAATTCAAAATCATTATAATGGGCTTAAAATCATTTCCTTCCTTGTTTTCTAACTTTTAAATAAATGGATTCATCTAATTTTTGGTTATATCTATGTTATGGCACTTTCGTGAATTCTGAACTTTTTCTCTATGTCTGAGAAGCATAGACAAGAGACTACTGTATTTTTATGCAAATAATGCGTGCTTTCTACGTTTGTTTGCCAACCACAGGCTCCCCCTGTGAGATACCTGTATAAGCGCCTCTACACCAATTTTTTTTTTTTTTTGTACATGTTGCTGCAAAAATATTTCGTGGGGGGAGGTCACATTTAGCAAACAAATGTAGAAAGCACACAACATTTGCATAAAATACGGTACCTACGACACCACCTGTCTGTCAGTTTGTTGGACTATGGTTATTCCCATGTTGCTGTGATACTGGAAGCTGTTCCACTGGTATTTTCAATATCAATGAGGTCACCTATGGTGGACAGGTTTCAGTGGAGCTTACAGACTAAGACAGACTAGGAAGAAAAGCCTGGTGATCTGGTTTTGAAAATCGGCCAATGAAAATCCTGTGGATCACAACAGAATATTGTTGGATATAGTGCTGGAAGATGAGTCCCCTAGGTTGGAAGGCAACATTGGACTCGAGCATGCCTGTGATGATTAGGGTGCAAAGGACAGGGCAACATTTCATTCTGTTATACATAAGGTCACCATGGATGAGTCAGAGACAACAGGATGACATCTAACAACAGCAACTCATAACATGAAGTGGGGAGAGGCATGGAAGACACTAGATAAGTACATCCCAAAGGAGTGTCAGCAGCTTCACTGCGTCATTTCATTTGGAGAAAAGAGGGGGAAAAGCGATCAGTCCTTTCAGAATGTGCCTTCGGGTTTGCATCTGCAGTGCAATATCTGCCAACATGTTAAAGCTTAAAAAGAAGAGCCACCACCCCAGAAACACCATCAGGCCCTCTGAATGCCTAGGGAGCAGTTCCCATAAAGGAGACTGAATGGCTTTGGATTATCATAAGAAATCCTCAAATCCATGTGGGCATCAAGTTCTTTCTGCAGCTGAATGAATAAAAACACAACTTCGGTCATGAAACAAGGGTGCTCAGTCTCAGAAGGATCAGGAACCCCTGCCCATTGATGTTTACTGCATTCATTTATCAACATGCATTGATGCAGGGCCCACTATGCTGCAGGGCCCACTATGCTGCAGGCCCCACGTTGGGCTCTGGGACAAAGAGATGAATTGGCCACAATCCCGGCCCACTGGAGACTCTTAGTCTGCTCTAGAGGACTGCCAGGTCCCTGTGCAAAAGTTCTTGCCAGCGAATCTTGTAACTTAAGAATTAAAATCTCTCGGCATACTCTACTCTTTCCTCCTCCTATTTCCTCTGCAAGCCCCAAACACAAAGACCGAGGCTGCTTCTTGTGACTGAAGATAGACTGCATTAAATGAAAATACAACAGTCCTTATATGCTTGCTGTTGGGTAACAAACAATTCCTCCTTGTCATGATTATTGTTTTGCTTTCACACTAGGTCTTATTCTGTTAAAACTGTTATTTATCAGGAGATGTGATATGAACTTCAGAACACTAGCATCCCTACAATGTCCTGCTTTGTTACCTGGAAAGCCTACTGCCACAAGGCTAAATGTTAGTCTATTCTTCTCTTACCAGATAGGGGAAAAAAAAAAAAAAGAGCCGCTGGCAAATGAGAACCAATTGTAGCTTTCAAAAACTCCAATACAAGAAATTCCAAAACGTCCCTGAGTAACTTCTTTAATTCTAATCGAGACAGGAAATTTCTGGCTAACCTCTATTCCTCATGTTTCAGTTAAGCCTTCTTCCTTCTGACCATATGGCCTTCAAATAGCAAATTACTCTCCATAACTTATCGTGTCCTTAAACACAATAATATTTATGTGGCTGCATAAAATGTAATAATATCGACTGTGTCCTGTGCCAAATGCAATGATAATTAGTACATATCTTTCAATGCTGAATAGCACGAGATTAGCTCCAAATTCGAGTATATTCCTTTACCAGTTCAGTATTTTAGTTTCCGAGAAGCAGGATTTAGCCATTTCGTAAGGAAAATAAAATAGAACCCAGCATTTCAAATGCCTAGATAGCTTCTATAATTTCTAGAAGACATTTTTCAAACTTTTGTGTATAATGTTGGAAAAAAAAAATTTTTTTTTTTTTAACTTAGGATTGGAAAATTGAAACTTAATATCTTATATTTGTGAATTTGGTATTAACTATTTAAAAAAAAAAAAAAAAAGGAGGCCTGGCGGCACAGGGTTCAGTGCTCGCTGCTAGCTGAAAGACTGGTGGTTGGAACTCACCAGCTGCTCCGCGGGATAAAGATCTGGCAGTCTACTTCTGTAAAGTTCACAGCCTTGGAAACTCTGTGGGGCAGTTCTACTCTGCCCTGTAGGGTTGCTATCAGTCAGACTCAATTTGATGGCAACGGGTGAGATTTTAGTTTTATCATAAAAAAAGGTTCAGTTTCATCCTATAGATTCAAAAAGATTATTGCAAAATGAGGTGATTGTTTTTGTTTTTTTTTAAAACCACCTGATAAATCCTGTAGAAATTGTCCAAAAGAACTAGGGTCTTAAAATTCAAAGAATTCACTCCGAAAATAATTCATATGACAAAAATAAATTCTTTCATATAATTTGGGATCGGAAAATGTCTGATAAGAAATTTTACTTTACTATGTGGATTGCTATATTTGAAAAACAAAAGGACTATTATAACGTTAAGTACAAATCATTCCTAGGAAAAACTGTTTCCTCACAAAGCTATCTTTTTAAAGCTACCTGAATGATTGCTTTGCAAAGTTGATTGTTACTGTCATTCCCAAGAAGGACACTGACATTTTATCAATATCACAACATTTTCAAGGAACAGAGGAAATAGCATCATGCCACTTCCAAGGATTTTCATTAAGCAGAGAATTAAATGGACAATTAACACACCAACCACATAAGCAGATACTCATTTCATATGGGGTCCGTTCAAACTATTTCTGAACGTTGAGAAACTGTTGGTTCAGAGCAGATGTATACATGGCCTCATAATTTACCATTTTAGAGAAGTTATGCGTTTTTCCTCGTAACATTCTAAAATCTCATTGAAGGGTTTTTATTATATGCAAATTAGCAGCATTTGATTAGGTCCTGAGGCAGCTTCACCTGGGTGTTCAGAGGAATAGCAATGGGAAGTGAGGAAGAATATTTCATCACTGAAGTGTGTTTTCCCTTGGGGGACACCACCATTTGATTTTGACATTTATTTGTCCTGTGCTATAAAGGACAAAACTACAATTACACTTTTTTTTTTTCTACTGTGCAGTGGGCATGGTGTCAGAAAAAATGAAATCAAAGATGGTGTGTTTGCATACAAAACAAGCTTCGAAACCAAACTTGTTGAAGAAATAACCAGTTAAAATCATACAGTATTAGAAAACACTATTTGGCCAATACACATCGTGAGTGTAGTTAGAAAACATTCATGAGAAAACACCTGAAGAAACAGGATTGCATCAGTATAACTGCATAGTGCTGTCTGCTATTTGCACAGAAAACATATGGGTTCCATACTTGACTGCTAAGTTCCTGTTTACCTTATAGCATTTTGGTATCCTGAAAAGAAGGTGTTCTTGGTGGATAATTTGGTTTTATAACAATCAATAAATGTTGGCCAAAATATATATTTTTAAACATTTTTATGAAAATTTAGGTGAAAGTTTACAGAGCAAATCAGTTTCTCATTCAACAAAATTACACACAAAGTGTTCCATGACATTGGTTGTAATCCCCGTACTGTGTCATCCCTCTCCCCATTTCCACCCTAGTTCCCCGTTTCCTTCTGTCTGGTTTTCCTACCCCTTCCTACCTTCTCATCTTTACTTTTGGATATATGCTGCCCTTTTGGTTTTGTATATTTGTTCTTTGGAACACGTTCTTTTAGGGTGTTATTGTTTATTTTACAGGCCTGTCTCTTGCTTGGAGCCCTGGTGGCCCAATGGTTAAGAGCTAAGGCTGGTAACCAAAAGGTCAGCAGTTTGAATCCACCAGCTGCTTATTGGAAACCCTATGGAAGATTCTACTCTGCCTATAGAGCTGGAAACTATGAGTTGGAATCAACTTTACGGCAACGGGTCAATGAGTCTATTGCTTGGCTGGAAGGTGGTTTCCCGGAATGGCTGCAGTTCCAGGTCAGAAGGGTGTGTTAGGGCCATAGTTTCCGGGTTCCTCCGGTATCTATCAGGCTGGTAAATCTGGTCTTTTTTTATGAATTTGACTTTTTGTTCTACATTTTTCCCCTGCTCTGTTCCGGACCCTCTATTTTGATCCTGGTCAGAGCAGTCAGAATGCCAAAATATGTTTTGTTGCATTTTAAATGTTTTGCAATCATTTTTAATTTTATGTATGTATCAGTTTACTTTTCTCTCTCGTGGAATACTTTACAAATGCATGAATGGTTGCATTTACCTTTTTCACAATTTAAATTTGAACATATTAGAAGACATTCGAGAATATGTTTTATTTTTTCAAATACGAGAATACAAGTACATTTGAAAATCATTACCCTGAGCAAGAAATAGAGGGAAAGAGGCTGGGGAAAGTAAATGAGGTCTATAACTTCTTAAGGATGGGGCAGGGCTCCATTTCTTAAGGATTGAGTTGACACGTATTTCCTGTTAACCTATATTTTTAGCAATTATAATTTATTAAAGAACCAACAAATTTAAAATTTCCTGGAAAAATTCCCCAAAATTTATTCCTTCCCAGATACAAGATTTTCCCTGATGCCTCTTTAACCAAAGACTTTCTTTAGAACTTTTAGTTCTAAAGCACATTGTTCTTTTGATAGCCAAATAGAACTAAAGTGACCACGACCCTTAAGCATCTGAGAATTAATGGATTTTTGTGAATTTCAAGGAAAAGGTGTTTTTTTCTTTATATTTAATTTGTCCACATTGTATGCTTTTTCCAAACATATTTCAATATAAATTATGTATCTGGCATGTGGAAAGATGGCTATGATGTCAATAGTGCCAAGAAGAAAATGGAGAAACAGTAGGGTGTGTTAACAGTGAAAAGATGATGTAAAATCCTCTCTAATTAAGGCAATCTTAAGTCATGAATGATGTAGCTATTATGAATTATTAAGGATGGTCCCAGTAATTTAACTAAAAATAATCCTCTTACTATATTCCCAAAAGCCAAGTATTCTAATAATTTAAAGGTTTGAATTCTTTCCTTTACTTCAAAGGGAAGCAAAATTAAATTACCTTTTTAAAATGCCAAATGTTGAATCATAAAGCCCTTTTTCTATCCCTAAAAGGAGCATTTGTTTAGTTTTAATTGGAAATATTTGTTACAAATCTTAAAATCATAAATATGATGAAAAGGAACTTTTTAGGTAATGAATTAAACAGGAAACCGGAAATATCTATATTCTCTTCATCTGGTTTTATTTCCCCTTCTGATGGAATGGACCAATCCATCATACATTTTCTATAGTAGCTCTGAAGAAGGAAACCCAAAGAAGTAAGAATTAAAGGATAATCCAACGAGGTATTTATAAAGTACAGTCATGCGTCACTTAAGGTCCACTACACATTCTGTGAAATAGGACATTTTGTGATTTAGACATCCTACAAGCACCATATTAACTTAGCAAAGTATATAGGCTTCCTCAGCCTCTGTCCCCATTACTAGACCCCCCAGTTCAATGGCTTTTCCAGGGTGCTTCTCTGATACCTCTTCTTTGCCCCACCCTCATCCCTCACACCATGCCCTTTCCTAAACCCTCTGCAGCCCCTGCCTCTTGGTCCCTTCCCAGTCCAGAACCTGTATCCTACCTGAGCCTGAATGCACTAAGTCACTTCAGAAGAGGAGCCCCTCGCTGTGCCCCATGAGCAGACCCCGGAAGTGCTGCCCAGCGCCGCAGCTCCTCAACCACTCAGCCTGACTTGTGGAGGTTCACTGACCTCCCGAGCCTTGTCGCCACATCTACAAGGGACTCCTAGCCCCCCGCCCCCACTTCCCTTCCTTCTCTCTCTGCCCCTTTCTTCCTGGGTCCAGACAAGCATATATACTTTTCCATATACACCTTATATGCTTAGTAAAACTGTACCGGATCACAGCCTTACATGCAAAAGGACATTGCCCTAAGGACTGTGTGGGCATGACTGTATATAATTTATAAATGGATAATCAAAGCTTTCTTAGAATAACTCTATAGCCAAAATACAACTATCACACAATTTTGCTCCATGAGAGAGACTAGCCTCTTTTTTTCTACGAAAGCATTTTGTCTCTATTGCTTTTAGGACAACTTGGTTCAACTTACTTCTAGTAAGATGTGTGTAATGGGTTTAGAAATTGACTCTGCTAACCAGGCAATAGAATAAGTAGCCAAGGATATAGCAATTCTGCAAGGTTCAAGTGAGATTATGAATATGATAAAGTTTTATGGGCAGGTAAGTACAATACCAATGTAAGATGTCATGTTTACTATAAATTGGAGAGATCTAAAAGAGCTCAACGTTGAGGAGAGGTTGGAAGTCAAGGGGGAATCAAGTCCAAGCCATATAAGCCGGTGAACGTGCATAATTTGAATGTTATCTCCCCTAGGAGGCTGTAAAGTTCTTGTGAGCTGAGAAGTGTCTCAGGTCCCCTACAGTGTCTTAGAGCTTGCACTGCAGTGATAACCAACCCACGGCCTCGGGCCACGCGGAGCTCCTCAGAGCATCACCCTCGTGAGAACCTTGAAACAAGCCTAAAGAAAAAACTAATTGTCATTTAAAAATGCATTGATGTTATGACTAGAATCCCGGTAACATCTTATCCCTTGGAAAACAGAAATATTATGACTTAGGGAAGTGCATGCCTGCACTGTAACAAACTAGCAGATATGCAAAAAGTGAGTGGATCTGGCATTAATATCTTAAGGAAAACAGGATTGTGGTCCATTTCTCAATGCTGCCTTTTCTCACCGGGGCATCTCACCTTTGATTCCACACAATTGTCTGTGAGGCACTTGATAAATTCCTGCCGAAGAGAATTGATCAAGCACACAAATGCCCTTTATTCCCTACCAAGTGCTATTTAATATGTTTACTTAAGAGTAAGACAATTCGCCTAAGGAAATCACATGCATATTCCATGCTAATCCTGGTCTAGCCCCAGTTAGGCCTAGGGGATGAGGCCCAGGCGTGTAGAGGGAAAGACCTGCAGCAGTTGGCCCTGTGCAAACTGGATGTTAGATGCCTGGCCTGCAAGACACAGGCCACTGCAACAACCCCAGAAGCGTCCAACCGAGTTTGAGATAGAGCACGCGGCCAGCAATAGATAGTGCTCCTGATAGCAGCTTTGGAATATCAAACATACAATCTGCCTGACTCAACTTGAGACTCAGGAAAGAATTTGAAGTACACTTTATTAAGAGTGTTTGGCCCTCTGAGAGCCAACTGCATTGTTTAAGGAAACTTCAAATGATTTATCTTTTTAAAAAACATAAAAATTATCTAATTTTCAAGAAAACCATGATTTTTGGAATTTACAGATTATTCTCATCCATTCCACTCACTAGTTCCATTGTGTCTCAAGAAAACGGTCTATCAGTTACAGCAAAAAATAGGTTTCCCAGGTAACTAAAACTTTTTTTCATGAATGTTTTCTCTCTTAATTTAAAAACCTAGCAAAGAAATTTTCAGTTTTTTGCTCCGTATTTTTCTTGACTTATATAATAGATGTACAGAAAAATGAAGAAAATGGTTTCATCAAGTTTAAGAAAACTCAGCATGAATGGCTCTTCTCTTTTTCAAGACTTTAATAATAAAAACAGACCAAAGATATTCATTAGTTTGCTCTAAAAGGCATTATGATTAAAAGTTTGAAAGAATGTTATATATTGTAAATGAGGATTTTTTTTTAATAAAAGCAAAAATTGGTACAAGCTTATTAAATATTTGTTGTGTTCCAATAATATGGTAGGCATTCTGAAGCCCTTAAATGTGATTTCTGCCCTTGTTTTCTTATTATTTAATTATTTTTTTGTTAATAGATTTGCCTAGCTCTTGCATCTTGGAAAAAGAACTTAGAGCCCATAAATTTCACAAATCCTAAACAAGAAGCATATATTCGCTCTTCAAAGCTTATTGATACTTTTTTTTAACCACGGGATTTTAGCTTTCATGCGATAAAACTTTTAGCGATTTCCTTACCCTGTCTTGTTAAGGCTTAAATTCCTCATTTACATGTTTGATGTCTCTCAGGAGACAGACAAGCTTCAAGTTAATTATCTATGTAGCTGTAAGAACTCGTTTCCTGGTTAAGAACTCTCCAAAAAGAAAACTAATAGCTATTAAATGTTACACTGAGTCACCAAAGTAATCAGGATACACAATGAGAGGCACTAAACAGACACTTAAATTTAATAAAAAGCTCAACTTTTTACAAGATAAATGAAATATAAATCAATTAAATCTCTTACAGTAATTTTTAGGGAAAACAGCCAGCAGAAACCAAGCAGCTAAAATCTCCACTCTAGAAAGTGATTAGGCACTGCTGGAGGCTGGAGGAAATTACTCTAAAATTCTGGAAATAGACCCAGAGCTGTAACTAAAGAAATTTCATGTCAGTACAAGTTCTGGGCACCTTTTCCACTGAATGCGTGTTTGCACGCATGCATATTGTGCGTGTACATACATACATACATAAGTGTATATCTAATACAATCATATAGATACATATGTGTTGTCCATAGATAAACATGATATCATTTCTATAAGCACAAGATAATACGTATGGAGGGAAATAATCTTTGAATCAGAAAGTCCATTAAAGAGCAGTTTCACAGAACGGTAACAAGAAAGAGAAGAAAGAAGGGCAAGTATAGATAGAATTCAGTTGCAGCTGGGAAATTGGAGCCACAGCTATCAGGTGAGTTAATTAATCTGGGTATCGTTCAGCAAATGAAAGTGTGCCATCTATTTCACAAGGGCCCATTGCGTCTTGCATGTGAAACAAATTTACCCTGTTTGATTAAGGATTACTGATTGCCTCCAATTTATTATATGTATCCTATAATTAAGTCACGATGAGTTCGAATGAAATGGGGATGGTCTCCTCCACAAAGAAGACAACAAGCTCATTCTAAGAAGACCTTGGGGGTCATTCAAGAAGCAATTAAATGTTCTCCAGAGTGCATTAAAAGGAAAAGAGCCTGATGGGCTGAACGGCCTCTCCTTATATTCCAGCCTTCTCAATATTCTCCTACTCTTATGAAGACAAATGAAACTATGTCATAAAATAACTGAAGACCCTATCTGCAAGGAAAACAATGCTGTCAGCTCTGAGATGAAGGAAAACGTAGCTGATAAAATATACTACATAGAAAGTGAAGGGGAGCACTAGCCCAAGTGATACATTATGTCAGGGCCTGTTTGGGGCGGGAGGGGGTCTAAACAAATCGATGGGTGCCAGAGAGGGTATAAAATCTTAGAGAATTGTACATTACATTTTGTCCAAGTACAAACAGTAAATAGCTAGGATATTTTTTTCACTTTTTGGCAAGTGAAAATAAAAAGGACCAAGCTCGGAATCTGTCTCATGTTCACAGATGTATTTCTGTGTATTTTTATAAGTGCTCTTGCAAGTGGGCACACTACTCTGAAATTAGCATGGCCCAACACAGAATTGGGGACATCTCTATGTTAGCCATCTCCTTTATAAGTATAGCTCTTTGGGAAACACATATCCTAAGTGGCGCAGTGGTTAAGAGCTGTGACTGCTAACTAAAAGGTTGTCAGTTCAAATCTACCAGCTGCTCCTTGGAAACCCTATAGGTTTCCACTTTGTCCTATAGGGTTGCTAAGAGTCAGAATTGGTCTTTTATCCTAAACACACGGCCTGCATACTTATATTACAGCCTAATAAATTTAGATTATTATTGTAACTAAAATATAATAATTAGAAGACTAGTTTTTACACATATAAAAACCAAAACCTGTTGCCATTGAGTCAATTTCAACTCAAAGCAACCTTATAGGACAAAACAGAACTGCCCCATAGAGTTTCCAAGGAGTGCGTGGTGGATATGAACTGCCAACCTTTTGATTAGCAGCTGTAGCACTTAACCACTACACCACCAGGGTTTCAGGAATAAAAACAGTTAATTTTATTTACATGTTAATCAAACTGGAAAAACCTTATCAACTAATGTATGACCCAGAAATTACTAACAAAGGCTTTCCTGTTTTTGAGTGTATTTTCAGAACGACACATTCGTACATAGAAGCCACATGGTATAATGGAAAAATAAATGGCAAAAGGAATCAGAAGAGCTCTGTTGAAATCTCAGCCACATAAGTCATTTGTTCCATAAACTTGAGAAAATCATTTACCTCTCTGAGTTTTACTTTCCTCATCTTTAAAGAGGGACAGAACCTGTCCTGCTTACCTCTCTGGAGAGCTATGCTTGACAAGCAAAACTTGTAGTGAAAGGCCATACCAGAGAGCATAGCAGAGGCCAGGTCAGAAAGGACCTAAAAGCTCTTTTTAGGAATTTGTCCTAACACCTAAAAGCAGTGAAAGTCATTTCAGGATTTTTAAGCAAGAAAGTGGCATGATATGGTTTCGTTTGAGAAAAGTCACTCTACTGGCAGTGTGGAGAATGGTAGCACAGTACCAGAAACAAAAGAACATGTAGGACCTAGGAGAAGTTTCCAGGTGTTGTAGGCACTGAAGCTTAGGTAATTTGGGGTTTTCTCTAAAACAAAGAATATGGAATTCTAAGGCTGGGACCTGGGCAAAAAAGCAAAGGCGTGTGTAAATGCTGAGCCTTAAAGCTTCATTAAAGAAAAACAAACCAGTTGCCTGTCAAGCCTATCCTGACCGAGGGGACCCTATGTGCGTCAGAGTACAACTGTGCTCCACAGGGTTTTTAATGGCTGATTTCTTGGAAGTAGGTCATCAGGCCTTTCTTCTGAGTTGCCTCTGGGTGAACTCCAACCTCCAAACTTTTTCAGTTAGCAGCCAAGAGCGTTAACAATTTGTGCCACCTACAGGCCAAGCTTCATGAGCTTAGCAGTAAATCAGCCTCTGCGGTAGCTGTTGAAATACTAATGTGGACCTGATGATGGTGATCTGATTCAGAGTAGTTCAGGTGGGGACTGGACAGATTCAAGACACCTAAAAGGGAAGAATCAGTAGGACATGATGCCTGATAAGGTCAAGGGTAAGAGAGAAGGAGTCAGCAGGATGCCTGGGTTTCTTACTGGGCAGTTGGGTAGATTCAGACAAGTAGTTTCCATGATTAGCCTCAGGCAGGAGGGACAGTACTTCTGTTACAACTGGAGGGAAGAAGGAAATGTTGAGTGTGGATGTAGGGGTGAGGATTTTCTTGGCAAGTTGAAGGGTTCCCACTTCTGGTGGTGTATCTATTATAGAGGGAGTTGCAGTACAAAAAGGCACTATCTCAGAAAAGAGGGAGAAGGCAGCAATGTTAGTGCTGCAGAGAAGACAAGGAAGACAAACGTCTTCTAGATGAACAGCCAAGTCTCTGTGGAAAAGCAGATTTACAAAGTGGCAGGAGGCATATGGAGATGGCAGAGGGCGTGGTTGTGGAAGTCAGTATAGCATATGGCAAGTGTAGGCAATTCTCTGGAGAATTCTTTCAGTGAGGGAAAGCAGAGTATTTAACCGTGATTAGAGGGGGATGTGGGGCTGATGGGGACTTTTAAAGATTGAACTGATGATAAATTGGCCATGGAGATTGAGAACTGAAAATGTATGAAAGACTAACAATCCATACAGCTGCGTCATGTAAAAGGATAGAACTCAAAGCACAGCGGGAGGAATAACACTTGAGTAGAACTGGCATGTTTTCTGATACAACATAAAAGAAAGAGGAAACGATAGTTGCTCGCACAGTCACGTTTGTAGGTTTGGTAAAGGTAAGTAAGAGAGTTTTTGTTTTATTTTATTTTGTGAGGCTAGAGGCAAGGTCATTAGCTGAAAATGAGAATACAGGAGGGAAATGAGGTCAGAAGTCAGAAGCTAATGAATAAGATTTGAAATAGGCAGTCTGAGAAATAGAGAAAATGCTAAATAGGGAGATCAGAGAAATGCTAGGCAGCATTGATGAGCAACTGAATTTGGAGACCATGAATTTATGGTGGCAACAGTCTGTGCAGCTATGTGTTTAATTGTGTTTCCAACAGTTCATTAATCGACATGTAGGTACGAAGAAAGCACATAGCTGGATTGACCCAGGGCTGGAGTTTTACCAAGAGTTGAGACAGAAGGGTGATGGGTGAAGGGTACTGAGATATAGACAAGAGTATAGTTAAGGTAATGGACTATGGCATCCAATCAGGGTAGGGAAGAAAGGAAAGGCAGGTGTGGGCTGATATACAGGAAACTCTAGAACAGCAAAAAGACTAGATATCCTGAAGACAGAGAAGCCCAGGAAGAGTGCTATTAGTTTGATGAAGTGTTAGAAAGGCAGAAAGTTGTAATCATAGAGGGGAATGTGAGGCATTCCAGAGCAGGAACCATTACAAGTGATTATGGTGTTCAGAGTACGGTTGCAGAAATGGGAACCGAAAATGAACCAGGGGCAAAGGTCACTGAAAGAAAAACAATGAGGAAATGTGCTAAAACATTGGATTAGAACATCAATGGAAAAAACTAAGTCACTTAAAATGATGGAAGGAGTCAGGCTGAAATGGAAAACAGTAAATCAGGTCTAAACACCTACTTATTGACTGAGAATCTATACGTGAGTAGAAGGAAATAACGAGATTCAAAGGACTGTGGCATTTTGTTTGACTGGAGAAAAAACGATCTGGAAGGGGCACCAGGAAATGAGTAGAGTGATTACCCTAGATCCTAACCCTAAGGCATGTAGAGCAGGTGAGCAGCCATGGAAACTATACTTGCAGATCTGCTAGGTCTCTAGTAAGATCACGGAGTAAAAATTAAAATAAATTCCATGAAGGATTTGAGGATACAGGAGTGACTCAGGATACAGATGACACGGTGATAAGCTCAGGAGGGCAAACGCAGTGGGAAGAGGAGTCAGGTTAGGTAAAGCAGAGAGCATTATGGGGAAGAGGGTATCAGAGACAGACAAAGGTTTCCATTTAAGAGTATCCAATGGCTTCAGTGTCTTAGAAGATGTACAACCAGAATGCTCCTTAGAAGCAAGGATGGCAAGACTACGTCTCTCATACTTTGGACATGTTATCAGGAGGGATCAGTCCCTGGAGAAGGACATCATACTTGGTAAAGTAGAGGGTCAACGAAAAAGAGGGAGACTCTCAACAAGATGGATTGACACAGTGGCTGCAACAATGGGCTCAAGCACAACAGTGATT
This sequence comes from Elephas maximus indicus, assembly GCF_024166365.1. NCBI lineage: Eukaryota > Metazoa > Chordata > Mammalia > Proboscidea > Elephantidae > Elephas > Elephas maximus. The sequence continues at coordinate 34,654,406 of NC_064826.1, forward strand.
GTGAGAATAGTACAGGACCAGGCAGTGTCTTGCTCTGTAGGGTCACTGTGAGTCAGAACTGACTCAACAGCACCTAACAGTAACAACAGCAATGGTATCAGGGATGTAAGAATAGTGGGTTTATTTGCTCCCAAAGTTTTCCAATAAAATCCCCATGAATAGGCAGACAGTGGGATAGTCCCAAAGGCATTCATTCAGGTCATCTCCAGTAAAAGGCAAAGCAAGTAGTCAGAGAAATAAATTGGGCTCCTAGAGAAAGAGGATCACAGGGAATCAAGGATGGATTTTATGTTCTCACAGTTTTCACTTAGAAGGTGCCCTGGTTATCACCTAGACACAGCCTTTATTAATTCTGTGACTCAAAAAATAATAATCAGAATGACTTCCTTTGCTTGCTTTATGTGTACCTAAAAAAAAAAAAAAAATCAGACTTTTTATAGGTTAGATCTAAAATAGATAAGAAAAATGTCCCCTCATTTGTGATGCAAGCTTTTGTCTTCAACAGCATCTTCTGTCTGTAGGCAATCTCTCACATGAATCCATCTGTTGCAGCCACTCTGGTCTGTCCCTTGTTTTCATAGCATGGTATTTACTTTGGTTCCTCTCTTTGTTTCTTGTCTAGAATATTCTCTATCTTTTCTCTGTTTATTCAACCCCCATAATTGCTTCAGGGTCAGGCTCCAGTGCCAGTCATCCATAAACCCTTGTCTGAAGACCAGCTCTGGGAGGTCTTTCTGAATTCCTGTCAATGTAATGATCTGTATCTACACACATGCTCCTTTGTCTTGTTACTTCCTCTTCATTATATGTGCCCTGTTTCTCCAAACAGACTTTAAGCCCCTCCAGGGCAGGAACCCCATCCTGTGCACATGTGAGTCCTTATTTTAGAGTGTGGTGCGCTCCCAGAGCAGGCTTGAAGTAAGATGACTCTGTTGTAAGACAACCATGTGAACTGGGCTGGAAAGGATGCCTTAACGAAAGGAATGACTCTCCAGCAGGGATTTCAGGTTTCATAACAAGCTGGTAAAATATTTATGAACAAGGGAGCCTTTCCACAAGGAGCCCTGGTGGCTCAATGGTTAACCGTTATGCTGAAAGGTTAGTGGTTCAAATCCACCAGCTTCTCTGCAGTCTGCTTCTGTAAAGATTACAGCCTTGGAAATCCTACAGGACAGTTCTACTCTGTCCTATAGGATCACTATGTGTCAGAATCAACTCAACGGCAGTAGGTTTTCGTCTGAATTACACAAGTTGGATATAGGCCAGCCTTGTTAGAAGGAGGGATATTAAAAATATGTATTTAAACATAAAAATAATTATAAGATGTTCTCAAAATTGATTTTAAAAATCTTGGTTTAACAGTAACCTTATTGAGAAAATACCCAAGTAAGTCGATTGGAGGGTTTTTTTGAGTGATACCAGAAATATTTACTAAATTAATGAAATCTGAAGAGCCAGTACTAATAGTTGAACAGTTGCTTTTCATCTAGGGATGTGCTTTGAACAGCTCTCTAACATCTGAGCACATATCTGTGTTTACAAAAGGAAAAAATAAAAGAGAAAACAAGGGGCCACCTGCCAGAGCCTGCCAGGATACCAGCACTCTATGCTGAGGAGTTACTGCAGAGCCTCTGTCTCACAGCTGAGAAATGACTGCAGATTAAGGTGGTAATCACACAGTTGGCTCAGGAGGTCCCTGTATCAGTACCAGCTATTCTTCTCCCTGGGCTCTGTTTAGCTCTGGCTGTATCGGGAATGGCAGGTGTGAAAGCAACAACTCTCCAGAAGAAAATGGTCAACTGTGAAACTTTGATCTCTATACATATATTCTCTGTACTTTTTTCAAGGCATAGGCTAATACTCCCAGTAAAAGTTCTTTCTAGATCTCACTTCCAAGGTGAGATGTAGGATCCAATAAAAAAAAAAAAAAAAAATCTAAGAAATTTAGTAGTGAATTAGCATCTAAAATTGGGAAATAGGTTGTTTCCTCTGGGGCTGTATCCTCAGAGTTTTTTGACACAAATTTAAAGGCAATAGAAAATAAATGGAGACTAATAGAGCTCAATTTATAAATTAGGTTAATGTAAAAACTGAAACGGACAACAAATGCACACAAAAAAAATCAAAATATAGAGAAAAAATTATGCTTAGTTTCTCAGAAGTCACAGCTTTAATGCTATGACAACTCTAAGATGTTTAGTTGTGTTACTGTCTGAAAGACATGAAAATGAAAGAGGGCCAAAAAGGGGTAGAAAATGAAAACAAAAAGGTATTCACACAATAGGGAATCTCCATAAACTTCTGTTCCATACTGGGACTTCTATCATCAAAGCAAATACAAACATTTACCTTAAGGACCCTGCTCTGAAGCTACCTGATGTAATGTACTAAATACCATCTTCTCCCTCCTGGCCACTGGTACCGAATCAGGTCAAGAATTCTGAACACTTCTTACGTTTTTTCTTTACTGATTAAAGAAAGTTCAGATATTAAGAAAAAGCAAAAATCCACCTCACATTTTAGTTATTTTAATCTAAACTCAAGCTAAACATGAAACACTAGTTCAATCCCAAGATATGCTTTCTGCTCACATGTGAAACTTGGTTTACTACAGTATGGAGGCATTTAGACCACCTGCTCTGGGAAAAAGCATGTTCAGAATCTTCTGAAGTTTAATAAAACAGTGTTTGCCTGTGAAAAATTAGTGGAGGAAATGTAAAGCTAATAAAAACAACTGTAGGAGAAAACCTGTGTGGTCTTGGAAGGTGGAAGGGTGCAAAACAACTTAATCAAGATCCAAAAATAAAGAATTGAAGGATTGGACTGAACCGAAATTTAGGATTTCTGTTCCTAAAAGTTACCATAGACTAATGGCTGGCAGACTGGAAGGTTGACAACTTTTCAAAAACTAAAATTAATTGTGTATTGATACTTATACTCTAAAAGAAACTCCGACAAACAGACAAGAAGACAGGAGACTGACAGAAACAAGAGCAAAACACAGAATTTGGAGATAGAGAACACAAATGGCTAACAAGTATTAGAAGACAGGTTAAACCTCACTTACTACCAGAGCAATGGTAACTGAAATACCACTTCACACCCTTCAGATTTGCAAAACTTTGAAACTTAAGTAATACCAAGGAGTAGCCAAAATGTGGGGATAAAATCAGTATAGCCATTGTGAAGGAAAATATGGCAGTATTTTCATTTGATTTTATTTATTTTGTTGTTGTTGAGAATATGCACAGTAAAATATGCAACAATTCAACAGTTTCCACAAGCATAATTTGGTGATATTGATTATATTCTCTGATTTACACAGCCATTCTCACCTCCTTTTCTGAGTTGTTCTTCCCTCATTAACAAACTCACTGCCCCTAAGGTTCCTATCTAGTCTTTCGAGTTGCTGTTGTCACTTTAATTCCATATAGATAGTTCTTTAAGAGCATAATGCTCAAAGCAGACTTTTTTTTTTTTTACTAGTTAAGCTAAACTGTTGTTCAGTTTTAAGATGACTTCAGGGAATATTTTTGGTTTAATGCTTAAAGATCATCTCAGGGCAATAGTTTCAGGGAATCATCCACCCTCCATGGCTCCAGAAAGTCTAGAGTCCATAAGAATTTTAAATTCTGTTCTGCATTTTACCCCTTTTGATATGGATTCCTCTATGGAATCTTTGGTCAAATTGTTCAGTAATGGTAGCCGGACATCATCTAGTTCTTCTGGTTTTGTGGCAAAGGAGGCAGTTGTTCATGGAGGCAGTTAGAGTCAGGAATAGGAGGAGGATATGGAGTCTGGCAGTATTTAGTGAATATCAGAGTGGTGTAGCCACTCTGTCTCTCTCCTGGGTTTATCCCCAGAGAACCCCTCACTCATTTGGGGACATTTAGAAGACCATGTTACATTGACAGTGGTTGCAGAGTTGGAATCAAGGCATTCATCACTAATGGAATATCCAAAGGCCCGGAATCACTAATGGAATAGATAAGCAAAAAATGATATACCAAATTCATTGTCATCAATTCAATTTCCACTCATAGAGACCCTACAGGACAGGGTAGAACTGCCCCACAGGGTTTCCAATGCTGTAATCTTTATGGAAGCAAACTGCTACATCTTTCTCCCACAGAACAGCTGGTGGGTTCGAATAGATGAACTTTTATATAGTATATGCACACTATAAAATATTATATCCTGATTAGAAGCAATTAACCAGAAATGCAAACAGCAAACATCAATAGATCTTAAAAACATACTATTAAGGGGGACAAAAAGAAGCAATACAAGATCTAAAGTATCATACCATTTCTGCAAGTTAAAAATGCAGAAATATATAAAATATAGTATACACAAGTGAACATGTGTATCTGTTGGGACAAAGAAGTGGTTTTTATAAATTACAGGACTTAAATATTATATATAAAATAGCATTGATATATAATAAATTATAATATGTGAAATATAATATAATAAATAAAAATTAAGGTTAAATACACAATTAATCCTAAAACAATACCCAGTACCGGTTACCTTTGGGTCAGTTGTGACTCACGGCAATCCCATGTGTGTCAGAACAGAACTGTGCTTCATGAGGTTTTCAGTGGCTGACTTGTGGAAATAGGTCACCAGGCCTTTCCTCCTATGCACGTTTGGGTGAATTTCACCTCCAACCTTTCAGTTAGCAGTTGAATGCATTAACTGTTTGCATCATCCAAAGCTAAAACAATATATTAATTATTATAATGACTAACACTCCCTACTCTATAGAAGAACATGGAGAGGTTAATAGTATCAGGTCATAAAGTACATTCTATCTCAAGGAAGGAGTCCTAACTCTGAAGACCAAGGGTTCTTGGGTACTCAATTATGCTTGGAAAACAAAGGTTGGAGGTGACCTGACCTGAATCAGGGACAGGATGCTAAGAATTGAACCAAAGCTTTTACCCCAGCTTCCTGCCAAATTTTGTCAATCTGAAAATTTGGGGGTAAGTTAGTAAAACTTCCTAAATAGTCATCATAAATAAAGGTCAGATGACTTTTTCAAGAATATTTCTGTAATAGGAAAGCTCCTCACATATGATGGCTAATTATATAACGCAATTTTATTAAAATAAACCAACATAGTTTATATTTTGTATAGATATGTCATGCAGTAGAAAGAAGTTCTCCCCTTGAGAATTTCAAAATGTAATAAAGGAAGTTAAATACTTAAAGGCATAAGAGAACACACATAGAGAAAGCGTTTAAATAAGCGCAATGTAATCCTGCAGTGCATAGCATGTTGACTAGCATGCGGTGAAACTCCTTGTACAAATCAACCTACTACATAGAAATAAAGCTGCTTTTAAGCGTCTATCCCATACTTTATGCACATAAATTCTAAAGAGACACTTGAGTTGCAGAAATAAATCTGAAGCAGTATGAAAATCCATACGTATAAAGTGAGGTGAAAGTTGCCGTACATTTGGAAATAATAGGTACAATAAGACTTAATAAGAAATTTCCCTTGAACATTGGTGCTTAAGATAAATTAAATTAAGTTTTTAATTATAAGAGGAAGAGAAAGTAGGAGAAGGTGTCATTACAGATTCTAAAGAGGATTCAAGATATTTTAAGGGTTGATGCCATTGCTCCTTGATATTGTCTGATTTCACTTCGAAAGGTAAAACTTTCATTTTGTCTAATGAAGATATATCCTTAGCTCTCTTCTTGTACTCAACTTGCTTAGGATCATACAGGATTCCCAACTAACAAAAGGAAGAGAGAAAAGATTTTTCTGTGGCAATAATGGAGAAAAAATCCAAAGAAAGAATGAAGAGATTTAAACTGCTTAAAAAGGAATGGAGTATCAAATTTTAGAGAGCTGATCCCTGAGCCAAAAGGCCCTGAGCCAACCCTGCCTCCCTCTCCTGCTTACTGCTGTTAGCACTTGGGCAAGTTAGTTAACCTCCTGGTGCCTGGTCTTGCGGTGATTGTTTCCAGCGCAGGTGAAGAGAGGTTTTCTTTTCTCCTTTGTCCTTTTTCGTACTGTTTTTTATATATATGTATATTTATATATGTATGTGTATATATATGCATGTGTGTGTGTGTATATATATATGTGGCACAGTGGTTAATGCGATCGACTGCTAACCACCATCAGCTCTGTGGGATAAAGATGTAGCAGTCTGCTTCCACAGAGATTTACAGCCTTGGAAGTCCTATGGGGTCACTATGAGTCAGAATCAACTTGGTGGCAGTGGGTTTGGTTTTAAGCTTTTGGTTTATATATATATGTGTGTATATAAAAAATATGTATATACACATATATATGTATGTATGTACTGTGGAAACCCTGGTGGTGTAGTTGTTAAGTGCTATGGCCGCTAACCAAAAGGTTGGCAGTTCAAATCCACTAGGCACTCCTTGGAAACTCTATGGGGCAGTTCTACTCTGTCCTATAGGGTGACTATGAGTCGGAATCAACTCAATGGCAACAGTTTTTTTTTTTTTTTTTTTAAATGAATGTATTGTATAACTGTACAGGTCATTTTCACATTAACATCCTTCAAAATGAATTCATTTATTTAAAACAAGAAATTAGAAAGAATAGGCAAATAGAAAGTAATCAGAGTTTAGTTATAAAGTATCTGATATGCATATGGAATTGACTTGAGGAGAGGTCTTTTGGAAACAGGATTGAGATTAGAGTGTGGTTCTTTTGTTGTCCCAACTCTTGCATGGGGAAGGAAAGGAAGGAAAAATCTACTGAACTCATCCTCCTCTAAGTCTAGCCAAGAGAAAGAAATCACAGGGCTGGTTTCAGCAGGTACTGTTTCACCTGTCACATGTACTTGTTCCCACCAGATACTACATACTGTCGGACAGTTTGTGCACTGCACGGAGGCTCTCGACCAAGGCAACGAGGGGGCTAAATCCAGCCCAGAATCCCTTGGCTAAACTGTACATGCTCCTCAAGGTAGCTCCATTTTTTTTAGTTCATTCAAAGGTATCATATAGTGCAATATATTGTGCAGTGGTCCTACTTCCCACCTAAATTCCAGATGACTGCTTTCAAAATATTTCCTTTTTACTAAAAAGCTAGTAATCACTTATTTAGAAAACACCCCCTGGCAAAAGGGTATGGCATTAAATCAAAAGACTTTACCAAAAAAATGAAAGGATAAGCTCTCGACTCAGAGAATAACTTTGGAAACCACATATCCAACAAGAACCTAATAACCAAAATATATATAAAACTTCAACAATTTAACAACAAAAGACAAATAACACAATCATAAAATGGGGAAAGGACTTGAATAGACATTTCACCAAAGAGGACATTCAAATGGCCACCAAATACTTGAAACAATTGCTCAGTGTCATTAGCCATCAGGGAGATCCAAATCAAAACCAAAATTAGACATCATTTCACTCCCACTAGGATGGCGAAGATTAAAAAAAAGACAGAAAATAACAAATGTTGGCAAAGATGTGGGGAAATTGGAACTCTTATCTGTTGCTGGTGGGGATGCAAAATGGTGCAGCCATTGTGGAAATTAGCATGGTGGTTCCTCAAAAAACTAAAAATAAAACTATCATGTGACCCAGCAATTCCACTCCTAGCTATAGACCTAAAAAGCTTGAAAGCAGAGACTCAAAAAGAGACTTGTACGCCAATGTTCACTGTAGCACGATTAATCATAGTCAAAAGATGGAAACAACCTAAATGCCCATCAACAAATTAATAGATATAAAAATGTGGTTCATACATACAATAGACAACTATTCAACCAGTAGCAGAAATAAGGCCTTGATACATGCTGCAGTATGGATGGAGCTTGAAAACATTACACTGAGCAAAATAAGCCAATAACAAAAGGACAAATATTATATGATCTCACTCATATAAAAAGAAAAGGCAAGTATAGAGACCAAAGTTTATTAGTGGTTACCTGGGATGGAAAGGAGGGAAAAAAAAGCGGGGGTTAATGGTAATGGAAAAATCATATTGATTGAGGGTACAGTGGTTTGGCCAATTATTGTAATTGCTGCCAATAAGTTGTACACCTATAAAAAGTTGAAATGGCAAAAGCCATTTTTTTTTAGCAAATTAACTTTAGGCAAATTTGTCATTTGACAAATTGGCTTTTAGCAAAAGGCTTGTCAACTAATTGGCTTTCTGTGAATTATTTGATGCAAATTGGCCTATTTCTTTCTAAAGTAATACTTGAAATGAGTAAACATTTCTTCTCACAAAAGGAATAATCAGTGGCCTCAAGATGGCTGGGATTTCATAAAAATAATACATGTCAATAGCGACAACGCCGTAGGTAGGGCTATCACAAAAGAGACAAGAAAAACGTCTGATTCCTTTGGCTATCAGCAACAAGTTTTGAGTGAGCTTCTCTGGTCTCTGCCAGAATACGTGGTTTTAAAGGAAAAGTATACCATCTGGAGGTCCTGTTCCCAGGATTAACTGACAACATAGCTGTGTCATATATGTGAGCTGGATTATAGCATGGTTACTCTATATATTTTGGCTACTTCCTTAATACTAATTTCTACCATCAAGTGAATCATGTTGCTATCTATAGCAATTAAGATGGTGCAAATAAATCATTCTCTCCATTTCTCCCCAAAAGAAATACCCAGCGTATGTCCATATTCACCCATGTGTTGCTCCTATTATGTTGCCAAATTATCTATTTTAAGCAATCAATCCATTTCTGAAGTTCAAAATATTCTTATGCTGGGGTGGGGTGAATAACCTTCTGGTAAAGAAATACTCTGATTCCAGTCTAGTGAATTTTGTTTTGCTTTGTGAAAAGATGTTCTGTCCTATTCAGTGTGCAAATATTCTGTAAACTTTCCTGAAAGACACACAAGTTGCTACCAAGTTTCCTCTATTTTCTAAAAAAAAAGAAATACACAGTTCTAGTTGACCATTTGTCACTGTAACAAGGCAAACTGAAATACATACATAACAACCACCATCAATGGTTAAGAGCAATGGCTGCTAACCAAAAGGTTGGCAGTTCCAATCCACCAGCCACTCCTTGGAAACGCTATGGGGGCAGTTCTACTCTCTCCTATAGGGTCGCTATGAGTTGGAATCAACTTGACAACAATGGGTTGGTTTGGTTCTAGTACAGTATATGGACGTATGTGGAGAAATTCCCAAAAGTAAGATCATAAAATCCACCTGCCATTACTCGACAACTGATTTAGCTTTCTTATATCAACCCTGGACAATCTCTGTTTTGTTTTATATGAAGAAAAATAACATTTTCTTTGACAATGTGGCACTAGTGTGTGATTTTAAAAAATGATTGTTTATTAATCCTTGAGACACATTACCACGCAAGTTTATAAGCAGAGTTTCTTAAACAGAAACATTGGGACAATAATTCCATATCTTTCCAGTTTATCTGGACATGTGCAGAGGCACAATTTACGAAACAAATCCACTACTATTTGTTAGTCTGTTCTTTTTTTTTTTAAAGAACTAAGGAAAATAACAGGTAAAATTTTGTTTAAAACATGGTAATTATTGTAACTATTGTAAAATAACAAATAAAAAGCTTTTTAATGAGTTCACCATGTTTGGGGGTATGTTAAATGTTATTTTTCAATTATATGATTAGAATAAAAAAAATCAAGTTTCAAGGCAGTTACTCCATTATTATAAATGAGAGCTAGAGTTACCACTGGCTTTAGCCAAGGTCGCTTAAAAAAAATAATCTTCTAATGCATTATAAATTACTGTGAATTCCTTTATAATTAATACTTGAGGATACAAAAATTGTATGCATTCATTATATTCCTGTAAATTATGGCATATTATGTATAAATTCACCTTTCAGTTATTGTTTTTGAAGAGAAGGAAAAAGCAAAAGTCTTGCCGCACCAGGTTTTTAACTCTACCTGCTATATAAACACACAGGTATTTTTAAAATATGAAATAAAACAAAATAAGCATTTTCTGGTCTAATGAGCTATTTTCATCAAAATAAATTCTCCAAATGGAACCATTAAATGACTCACGCTAAGCATAACAATAATGCTTTCTGTATTTTCAGAGGCCCTGCAACACTCCAGTCATGTATAAACTGTGAGAGCCAAGCACACAGCCGCAGCAACTGTTCTAACAACTGTATTCTTCACTTCTAATCAGAGCAGCACCCAGGAGCCCTCAAAACAAGCAACATGAATAAAGGCTTGAGGGGAAAGGGAAATTCCGTAACAGTGAAGTCTCCTATTGCTCTAAATAACAGGCATTCTCTGTGGGCTGAGTCTTATTATCTGCTGTATAACGTTTCAAGTTCAGTTATTTCAGGAAGACATGAGGCTTTGTGGTAAATTTTGTTTAGGTTATTCACAATACACACTGTCCAATCATGGAATATCATGATCAAGGCAATAAAAGATGGTGTTGAAGAAATAAAATGACTACCCAGGCCTACCTATCTCCCAGTGTTATTATAGGGATCAAATGAGTCAACATATATCCAAACACTAAACATTCTAGAAATGTGGTCAAAACCAGGGCAATTTAGATATTTGGATAATGTTCTTGGGAGTGGGTGGGCGGGGCATAAGCGAGTTTTGTAACATTCAATTTCTTGATCTTGATGCTAATGACATGGGTGTGCGGTTTGTAAAAATTCAGCAAGTGGTATGCATATATGTGCACGTTATGTATATTATTTTTCAATATACTTTTTTAAAAACATCAGATGAGAAAAAGAGAGAGAGATGATGTTTTCCTTCAATTGCTTACAAGGGTTAAGCAAAAAAAGTAAATGAATATGCACGATGGACTGGCCTTATTTGAACGGTTGAACACGTGTCCCATCCAAACAAAGGGGCCTAACTGCACAGCGCAACCATTGTGAAAGTGTGGGCCTCACTGCCAGTCTTTCAAAAAAGAAAGCAAATTTGGATTTTACATGTAGAAAATCACTATTTTTAAATGTGAGCAACCATCCAAGATGTTTAAATCTCTGTGAGCACACAGAGCAAAAAGACCGGCTGCTCTTGACCTCAGTGTTCTCAGCACTCCCCGCCCCAAGCCACCCAGTGTGAAGTGCTAAAAGGAGCAGTCATAAGCATTACTCCCCATTGATTAATCGTGGAACCAACGCAATTCCTGGAGAACAGCGGCATGCTCTCTCTGGCAACTGTTATGCCAATATTATCACATATGGAAAACTTTTGGACATAGGCTTATGGGCTGCATTGGACGCGAAGACATGACTGGTGACGCTAGATGATACCCAATCTACCCACAGAGAGGTGTATCTTTAGTTTTTCCTTGTGAATCTTGTACCATTTGACAATTGTCTTGCAAAGGGATATCGTGAAGTGTGATATCACTGTCCCAAAGTCCTTTGATTATAATGGGAAATAAACTTGATCTTTGAAATAAGAATGTAGCTGAGAAACTGGAAAAAAGAGAAAGTTGACTCTAATCAACTATGCTCAGGACTTAGTTATGGCAAAGGGGGTTAGTGAAATGCCAAGGCCTCACACAGGGAGGCCTCAGAAGCATGTCTGATGAAACTTGCTAGAACAGATCTTTGCCCTCTACTTGTGAAGGAAGAGGTATTTTCTGTTGTTGATGCCAGAGTCCCACCCTTTCCTGCATTACCCCACCCAGACCCTCTGTATGCATTGCTCAAAATGAAGAAACTCTCTGCGCTCAGTGCCAATTTCTGGTTACAGGTTAGTTTTTCATAAAACCATCTTGTATCGACCAGTAATTTCAATGTTTTATTTGTTTAAAGTGTGAGAGTTTGAACTTTCACTGCTGTTAAAGCTATCCCTTGAGAATAAGCCTAAAAAGAAAAAGAGAAACCTCTGAATGCCAAATAAAATAAAGGAGTCATCACCAGTTTTCAACCTCAGTTCTAGTTCTTCCTTTGTTAACCTTATTACTGTACTCTTTGAGAAGATGCCAATGTTCCAGGCTCCATTCTCTAGTTACCCACTTTTCCTTTACTTTAACCTAAGTGAAAGGAGCCCTGATGTTGCAATGGTTAAGCCCTTAGCTGCCAACCAAAGGGTCAGTGGTTGGAACCCACCAGTGACTCTGCGGGAGAAAAGCCCTAAAGATCTGCTCCTGTAAAGATTACAGCCTTGGAAGCTGTATGGGGCAGTTCTACTCTGTCCTATAGGGTCATTTGACAGCAAACAACAAAAACAACAACCTAAGTGGGGAATGGTTGAAGAGGACTACAGTGAAACCGTCAAGTTACCTTCTTTCCCTACTGCTAAGGTAAAAGTAACCCTCACAATATTTCAAAAAATATATACCTACTGTTGAATAAAAATATATTGAATATTTATGATACTAATAAATATTGATACTTACGGCTCTTCCAGATCAGAGTTACTTTGATAAGATGTTTCATTTATGATAAATCTCTCATTTTGCTACTCTGTCTTACCCCAATAAAAAATTAAAAAGATAATTTATTTGAATTTGTATATATTTATAAACCACATATATGGTATGATAAAGGGTTGAACATAGAAATCAGGCATATTGCCACAAACTATTGATGTATATACATTTTTAGCCAAAATGTACTTCTGAAATGAAGGAATGGGAAGCATTTAGTAGGTACAGTTTTTTTTTTTTTTTTTTCCCTGAAGGGAGTTGACTTTCTAGTGATTGTACTTAGCAGGAATTCTTTCCATCTCAAAATAAAGGATTTCCTGAAGGAACGGTGGATGAAAGTCCCTCTCAAGCTGTAGAATCGGTGAAAGGTATCAACCACAGGGGCCTGTGCAAATACCAAGTGGGTGTTTGGTCATTAGACAGCCAATGTGGTTGGCATGTGAAGGAGGAAGTATCTACCATAGGATATTGTTTGCAGAAAGCAAAAAGGGATGTTAGAATTTTCATAGAGATTGCATTGAATCTATAGATTGATTTAGGTCTTATTGACATGTAGGAATAAATTTAACCAGGGAGGTGAAAGATTGTACTTAGAAAACTATAAAGCATTGCTGAAATTAACAAAAAAAACATTGCTGTCAAGGTGATTCCAACTCATAGCAACCCTATAGGACAGAGTAGAACTGCCCCCATAGAGTTTCCATGGAATGGTAGATTTGAACTGCCAACCTTTTGGTTAGCAGCCATAGCTCTTAACCACTACACCACTAGGGTTTCCGAAAGAAATTAAAGAAGACCTAAGTTTTTTTTTTTTTTAAGTAAATGGAAGGACATTCCACATTCATGGATTGGAAGATGTTAAATTGTTAAGACGTCCATACTTGCCAAGGGTATCAATAGATTCAATGAAATTTAATATTTAGCTTCCCATGTGACGCCCATGAAGGCCACTATTTGGATCTCAGGTAGGCAGACTCATTGATGGCTAAGTGTTACTCTGTAGGGCAAGCATTTCTATTCACTATGGTTTAAAGAGGTGAGGTCTTATGTTGTGATAAAAATCAAGTTTTGAGTTCAGGTAGGCCTGGGTCCCATTAATGTTGTTAAAAAAAAAAAATTTTTTTTTTTTTTAGGTGCCATCAAATCAGTTTCAACTCATAGCAGCCCCACGTGACAGAGCAGAATTCCCTGATAGGGTTTTCTATGCTATAACCTTTATGGGAGCAGATTGCAGGGTCTTTCTGCTGAGGAGCCGTTGGATGGGTTAGAACTGCCAACCTTTCGATTAGCAGCCAAGCGCTTAACCTTTGCGCCACCAAGTTTCCATTAATAGCTCTTTCAATTATGAGCTTTGAAACCTCTTCACAAAAATTATTTAATCTCTTTAGGGCTCAATTTCCTAATCTATAAATAGGTAATGATAAGAGTGCCCATGCCAGGGGTATTGTGAGGATTAAATTGAATAAAGTACATAAAGCACAATAGCTGGCAGCTGGTAAAGGCTCCCAGGTATTCTGCCATATCTACCACATTGGGGGAGAGTAAAACCTGGGTTTAAACCAAAACATTTGACTCGATGTTTATATAAAAATAGCCTATATGAAGTGATCCTAAGTAAGGAATGATTTATTTATGATTGTTGCAAGCACAGGATGACATATTAGACGTGAAAATACACTAAAAGTGCTTTGTAAATATGACATTATTTTTTAAAACATAAGTAAACAAGTAACAATGTGGTTATTTATCTCAGACCAACAGATTCTATTATTCAAAGCACTTCCAGAACACACAATTATATAATTTGAGAGAATATGATTCTCTCTGAAAGTGTCTGAGGAATTAGGTATCTTTAAAAGCTTCTATAAAAGCTTCTATTCTAATAATACTACTTGAATGAAAAATCAAAAATGTTTCATAGTTATTTCACCTTTAGAAAACATTCTCATTAACAATGTAGTCTTTCACAACATGTTATTTATCAGATATTCATATTTTAATCTGATCTGGGAGTATTAATTTTTGAAGTGAATACTACAAGGACCCTAAAAAAAATCTATCAAGCAATTATAAACAGTGAAAGTCACATAAACTTCTGCAGTACAGACTGAGTTAGTATTTCATATATTCTACAGGCAGCAAGTGGTCTATTTATCATGTAAACTTGTATCTAGCTACTCATAAATCAGATACTTGACACAATATATCATAACAGTCTGCCCTGTAAATGTTTTTAATCCATGCTTTGTTGACCTTACCATCACACTTGTTTATCAAACAAGTTTACTACATAGTAAAATAAACATTTATGGGCTCTTGTTGCCAAAACTCGACTAGCTGTGGTCAAAATATTTGAGAGATTCCAGGATATTCCCACAGAAGATATCTCCATATAAAGTTATGCTATAATGGAATCAAACCTTTCAGATGTATTTCCCCCCAGCCTCCTTAACATCTGATTTCTTCCCAGTTGATTTAAGAATTCCTTAATCAATCTAGAGTCATGGTGAACATACCAGAAAACATCAGCTTAACAATGTTTATGGGTTGTGTGGACAAAAGTACTGAGAGGACAGTGGATGCTGGAGGAAATCATGATTACTAGGGAAAAAAAATTACTAGGATTGCCCTTAAAACTGACACTCCTTAAATATTTGCTCGCCATGTGTGATGGTTAAGATTGTATGTCAACTTGATTTGGCCATGATTCTCAGTGTTTTGGCAGTCATATAATGTGATCAGTTCCCTGTTAAGATTTGGTATGTGATCACTCCCATGATGGCATCTGCTGTGAGTAGCCAATCAGTTGAAAGGGAGTTTCCTTGAGCATGTGGCCTGCATCAGAATATAAGGTGATGCTCTGGCAAGGCTCGGGGCTTTTGCTCGTTCCGGATCCTGCAGCTGGCTCCTGTTCACCTGACCTCCGTTTCTTGGGACTTGAGTTAGCAGCTTACCTGCAGTCTTGCCTGCTGATCTTGGGATTCATTGTACTTCACAGCCTGTGAGCAAGAGCCCTTTTCTCCAACCTACCAATCTTGGGTTTGCCAGCCTCTATGGCTACATGGGAAACCCTGGTGGCATAGTGGTTAAGTGCTATGGCTGCTAACCAAGAGGCCAGCAGTTCAAATCTGCCAGGTGCTCCTTGGAAACTCTATGGGGCAGTTCTACTCTGTCCTATAGGGTCGCTATGAGTCAGAATTGACTTGACAGCAGTGGGTTTTGGGTTTTTTTTGTTTTTTTTTTTTTTTTGGTGGCTACATGAATCAGGGGAAGCCTCTATCCTGATCCACAGGCTTGGGATGTTCCAGCCTCTACAACTGTGTGAGCCATTTCCTTGATATAAATCTCTCTCTATAAATATATTTATATGCTTTCCTGGTTTTGCTTCTCTAGAGAACCCAGCCTAAGACATCTGGTACTGAGAGTGGTTCTAGAGAAATGAAATTGTAAGGATGAGTTTTCTAAATTGGTTCTCAAGTCTGATTAGTCTTAAAGATGTTGATGACTCTGTTCCCAGTAGTAAAGAGGGCACTGCTAATCTATGGTGTGAGATGGCAATTCAAATACATAAAATACCACCACCAATAGACTAGGTATTGGTGAAAGGTGAGGCTCTGGGTAATTGCATGTGTGAAACATTTCTATAGTTTCGTCATAATGAAAAGTATAAGGAAGCTGGTTGTTTGGTCCTACTTTTGGTAGACAAACTGGTTAAAGAAAGAGACGCGCTCAGCGTTTCAGAGTGAAAGCTCAAGCGCCGCAAAAACGACCTCAAAGTTTCCACTTGTGTCTTGAAACAAAGCCTATTTCTTGTAGTAACAGAGCTGATACTGCCAAAAACCAAACCCGAGTCTTATCGTAAGAGTGGCTGAATTACAACACCAACTCAACTGCCAATCTTAAGAGGTGTCTGAAGTTAAAGTGAGGGCATTGATTGGGAAGAAATGGAGTCCTGAAACTTGGGATGGGGACGTCACACCACCAAGAAAGCAGCACCAGGGGAAGAGTTTGTCTTTTGGACCCAGGATTCCTGCACAGAGAAGCTCCTAGACCAGGGGAAGATTGATGACAAGGACCTTCCCCTATAGCTGACAGAGAGAGAAAGCCACCCCCTGGAGATGGTTCCCTGAATTTGGACTTCTAGCCTACTAGATAGTGAGAGAATAAATTTCTCTTTGTTAAAGCCATCTTCTTGTGGTATTTCTGTAATAGTAGCACTAGATAACTAAGACATCATGCATGTAGCATAGCATGACGCAAGGAGAAGGAAAGGAACCATAGCTCTGGATTGTTACGCTGAAACAGAGCTCAATTCCTCCATTAGCCAAGGTGAATCAGCTTGGCACCATAGACACACATCGCAGTCAGTAAAATCAGAGCCTTGCTGGTAACCACAGCCACCCTCTATGAAGGTCCACCATGTTTAATCCAGCCTCCACCCCATAAAAACATATTTCTTTCTGCTTCATAGAATATTCTCCCTGAGAGGAAATGTAGAAATATCATTTTCTCCATATGGTTATGCTTCCAAAGATATTTCAGTGTCTTAGTGATATTTTCCCCCACGTGTCTAACAGTTTGTCATACTGTGGGGGCTCACGTGATGCTGTGATGCTGGAAGCTATGCCACTGGCATTCAAATATCAGCAGGGTCACTCATGGTGGACAGGTTTCAGCAGAACTTCCAGACTAAGAAAGACTAGGAAGAAGGACCTGGTAAGTCTTCTGAAAAAAAAAAAATAGCCAGTGAAAACCTCATGAACAGTAGCAGAACATTGTCTGATATAGTGTCAGAAGATAAACCTCTCAGGTTGGAAGGCACTCAAAATACTACTGGGGAAGAGCTGCCTCCTGAAAGTAGAGTCAACCTTAATGAAGTGGATGGAGTCAAGATCTTAGGGCCTTCATTTGCTGATGTGGCCTGACTCAAAAGGAGAAGAAACAGCTGCAAACAGCCATTAATAATCAGAACATGGAATGTATAAAGTACGGATCTAGGAAAAATGGAAATCGTCAAAAATGGAACTTATAAAGATTGCAATCCTAGGCATTAGTGAGCTAAAATGGGCTAGTATTGGCCATTCTTAATCGGATAATCATATGGTCTACTATGCTAGGAGTGACAAATTGAAGAGGAATGGCATTGTATTCCTCATCAAAAAGAACATTTCAAGATCTATCCTGAAGTATAACACTGTCAGTGATACAATAATATCCATATGCCTACAACGAAGACCAGTTAACACGACCATTATTCAAATTTACGTACCAACCACTAAGGCCAAAGATGAAGAAGTTGAAGATTTTTTATCAACTTCTGCACTCTGAAATTGATGGAACATGCAATCAGGATGCATTGATAATTACTGGTGATTAGAATGCAAAAGTTGGAAACAAAGGAGGATTGGTAGTTGGAAAATATGGCCTTGATGATAGAAATGATTCCGAAGATCTTGCGACAGAATTCCTCAAGATCAATGACTTTTTCATTGCAAATACTTTTCTTAAACAACATAAACGGCAGCTATACATATGGACCTCACCAGATGGAATACACAGAAATCAAATTGACAACATTTGTGGAGACGATGGAAAAGCTCAATATCATCAGTCAGAACGAGGCCAGGGACCAACTGCAGAAAAGACCATCAATTGCTCATATGTGAGTTCAAGCTGAAAGTAAAGAAAATTAGAACAAACCCACGACAGCCTAGGTATGAACTTGAGTATGTCCCACCTGAATTTAGAGATCACCTCATGAATAGATTTGACACATTGAACACTAACGACTGAAGACCAGATGAGTTGTGAAATGACATCAAGAACATCATACGTCAAGAAAGCACATATTAAAAAGACAGGAAAAAAAGAAAAGATTGAAATGAAAGTCAGAAGAGACTCTGAAACTTGTTCTTGAAGGTTGAGTATCTAGAGTGAATGGAAGAAATGATGCAGTAAAAGAGCTGAATAGATTTCAAAGGGTGGCTTGAGAAGACAAAGTACTATAACAATATGTGCAAAGACCGGGAGTTAAAAAATCAAAAAGGAAGAACACACTCAGCATTTGTCAAGCTGAAAGAACTGAAGAAAAAATTTAAGCCTCGAGTAGCAAAGGTGAAGTATTCTATGGGCAAAACACTGAATGACACAGAAAGCATCAAAAGATGGAAGAAATACACAGAGTCACTGCACCAAAAAGAATTGGTTGATGTTCAACCATTTCAGGAGGTAGCATATGTTCAAGAACTGATGGTATTGAGGGAAGAAGTCCAAGCTGCACTGAAGACACTGGCAAAAAACAAGGCTCCAGGAACTGACAGAATACCAGTTGAGCTGCTTCAACAAATGGAGGCAGCCCTGGAAGTGCTCACTCATCTATGCCAAGACATTTGGAAGACAGATATCTGGCCAATGACTGGAAGAGATACACATTTATGCCTATTCCAAAGAAAGGTGATCTCAATTCAGCAGAATGTGGAAATTATTATACAATATCATTAATATCACACGCAAGTAAAATTTTGTTGAAGAAAGTGGCTACAGCAATATGTCAACAGGCAACTGCCAGAAATTCAAGCCATATTCAACAGAGGACATTGAACCAGGGATAACATTGCTGATGTCAGACAGATCCTGGCTGAAAGCAGAAGAATACCAGAAAGATGTTTATCTGTGTTTTACTGACTATGCAAATGCATTAGCCTGTGGGTATCATGGCAAATTATGAATAGCATTGTGAAGAATGGGAATTCTAGAACACTTAATGGCACTTGTGAGGAACCTGCTCATAGATCAAGAGGCATTCATTTGAAAAGAAAAAAGGGATATTGCACTTTTTAAAGTTAGGAAAGGTAGGGGTCAAGGTTGTATCCTTTCACTGTACTTACTCAATCTGTATGCTAAGAAAATAATCTGAGAAGCTGGACTAAATGAAGAAAACGGTGGCATCAGGACTGGAGGAAAATTCATTAACAACCTGAGTAATACAGATGACACAACCTTGCTTGCTGGAAGTGAAGAGGACTTGAAGCACTTGCTGATGATCAAAGACCTTAGCCTTCAGTATGGGTTACACCTCAACACAAAGAAAACAAAAATCCTCACAACTGATTTTAACGATTGATAAAAAGAGGAAGTACTGAAGTTGTCAAGGATTTCACTTTACTTGGATCCACAATCAACACCCATGGAACTAGCAGTCAAAAAATCAAATGACGTGTTGCATTGGGCAAATCTGCTGCGAAGGACCTCTTTAAAGTGTTAAAAAGCAAAGATGTCACTTTACATACTAAGGTGTGCCTGACCCAAGACATGGTGTTTTCCGTTGCCTCATATACATGCAAAATCTGGGCAATGAATAAGGAAGACTGAAGAAAAATCAATGCCTTTGAATTATGGTGTTGGTGGAGAATATTGAATATACCACGGACTGCAAAAAGAATGAACAATTCTGTCTTTGAAGAAGTACAACCAGAATGCTCCTTAGAAGTGAGGATGGTGAGACTTCATCTCACATACTTCGGACATGTTATCAGGAGGGATTAGTCCCTGGAGAAGGACATCATGCTTGGTAAAACAGAGGGTCAGGAAGACCCTCAGTGAAATAGATTGGCTCAGTGGCTGCAACAATGGGCTCAAGCATAACAATTTTGAGGATGGCACAGGACCCAGCAGTATTCATTCCACTGTACATGGGGTTGCTATAAGTAGGCATCTAACAACAAGATATGAAGAGGTCTAGGATTTTTTTTTTCTTTTCTCCCAAAAACTTCCATCTTTCCTGGTACCTATCTTCATGACCAGTTCTATACAACTGAGCAGTTATCATCACTATACTTAACAATTACTATTTTATAGTTTAGAAAATACTGTGAGTAATCCAACTAAGGATATGAAAT
This sequence comes from Elephas maximus indicus, assembly GCF_024166365.1. Taxonomy (NCBI): domain Eukaryota; kingdom Metazoa; phylum Chordata; class Mammalia; order Proboscidea; family Elephantidae; genus Elephas; species Elephas maximus. The sequence goes on from NC_064826.1 coordinate 34,674,692, forward strand.
TGATTCTTTTTTATTCCAGACTGCTGAAAGCAGTTCAGCCAAAAAGAAGGAAGGCCACATTACCTTTCAGTGGAATAGCTATTTTGCAAAAAAATTAATAGTAAAGTTTTGGTAATACTTTTTAATATCAGTTTTCAGTTTTCTCTATTTTTCAAATGTCTGGATTGCTGTTCTTCATTTTTGTTTTATAATTTCTAATTCATTTGAGGTAGTTGGTGTTTCTTTCATTTCATATACATTGACTACTATGTGCCACCAGAAACCCTAGTGGCATAGTGTTTAAGTGCTATGGCTGCTAACCAAAGGGTCGGCAGTTCGAATCCACCAGGCGCTCCTTGGAAACTCTATGGGGCAGCTCTACTCTGTCCTATAGGGTCGCTGTGAGTCGGAACCGACTCAATGGCACTGGGTTTGGTTTGGTTTTGGGTATGTGCCACCATCCCCATCTATTGGTTTGTTATACTGCAGTGGTTTGCGTGTTGCTGTCATGTTGTAAGCTATGCCACCTGTATTTCAAATACCAACAGGGTCATCTATTTACACCATCAAGGTATTTCTATATAGATCCTAAAATCAATTAAAAGTCAGAAGTTACTGCACTGGGTACATCATATATATTTAATAAACACTTGTTGATTGATTGACTAGCATAGACAAGAGGTTGCAGAATTAAAAAGAAATGACATTGCTACCAGCCAGTGAAGAAAGCTTTGTTATACAGTGCAAGAAGTATAGGTACTACATTCTGCAAAAGGAGCCCTCGTGGCACAGTGGTTAAGCGCTAGGCTCGTAACCAAAAAGTTGGTGGTTCAAACCCACCAACAGCTCCTTGGGAAAAAGATACAGCAGTTTGCTTCCATGAAGGTTGGAAAGTAGCCTTGGAAGCCATATGGGACAGTTCTACTCTGTCCTTTAGGGTTTCTACATGTCAAAAATGACTCCTGGCAATGGCTATATATTCTGCAAATAACAGGATACACCAGTCCCAAATATATGAAATAAAACAACAGATGCAAGAAGTCCTAGGTGTTCTCATTGTGGTCAGGCTTATCAATAGGAAGCTGACAATATCACTGCTATTTACATATTGGTACCACACTGGCATGGATTTGCATAATGTATTGAGGCTCTATGCTCTAGAGGGTTGTATTGTAACATATTGGTGCTTAATGAACTCTGAAAAAATTGATTTTCCACAGAGTAAATTAAGGAATGCATTATAGCTGTTAAAGCAATCTTAAGGGAAATCCGAAGCTTCCACTGCAGCACCATGCTTAGTAAGTAATAAATTACATGTTATACTTATTTGCCTTAATTCATGCTAATTTTGTCCAATTAATGTATCACAGTAATTCAGAAGCCTGTCACAGGAGAGCTAATTATTTATTGGATTTTTGTGTTCAGCTCCCTAGGAGTCTACTAGCAAACAAACTTGCGACTGTCTTTCTTGGAGGTCCACAGTGACATTCTTATGTCTACTGTGGAGAAGTAAGATTTTTGCTTCTGCTTCAAGTTTTAGAAGTGAAGCATGGGGCACTTGATTCAGATGCTTATTTTTGATGGTAAAATAGGTTGACAGGCTGTGGCTCTGTTAGGACAAGACCTCCTGCTTTCCCTATCAAATTCTTTCACCTTACATGTCAATATATTTCAGGGCTTAAAGGGCTTTAATAAAAACAACAACAAAAAAAACACATTGGAAGCTTTCTATTTGTTATGAGTGTGTCTATCTATACATCCAAAGAGACTGAAAACGTGAAGCAGCTGCCTGGATAATTCACATCCGAACCCTCACTCATTTGCCTGAATACTACTTTTTAGGGTATTGTCATGGTATACCGAGAAACATGTATTCTTCATGAAACTCCGCAGTCTTCATTCTAAAGCCACATGCAGTGTTCTAAAACTATTGCTTGAAGAAAAAAAAATCAAATCTAATGACAATTGGTATCAGCTTCGCAAAAATTATTTTACTGTGGTACACTATGAAGTCATGGCCCCCCAAATGAATTATTCATGAGGTTAATTTGTGCAATTCACACCTGTAAACAATGTGGCAGTAGCTAAATAATTTCCACACAGTGATAAGATGCAGACATCAGAGTCAAAGAGGCGAGCTTCACCAGCTGCGGGATGTTCACTACCTCCTGGAATCCTGACAGATCCATTCATTTGCAGACATTTATTTGTAGAGGGTGAGAAGCTTTTGATCTATTTTGCTCCCTCCCAGGAGTATCAGAGAACCCTTGCCTGCTGATTACCATCTTCAGCCAACAAGAAGAGGTAATATCTCTTTAAATCCATAACACCTAGTGATGTTTACCAGCAAGCTCTATCACCGTGATCCGACTTGACAGTAGGTAAGATACACCGCTGTTTGTGTCACAGATGCAAGATACAAAAAAAAAATTACTCTCACAGATGGGGGTGAAAAATGACAGCTTTTTATGCAGTCAGTTTATACTAACCTGTTTGCCTGTAGCCAGTTGAGTATCTGAGAGTCAGCAAACTTCTCTAAGCCATGTACAGTTTTACACTCCAGTGTGTGATTACTTCAAAAAGGAACTGCCACATACTGTGTAATCTTATTTTCCCTTCCTCTCAATTGTTTTCATTACCCATTCAAAACTAAAAATGAATGTTTCTTTTCTTACTAGTCTGATCTCTTTTCTATATGACATTAAGGTTTCAACCGCTTTTTCTTATCCTTTTTTTATTTTCTTTAAAATTAAAATTTAGAGGTTAAAATTAACATGCCACTTCCTGGCTCCTTTCCTTATAGGGCAGTGGTGTTACAAAGGACATTACCTCTTTGGAGACTGAATTTGCAACTACAGCCTGAGCCTTCGTTAGCTTTGACAGGCTAAAAAATATAGTGTAAAATAATTCAGAAATTTAAAACCCTGGTTTATTACTATATGGAGACTCTTTAAGGAAAATGCAGATGTGGGAAGATTGGTGTTGATTATTCCTGTTCCTCCCAACGTCTAAACTCCCACCAACATGTACCACCTCATCTCCCAATGTGGAGGCCTTGCACAGTGTTATGTCATATATACATATATTTTTTGTTTTAATGAAAGATTTAAACTTTTGCCCTCCTGATTCAGTCTTTGCAAACATCTTCTTTAAATCCATTTTTACTGGACTGAATACACTGAAATTTTGAGTCATGAGCAAATGTTAACTAAGATGATTAAAGTTCAACATCATCCCTCCCATGCATTTTTTTTCCCCTCTAGATTTCTAAAAATCTTAGGACATTAGTAAGCTCTGTTGAGCCAGACCACAGGGTCTATGTAGTGCTCATCTTTGAGGTAGCAAAGCCTGGTGCACAGGAGATTCCCAATGCAGGTTTCTTGCACTCTGGTAGGTGAGCCTTTGTCCCATGTTTACTGAATTTCCTCTCTTCTCAGTGTTTGGACTTGACCCCTCTGGACTTGGCTAGGAGAGAGTTGCTCTGAGGCCTGTCAGTGGGAGGGCAGTGCAGAGCAGAAGTCTCTCTCAGCCAGAGCCACATGGGACTACAGCTGATCACAGGACTTCCTAAGCTTCAGCTACGTTACCTTTGAAAGGTGGGCAATGAAAGACTTCTGAAAATAGATAGTGGTGGTGGTTGCACAACATAGGGAGTGCAATTATTGTCTCTGACTGAGCTTTCAAATTGGTTCAGTTCAGTTTCAACCCTTGCTGAGAATTTGCATTTCTAACAAGTTCCCAGGCAACGATAATGCTGCTGGTTGGGGACAAATTCTGAGAACCACTATTAGAACAGTGGTTCTCAAAATTGATTACACATAAGGATCACCTGGGCATCTTGTTAAACTCTAGATTCTGATTCAGTATATCTGGGGTGGAAATGCAAATTCTCAGCAGGGATTTGAACTGGAATGAACCTGTTCAAAGCCTGGTCTCTGACACCAACTAATTTGAACGAATTCAATTTCAATTCAACTCCATTGAAATCAGTTCCAATTCATCTGCACATGCAGTCCCTCTTTCTCTGACCCCAAACACCAGAGTTAGGTCAGATCAAATGCACAGTCCTCCAGACTGCCAAGTTGGCTCAAGACTTCAGACGCCAGCTGAAAGCTTGGGACTTACCAAAACACCCTCACTTGTGATCTGCTGGCTCTAAATTTGGGGGTCTCCTCTACCCCTTCAAGATGCCAGCCTGGAGGAAGGGGCCTTAGGCCCCTCGCTGCTCCCTCACTTCTAACCGGCGGGCTTCCACTACTCCCTCCAGTTTGATAATTCACTGGAACGACTCACAAAACTTAGAAAAGCTCTATATTTACCTTTACAGTCTTATTTTAGTAAAAATGAAGAGATACATAGGGCAAGGTCTGGGAGGGCTCCCAATGCAGAGCTTCTGTGTTCTAAAAAAAAAAAAAAATGCTACCTTCCCACATACACTGACGTCTATCACCAACCAGGAAGCCCAGGGTGTTTTTGTATCCAGAGCCTTTACTGGGGCCTTATTATGTAGGCATGATTGACTGAATGAGTTCACCTCCCCTAAGGTCAGCTGATACCTGACCTGGCCAGCCCACATCTGAGTCGTCTCATTAGCACAAATTTTTAGGTGTGGTCTGTAACCTCCTCAAAGACACTTCAGTCACTGGGGAAGTTCCAAGGTTTTAGAGATTATCTCTCAGAAACCAAGGACAAAGATCAAATTCTTTGGAAAAATTCTTTTCCCCACACTAATGAACTAACATTTCTCTCTTAAGAATTTTTCATATCAACCACTTAAATATCACATTCAGGATGAAGGAGATACTTTTATATGACCTTCTATTTGCTGTCCACTTTTCTTTTGTTTTAAAAGAGTTTTATAGAGGTATGTAATGCTGTTGTTGTCCTTGGTTGCTTTTGAGTAGATTTCGACTCATGGTGGCCCTATGTATGCAGAGTAGAACTGCTCCATAAGTTTCCAAGGTTGTGGTCTTTTGGAAGCAGATCACCAGGACTGTCTTCTAAGACACCTCTGAGTGGGCTCAAAACTCAAACCTTTGGTTAGTAGGAGAGTGCTTAACTATTTGTGCTGTCTGGGACTCCTATGTAATGCTAGTGGATTGGAAAAAATAGGAGTTAGGAATGGTTTTCAGGAAGCCTTTTACTACTAAGAAATGAATGACTAACACACCCTATTCCCTGTGGTATAAAATACAGATACTTTTAAGGGATAACTGGGCAGTTAGTGATCAGGATATTAATATTGGCCCATCATTCCTTCTGGGATGGAGCAACAGGTTCCTTTGATGGCTGCCAATTATTTACAATGCTAAACACTACTAACCAAAAGGTCAGCAGTTCGAAGCCACCAGGCACTCCTTGGAAACTCTATGGGGGCAGTTCTAATCTGTCCTATAGGGTTGCTATGAGTTGAACTGACTCAATGGAATCTGGGAAAGACATGAAAAGCACAGTAAAACAAAGCAAAACTAATTTTAAAAACACTAGTTTAGCAATAATTTGTTCACTTATGGTTTCATAAAATACTAATTGAGAAACATTAAGAATCACATGCTTTTCTAGTTGTTGAAGCTACCATTGTAAATGATACAACCAAGGTCCATGCTCTCACGAAAATTACCATCTATTAGAGGAGGTGGACAAAAGGAAGAAAGAAAAGGAGGCGTGTATATATACAGAGAGAGGAAATATCAATGAGTGATAAGACCTACCTTAAAAATTAAGTAAAGATATGTTACAAAGGAGATTCTAGGTGGCTTCTTTAGACTATGTAGTTAGGGAAAGCTTCTTGGTGGAAGTGACACTTTAAGCTAAGATCTGAATGGCAGGAAGGCAGGCTAGCCATTCATGGGATGACTAGAGACTAAAAATATTTAGACAGAAGAAAAAGCTACTGTAATGGGGTTCTAAGGTAAAAACAAACAAAAAAAAATGAAAGAACTGCTAAATTGCTAAATAATAAATATTCTTTGAATAATAAATGTTCTTTGAATATCCCTTAAAAATTAAGAGATCACATTTACTAACAAATTCCTTCAAACCAGTGTAAGTAAGAAAGCTCCCTAAAAGTGAACCACAAGTGCCAGCTGATTACTACATCATCGCTGGGGTCCAACCCCTACATCTCCTTTTGATTCTACCTTTTTGATGCCCATTCTCCTCTCCTAGGACCCGAACTCTTGGCTCTGTGCCCCAATTTAGCACCTGCCTCTGCCCTATCTCTGTCTTATCGACTCCCTTCTGGGGAGTATGGGCCTCAATTTTCCTGTTTAGATTTCTGCTTTGCCCATTACCAGACACTGATTTAGCAGATCCTTTTTGCTCAGGTAGACTCCTTGCTTTAGCCCCTTCTCTAAGCATGTTTCTCCCATCCCTTTGGCTGGTATTCCAAAGCAGTCTACCCACTCCACCTATCTCCTCCCTCAACAAAGCAAGGCCAATAAATACTTACTAGAATATTCAGGAGATTCTGAAGTGATTATTGAGCTGCCACAGACACAATTCTTCTTGACATACGTACATGTACAGAACCCAGCAAGAATTTCTCTCTAGCACTGTCTCCGTTAAATAATTGAGCAGGAAAGAAGAGTAAGAATGTATAACTGCATGTTTTCATCAGTTTCTTGGTCTTGTTGGCACTGAATCCATGGAGTAACAAATCTTACCTGGTGCAGTTCTGATCTTCCAATGATTTACTTCCCTCTAGTTTTTATCAGGAAACTCTGGTGCCGTAGTGGTTAAGAGCTATGGCTGCTAACCAAAAGGTTGGCAGTTCAAATCCACCAGGCACTCCTTGGAAACTCCTTGAGGAAGTTCTACTCTGTCCTATAGGGTCGTTATGAGTTGGAATCAACTCCACGGCAACGGGTTTGGTTTTTTGGTTTAGTTTTCACCTAATTTTGGTTGCTATACAATGCCTTCAAATAGTTTTTTCTTTTTAATAGTCTATCCAGATTTTATAATTTTATCTGTGGAAGGGTTAGCCCAACCAAGCTACTCTATCATTACCTAAAACTCAATGATCAATTTGGTGCTGTTTTGAGAATACGTAATTTAAAAGATAAGAGAGGTATTTGTTCCCCATTTTCCATACCACCATATAAAATTCTGGCACAACATTTCTACCTCTCCTTTCTTGAAAACTCCTACCTATTTAGAGACAGATTGTTGGCAGATTTCTTTGCAGATAGCATGCTGACTTGATTTGCTAGGTGTTCTAAAGGTGTTCTAGTCAGGTTAAATGACTAATTATATGGCTAATGCCCAAAATGTAGACTCCTCCTGAGTCAGGCATCCTGTAGATAAAGAGTGTGAATAAAGCCAAATTACCTTACAACACAATCCCATTGACAAGATGAGAAGTAGGAACTGCATTATGCAGAGTGAAGGTAACATTGCAAATAGAGAATTTGATTGTCAAGTCCATGAAGGGCATCAATGTTTCTGTGTTTTGCTCAACCTAGTAGCCTTAATATCTTTTACATTGCTTGGCACAGGCTATGTCCTCAATAAACACTTTTTAACTAAAAATAAATGAGCAGAATAAGCGTGGAGGCAGTTTGTGAACAAACGGGGCGGGGGGGAGGTTGCCATAGCAGCTAACATTGACAAATTAAGAATGAAGAGAGTAACTGGTGGCAAAAGAAAAATAAACCAAATTCCTAAGCAGCTGCTTCTTTTAATTTCTGTCTAGCTCCTGAGGATTACTAACATATATTATAATATTATCAACCATCATCTCCATCAGTAATTTAGAAATGGGAGCTTGTGCAATACGTGAATTTGTCTGCAAAGATTCTAATCTCTATTTTATTCACTGACAGAAACACTAAGAAAAAGAGGATTCAGGTAAGTTGAAATCATTCATAGTTTACTTCTCTCACTGGGTTTTGGCCAGATCATAACCCCAATAAATCTTAAGAATGAAAATCATATAAGTATACTAACCTCAATGGAAATAAGCCAGAAATAGTCATAAGAGAATCTGAAAAAGCAGGTATCTAGGGATTAAACGATACACTTCTAAATAATTCAAAGATCACAGAATCAAAGAAATGACAAAGGAAATTAGAAAATATTTTTAACTAACTAATAACAAAATCATAAAACTGCAACATTTGTGGGATGCTGCTAAAGCAGTGCTTAGAGAAAAATTTATAATTTTAAATTCTTAATTAAAAAACAAACCCCCACCCCCACCCCAGTGCACATCTAAAACCTATAACCTAAGGTTCTACCTCAAGAAGATGGAAGAATATCAAATAGAATTCGAAGTAAGTGAAAGAGAGGAAATAACAAAGATAAGATCAAGATCAGTAAAACAGAAAACATATGATCGTTAGAGAAAATTTAAGTAGCCGAAAGCTGGTTCCACAAAATGATCAAAAAATTAATTAAACTTCTAGCCAGACTGGTTAAGAAAAAAGAGACTACAAATTACCAATATAAACAATGAAAAAGGAGGCATCACTACAGATTGTATAGCTATTAGAAGAACAATTAAAGAGTTACCAACAACTTTATGCTAACACATTCAAAAATTACGTGAAATTAACAAATTCCTTAAAAATGTAAACTGCCAAAACTCACTCATGAAAAAAAAGATAACCTGAATAGCACTATAGCTATTAAAGAAATTAAATTTGTCATTTAAGACCTTCCCACAAAGACTATAGGCCCAGATGGTTTGACTGGTCAATGTTACCAAACATTTAAGCAGTGAATAAAACCAATTCTACACAAACTCAGAAAACAGAATGGAGAGAATTTTCCAATTTATTTTGTGATACCATGAGATAAAGACATTATAAGAAGAGATAACCACAGACTAATATTTCTCATGAACGTGCATGTAAAAATCCTTAATAAAATTTTAAAAATAAAATCCACAGCAATACATAAAAAGAACAGTATGTCATTAAAAAGTGGAGTTTTAGCTGAACAGAATAAAGAGCCTAGAAATAGGCCCAAACATATAGGATCAATTGATTTTCAACAAAGGCACCAAGGTAATTCAATGGGGAAAGAATATTCTTGGTCAACAAAAGGAGCTGGAACAACTGAAAAACCATATTTTTAAAAAATGAAACTTGACCCTTATCTCTCCCCTACACAAAAACTAACTCAAAATAGATTGTAGGCCTACCTGTAAAAGCTAAAACTATAAAACTCCTAGAAGGAAAAGGAGAAAATCTTTTCAATGTTAGAGTAGGCAAAAATTTCTTAGGACACACAAAGCACTAATGATAAAAGAATAATTGATATATTGGATTATATCAAGATTAAAAAACCTTTCTTTGTTCTTTGAATGGCACTGTTAAGAAAAATGTAAATATAAGCTACAGTAGAGTAGAAAATAATATATTATTTACAACAAATGACATATTAATAACAAAGAACTCTTACAATTCAACATAAAAATATGAACAACTTTTTAAAAATGGGCAAAAAATTTGAACAGATACTTCATACAAATCTATACATGGATGGCCAATAAGCACATGAAAGTATGCTCAATTATATTATTTCAGGAAAATGAAAATTAAAATCACGATTAGGTTCCATTAACACACCTAGTACCAAAAAAACCAAACCCAGAGCCGTCGAGTCAATTCGGACTCATAGCGACCCTACAGGACAGAGTAGAGCTGCCCCATACAGTTTGCAAGGAGCGCCTGGCCGATTCGAACTGCCAACCCTTTGGTTAGCAGCCATAGCACTTCACCACTACGCCGCCAGGGTTTCCAGCAACACACCTAGTAGAATGGCTAAAATTAAAGACTGACAATAAGAGGTGTTGCGCAGAATGTGGCGCTACTGTAAATCTTTTACATTGCTACTCAAAATGTAGGTCGGTAAAAGCACTTAGAAAACTGCTTGGCATTTACTTAAAAATTTAAACCTACATCTATCATATGACCCAGGCAATTCACTCCTATATTTTACTCAAGAATATGAAAATATGTTTTCACACAAAAGCTTGGAAACGAATGTTCATAGCAGCTTTGTTCACAATAGCCAGTAACTAGAAACACCCCAAATGTCCATCAACGAGTGAATGGATAAAAAATACATCTATACAATGGAATACACCCACTCCTCACTTTTCAACATGGTTCCCAAGACCAGGTCGTTTTGCAAACTCGGAGCTATGGCAGAGTCAGAGCCACCTCCATCTTCGGCGCTGGTGTCCCCCAGTCGCTCACTGCCATGGCACACCCCGGGTGCATCCTGGGATGCACGCGGCATGGTGAGACCCCCCTTTCCACGCAAGCCTTCCCTACCACTGTGGATCGCATGGTGGCAGTGGCTGTGGTGGTGGCTGGAGGTTGCCTGCCACCTCTGGAGCAGCAGGGGCCCACCAATACCTGGCTGCACTCAAGGCCTTGGTGCAGACCCCAGCACCTGGCCTCTTCTTTCTGCTCTGCTGGCCCTGGAGATCGGCCACTGCGGCCGGCGGCTCCCAGGCCTGCAGGCAGGTGAGACCTGGCCACCTGAGCCTGGCAGAGGCTGCGGAGGTGGAAGAGCAGCCTCACTGGGAAAAGACTTCCCTGCCTGACTCCTGCAGCCCCGCCTCCTGCACGCCACCCACTCCACCCGGGTTCCCTGTGGGCCAGGCACCTCCTGCGCCCAACTGGGCAATAACGAACCACCAGCCACCCGCTTGCTCTCACAGCCCTCGCTCTCGCCCTCCTCCGCCTCCACCCTTTGCACCTCACTAATGCTCAAAATAGTCAAGAGTAGATTTCTTACTGTAAATGCGGAGTGTCTTGGATAACGTGATAGTCGATAAATAAGTAGTTGTATTATTCAGTAATAAAAAAGCATAAATTACGGATACAGGCATCAACACTGATGAATCTCAAAATCCTTATGCCGAGCTAAAGAAGCCAGACACAGAGGAGTATGTATTGTATGACTGCATTTTTATAAAACGCAAAAGCAGATCAGTGGTTGCCAACGGGCCAGGAATGGGGGAAAAGATGGACTGCAAAGGGGAATGAAGAGTATTTGAGGTGATGGAAATTCTCTTTATCCTAATTGTAGTAGTGGTTTCACAGGTACATACAACTATAAAAACACATTGAACTGTACACTCGAAGTAGGTGTAGTTTATTGTTCCTGGGACATAGGGATAAATTATTCCTAAGTAAGGTTGGAAGCCCTGGTGGTGTAGTGGTTAAGCGCTACAGCTGCTAACCGAGAGGTCTACAGTTTGAATCCGCCAGGTGCTCCTTGGGAACTGTATGGGGCAGTTCTACTCTGTCCTATACGGTGGCTAAACGGCAAGGGGTATTATTTTTAGTGGGTAGGTAAAGTTGATTTAAAAAAACAAAAACAAAAAACACAACTCAGTACCCATGGAAGGTGAGACAACAGAAAATCGTATGAAATTGGTAAATTATTATAATTAACATTCCTGTTTTATAAGTAAAGGGATGTTCAGAAAGGTTATGGCACTTCAAGAAGTTAGAGTAGTGATTTAAACTTCAATACTTTATCTGGAGAACCTGTGATATTTCCTCCACTACCTTTTGTGTCCCCAAATTTTTCAAGTCAGATCTGATCTCTTTTTCTTGTTCAAGGGAGGCACTTGGACCCCTAAATGTAGATGGTGAAGTTAGAAGAGTAGGGTTGCTCAGTGGTTCAGTATCTACATACTGAAATCACAGTCCTGCGTTTGAATCCTGGCTTCATCGTGTACAAACTGTACAATATTGAACAAATTAACTTCTCTCAGTCTCGTTTCCTCATCTGTAAAATGAGGGTGATAGTAATTGTACCAACCTCATGAGATGTTATTAATATTTAATAAAGAGTATGTTCAGGGCCAGGTGAACCAGTAAACATGTATGCACCGGTTTACAGTAAGCAAGGTAGCACAGGCTTAATTGTGTTTACTAACCTGTAGTGCACAATTTCATCTGGTTTTCACCACATCCAGGTGAAACTGTGCACTACAGATTAGTAAGTAAACACAATTAAGCCTGTACTACCCCGCTTATTTTGGAATATGCCCCCGAGTATGTTGTTGTGTGCTGTGGAGTCAAATTCTGAATCATAGCGACTCCATGTGGTGGAGTAGAACTGCCTCATGGGGTTTTCTAGACTGTAACTTTACAAGAGCCCAGCTCCAGGTCTTTCTCCTGAGGAGCCCCTGGGTAGATCTGAACAGCAAACCTTTCGGTTAAGAGGGAGCTTTGTTAACCATTGTGCTACCAGGGCTCCCAATAGACAGTATGTTGTTGTTGTGTGCCATCGAGTAGGTTCCAACGCCTAGCGACTCTATAGGACAGAGTGGAACTGCCCCATAGATTTTCCAGGGAGTGGCTGGTGGATGTTAGCTAGTGTGCTTCATTTTCTTTATCTGGAAAATGGACATAGTAATACTGCCTATCTTGTAGAATCCTTGTGGGAATTGAAGAAGTTAATGTATGCTAAGCTCTTAATGCCTACATGTAATACACTGTGTGAAGATCAGCTGTTGTTCTTAGTATTGTTATTATCACCAGCCAAAGTCCAACTCAGTTATAAACCTGGAGTCACATGGTCCTCTGACTTGGAAGACTGTGAAACGAAATAAAGAAGTCCCCCATGGTTAATTTTACCAATCTAACCTTTAAACTAATTTGTTTTGCTTCCATTTGTGTACAATAATTCCTTTAGGAAATCTATTGCTCTGTTGCTAATTTTAACTGTATTCTTTCAGCGCTTTAGGATTGCAGAACAAAGGGCAAGGCAGTGATGTGAGAAGGTATTGTTCTCTGTTAGATTCCAAAGGGATGTGTCAGTGCCAGAGTTTTAAGCAAAACTCATAATTTCTGGGGTTTTGTTATTATCAATTTCCAATTTACCTGCTCTTTTAAAAGAATTTTTTTTTTTTTCAAATTTGAATCTAGTTTAACACAGTTAATATTTTGGAGGTATTCAATTTACACTTTCATCCACAGTATCTCTGAATGACAGCTGAAAAGCAGTAGTGTCTTACTTGTGCTGTGGAGGATAGGATGCCATTAGGCTTTGGTATTTTCCAGGATGCGTGCGTAGCACACACTGCTCTACAATGTTCTATAAATAATTTAGGTGATCCTTATACAAATCACCATTTATCACCATTTTGACCTGTCAGTTAAAGCCTATGACTTGGCATTTTAGCTAAACATTCAATTAATTAATTTTTCTGAAAAAATTCCAACAAATTTTTGAACTGATCTGACAATTCAGTCATAATGGTTGAACTGCCGGCATAGATACACCTGGAGAAAAACGCTGGGACAATCACCTGCTCGGCCCACGGGGCACAAGGCATCAATGTTCTATTTCCACCAGCTACACTCAGATCTGGGAAGAATGAGAGAATGGGGAGCCAGCAAATGGCTGATCCTCCAAATACCCTAGGGGCTGGGATTACGGTAAAAGAGAAAATCAATCTGGGTGTTTCTCTATTTCTGTTTCCCTACTAGAAAGGGACCACACAGACTAAGCATCAGTAACAAAATACAACTGTGAAAACAAGATTTTGGCAGGAAAAAGAGACGTGAGGAAGAAGGTGAGAAGGGCATAGCTGGAAGTATTCCACCTCATTTTTCCTGGGAATAGTTGGTGAGCCAATAACATAAATCAAGAAAATGCTTTAAAACATTCATCTTTGAAGATCATTTATTACATGTGAACAAGGTCAGTTGGTGCTCTATGAAAAAACAAGAGAATGTGTATTAAATGTGCTGAGATTACTAAGACATGAAATAACATCTTTATTCTTTATTCCTTAAAAAAAAAAAAAGAAAGAAAAAGTCACTATTGAGCAATATATTTAAAAACCATCTGAATAAATAAAATTCCAGATCCTGCTCTTTCTTGAGTACTTCAAAACTAAGACTAGAAGAAGATCACTTCCGAATACATTGCTAAACTTTATTTGGAAAACCAAAGCTTGTTTTCTGAAAAAAAAAAAAAAAGTAAAAAGAAGAAGTAACATTCTTCCAATAGTATAGAATTTTCCACACATCAGTACAAATGCAGAGTACTGCAGATGCACGCAAAAATAGTTTGGCAATAACTTATTTCTTATCAGCATATTCCAGCGATTTGTTTCATAATCATATTTGACACCAAATTCTGCGAAAGTAAAGGTGGCGAGTACCTATGTAACGTGGGAAAGATACTGCTTCTAAAATGGTAAATGAAAACTTCTAAAGTATCAGACTTTAGATGAAAGGCATGTCTATTAGAAAAGGTAAACATTAGCTTTGGAAGAACAAATGGAATGTTTCTTAACAGGTTTGGCAAGAAGAATGGAAAATATTTCTCATACTTTTTTTTTTTTATTATTTTCCCCTGAACGAGGGATAATTTGTGAAGGAATAAATTAGTGTAGCAAAAACAAGTTGGGATAGATTGTAAGCAACAGTTTAATGAGTAAACCATCCACAGATTCTCAGAAACTATTAGGAATTGAGGGGACTTGTCAGTAAATATATGGTAGTGATTACCTTGAAAACCTCATTCAGCTCAGAAACATACAGTTCATTATCCCCAATGTTATTATTCTGAGTATTTTTGCATGTGTACAAAATTTGCCCAGAGCCTGGAAATATAACTTTTCTTCTGTAAAATACGTGGATTATCAGCGTGTTTAGTTTTACAAACCCTGATTAGCAGCCATAATTCAGACAGACACATGTTTAAAACTGGCAGAAATTTCCAATTCTTGAGCAGAATGAATAAGGTGATAGCAATTTAAGCATTTGTCATATGCCTGGAACTCAGATCAAAATATTGAGAAATATCACATGGCTACCATTCTCAAGAAGTTTATCCTTTTCATTGAAGAGTGAAAAATAAACAAGAAATAAGTAATAAATAAATGGCATCATTTATAAGTGCCATACAACAGTTATTCAAATGTACACACCAACCACAAATACCAAAGATGAAGAAACTGAAGATTTTTACCAACTTCTGCAGTCTGAAGTTGATCAGACATGACACAGTGGCTGCAACAAAGGGCTCGAACATAGCAATGATTGTAAGGGTAGCTCAGGACTGGGCAGTGTTTTGTTTTGTTGTACATACGGTTGTTGTGAGCTGGAACTGACTTGATGGCACCTAACAACAATAGCATAAATACCACAGGCATTCAAAGAAAGGAGAGTAGTTAAAGATGACATTAAAGAAGGATGAGATTATGCTGGTTAGAGAGGAGCGTATGGTTTAGCAATGTCAGTGAACCTTAAGGGAGAAGGAATATCAGCTTCTTTGAGGACAGAATGAGTATCGCTTAAAAAACGCTTATTCAATATTACAACAATTTTTGTATTAGAAAAAACTCAATGACTATTGTTTTCATAATACAAATTGAGGAAAGTAAAGCTTTACAGATTTCTGGCTAGTAGGATAAACAAGAGATTCTTAGTGGGTGAGAGAATAAAAGGCATATCAAAATCTTTGGGGAAGGGGGCAAAAGACATGTTGATTCACCATGGGTGAAAAACACTGAAGGTGGGAGCAAGAAGGATGGGGGTGCACATTGGGTGGGAGATGGAAGGGAGCAGGGAAGAAATGGGAAAGGCACGAAATGTTTGGAAAAAGGTCAAGAGGTGGGAGTAGAGGGGGATGCTAGAGGATGAGATGAGCATTGAAAGATAAAGAGCCTGGATTTGATGGAAAAGAAAAATCAATCTTTGATTCTCAAGCAGAGAGTGTTAGGATGAATGGAATTTAGGAAGTTAGTCTGTCTGATATTGAACTACAGGATGGAAGAGGAATATGGAGAGATCAGAAAATGGAAGAGTGTAGAAGAGTTAGAAATATATTGGGAAAATTCTACCATGATGAGGGTTGAGTACAAAGTGAGCTTAGTAGATTTTCCTCCTACCCAGAAGAGGTATGACTTCAAATGTAGGCAACTAAAAAGTTTAGTTGTAGCCATGCCCACTTTCCTAACCTCCCCTCCCCAGAGTGCATGCAGCATATTCTTCTCTTGCTGTCAGAAGTCAAAAACAAGTTGGAAACATGGTCAATAGTTTAGGATAGACCCCATTTCAAGGGCTCTGTATACTTTATATCTTGGTATAATATCTCCCTCTGAGTTGGCATTCTCTTTGCTTTTATATTGGTAATAATACTATTAAAGTATAGCAACAAAACTCCATTTCTCCCTCCATTTACATATAAGATGATCAGGTCACATGAAAAATGGTTAAATAAGATGTTTGTGTCCGCAGGTAAGCAGAGTGCTTACTTTTCACTGTGTGCCTTTTCCAGCACATAGGCTTCCTTGGCTGGCAGTGAAAGCAGGTTCTACTCCTTCAGAACCTTAAGTCAAGTGGTATCAGATTGTCTCTTCCTGTGGTTGGTTTCCATTTTTCCTCTGTGGTACTGGAAGTCGTACAGAAACCTGTGTTGTCTGATATCTTAAGAAATCACTAATTGTGAATCCAGATTTTTCTACTTGAAGAGGGCATGAAGTGAAGCGAGAATTTTTCGTGCCTGGCCAGCTCAAAGATTGAGTTGCTGCACCCTGTGGAGTGGGAATGAGACAACTAGATAAAATCATTTAAAAATGTATAGTTTCTCTGTTTCCTACAATATTCTTAATAAAAATTAGACCTGTTGTCCCAAGTTATTTTTGCCTTGGCATGGTGAAGCATGGTTTTAAGTGCCAATAATATCATTGTTTTCTCAGTACTGTGACATTTGTTTTCTTAAAAAAAAAAATGTGGGCCACCCCAAGGACTCTGTACTGTCAGTGTCATTTTTAGTGGTGTCCAAAAAGCCACTGCCAGCTTTGACAAAGACATGTCCACAAATATAATCACCACTGCTGACCAAGTCACCAGAGAATACGGTAGTGTTTGGAAGAGCTAGAAGTAAATTATTTAGCACTAAGTGTGCCTTTGTGTTCAGTGTATCACCACCTAGATAACATGTTTTAACTCCGTAAAAGAGCTAGACAATTAATGAGAAACATGCATACACACAGTTTCCTGCTGCCAATGATTTTTTTTTCAGATTTGAATAGAGTTTCAGTTGGGATCTGATATTTTAAAGAATGGGAGAGAAACCAACTGATAAAGAAAGAGGAGGAGAAGAGAAGATTGGAGATGGGAAGATGATATCTGCTGACATCTTGAACAATTTCACACCCATCAAATTAAGACAATACCAGAAAAAGAACAAGTCAGCCTTGTGTGTACTGTACTTCATATGCCTATGATCCCTAAGTTCCATTCCATTTAGCATTTGTCCTAGACAAAATGTCCACGTTTGGATGAAATATTATGTGGTCTTCCTACTAGCCATGTGATCTGGAGAATGGGAAGGCCAGTTAATAAGGAGTCTTACTTATACCTGAGCTCTGGTGGCAGAGTGGTTAAAGTGCTTGCCTACTAACCAAAAGGTTGGTGGTTTGAACCCGCCAGCCACTCCACACAAGAAAGATGTGGCAGTCTGCTCCCGAAAAGATTATAGCCTTGGAAACCTGCGGCAGTTCTATTCTGCCCTTTAGGCTCACTATGAGTTAGAATTGACTCGATAGCAACAGATTCAGTTTTTTTTTGTATTTATTATACCTACCTTTGCCTGGATAAGATCTGGAACTACAGGTGAAGCAGAAGGAAGGGAAAACCAGCAGAGATTTACATAGGTTGTGAATGCAGTGACAAAGGAAAATATAATCAAAGACCACCTAGTTAGAAAAACAAATGCACTCTGATACCCAAATACTGCTTTTCTTTCTTTCTCTTCAAATGAATCAGTAGGATTGAGAATATTAATTTATGCAAGATAACTGTCCATACTGGTACAAAAAATATTGAATACCAGCTTATTTAATAGAAATGATTGTGTGACTACGGTGCAAAGAAAACACACAACTGCATGTAACTAAATTCCTGCCGAAACAAAACTCTGTGGTTCTACCAAAATTATGCATTTTACTAGCTTGTTTTAATTTCAGTGAATTCCATAGCTTAAATCTGACATTCTCACTCTCAGGAAACCAAATTCTTTGGAGACTGAATTTCTTAAATCCTTAGGCCAAGGTAGAGCCTTTAATTAAAAAAAATAATTTTATTCTTTTTTTCTTGTTTTAAGGGGTAAAAAATTAAAATCATTGTATTTTTTTTTTTTTTCATTTTCTAGTCCTAAGAGAGGTTTACCCATTCATGACATAATTGAAAGTTTTCAAACCTAAAACAGGAACAGATCAAACTGAAATAGGATCCTCTGTCTCTGCTTTCTGGAGAACAGATTCCATAGAGCTCTCAGAGGGCTCAAAGTAGGACAGTGTAGTAAGAAATGAGGCTAGAAATAAGGGCAGAGTACCAATGGGAAAAGAAGACAGCAAATAATTGCCTAAGAAAACATTGACCATCAGCTGAAAACCTTATAACCAGGGTGACCACCCAAAATTAAGTTAAAATTTATCTCAGTTGATGCGTAAACAAATGACTAAAAAGAATGAAATTATCAGAAGAGAATTTTACTATATTGGTTTCAAGGCAGGGCAATGTAAGTGGTGAAGAGCAGAACCTTGACAATCAGTCTTCCTGGGACCAGCTCTTAGCTTCATCTCCCACTGTCGGTGTAACCCTGGGTCCATCATGTAACTTTTAATTCTCAATCTGACCACCAGTGAAATGAAACTGCAATAATAATATTATATCATAGTATTGTGAGAATGTGTCCAATTAATGTAGGCTCTAAAATATTTAGAATTTTCTCAAATCCTTTTTTCACTCTGCCAACCAAAATCAAAACTAATTTTGGTAACTCTTTATCTACCCAGAACCCCAGTGCCGTCGAGTTGATTCCAATTCATAGCGACCCTGTAGTCTAGTAACGATATTCAAGGTTTTCCACTGACTGAGATGATTTTATTCATTCAGGTTACTTCACATAATAACTCTATTACCTTAGGACCTCCTTTTCAACTCCCCCTGGTCCAAATAATTGTTGACTAGTGCACGTATGGGGGTATTTATTCTTACAGTCTGAACAACAAATTTCGCTTTGGAAGATTGGTCCTTCTGCTTCTAATGTGGTTTTACAATCCAAAGCATGGTCTTCATCCTGAGGCATAGCCATGTACTACAAACCTGCTAACAAATAAAATAATCAAGGCCACCTGTAAAGTATAGTGAGGCTAAAGTACCTAAGTTTTAGAATATTCCCTCCAACAGTTTTAGCCTTATGTACCTTTGACAAACATAAATATAGCATGGATACCTTAATATTATTTGGGATTTAGAAATATGTTAACTAGTAGGACTATCTTGAGAGTAAGTTGGAGGTCTTATTGTAAATAGCCTTCTCCCTCTCTCCTTGCATGCAGATACACACAGATACCAATTCTAATATTTGTCTCGATGGACAAAATTCCTTTACCAAAAGAAAGCATTTTTAGTAGGTTCCATAACATGGACATAAAATGGGTATAATTTTGCTTATGTTTGGTAGTTGCAATGAGATTAAATAAAATAATGTGCATATAGCACATATAGCACAGTGCTTGACATTTGGTAAGTAATAAATAATACATATGATCACAAAACAATTAGCATTATTATTTCAGAGCATATTGAACATTATGTAAAATTCTTAAAATTTATCATCACAGAAGTCAGTGGCTTAGAAAGTTAAGTTGCATAGATAAGCTACTGGTTATATATGTTTTGTTTTTCTTTTTTTTCCTGGATATTTGGAATGTTCCTCCTCCGTTTCAAAGTTTCCTTTTTTTTTATCTTTTGTTTTTTATTCCCTTTTCACATTCTATCTTAAAAACCTGTTGCCGTCAAGTCGATTCCAACTCCTAGGGATGCTATAGGACAGAGTAGAACTGCCCCATAGGGTTTACAAGGAGCACCTGGTTGATTTGAACTGCTGACCTTTTGGTTAGCAGCCAAACTCTTAACCACTATGCCACCAGGGTTTCCCGTTCTATATTAGTTCAGCCAAATTCCAAGCTGGAAAAAAAAACACCCCAATTATCTCAGAATGAAAGTTTAAAACTAAATGTGTTCTTTAATCCCTTTATGAAGCTTAAGAAGATGTTTCCTTTCCTTTTTCTGATTTAAGTAATATTTTCTTTTTAAATAATCTGAAAGATATAGTTACAAATATATGTTCAATAAGAAAATGACAATAAGCAAGAAAAAAAAAGAAATATATATATATATATATATTAATAAATATCTGCTTTAGCCAGAACAGAGGACCTGGTACCAAACAAGCCTTGCCACCATGAACAGCTATAAAATTGGACAAAATACATGAAACAACTATTTTCGAGCATTGGACAATACACTACAAAAGAGCACAATGCCTGAGAGAAGGGAAACTCAACATGCGGAAATACATGTTTGCTCTGGCTCTCTGCCTAGGGAAAATCTCCCAATTTCTGAGCTTAGAGAGCTGGAGTTCAAGAAGAAAATGGTGGTCTTACTGAGATTAGGAGGCAGAGTCCAAGTTGGGGGCAGCTAAAGTGATGAATCTGTGGGGCAGGGAAGTGAACAGGTGAGAGCTTCACAGCGACTGAGATAGGGAGAGGCAAAAACGTGTTTAGGTGTTCCCTGTGAATCTTCCACTGAGAACCAATCTCATGTGCACAGAGCCAGACTGCATGAGACTTTCCTGAGAGTGGCTGCTATGGGTCCGAGAGTGAAACAAATACTAGAAGTTAAACCATATTGGGAAGTGGACTTTCAGCCCACTTCCAACAAAGACAAGCAGTTGAGAAACCAGAAAGGCCGTATCTGAGGTGTAATGATCACATTCTAGAGTGAGACTTACTCTAGAGCTGCTCTAACAAAGCCTAAAACCAAAGCCTAAGATTCTCTAAGAGAATTTCAGAGGATACACACACAAATGTGTACAACCTGAAAACCAGAGAGAACAACCTGGTGATGCAGCAGAAAACATGCATAGAGAGAAATGACAGCATTATTTAGACCAGGAAGAAGGACCTAGCAGTCAACTTCTGAAAAAAAATTAGCCAGTGAAAACCTTATGAAGCTATGGAACATCATCCAATATAGTGCTGGAAGATGAGCCCTTCAGGTTGGAAGGCACTCAAAACCTGACTGCAGAAGAGCTGCCTCCTCAAAGTAGAGTTGACCTTAATGACGTGGTTGGAGTCAAGCTTTCGGGGTCTTCATTAGCTGAGGCAGCATGACTCAAAATGCGACAAAACAGCTGAAAACATTCATTAATAATAATAATAAGTGGAATGTACAAAGTATGAATCTCGGAAAAGTGGAAATGACAACTTGAAAAGGAATGGTGTTGCATTCAATTGTCAAAAAGAACATTTCAGGATCTATCCTGAAAGACAATGCTGTGATAGGATAATATCCATACTCCTACAAGGAAGACCAGTTAATACTATTATTCAAATTTACGTGCCAACCACTAATGCCAAAAAGATAAAGAAATTGAAGATTTTTACCAACTTCTGCAGTCTGAAATTGAACCTATACATGGATAAAGAGGCAGTTATTAGAACAGAACAAGGGGATACTTCATGGTTTAAAATCAGGAAGGGTGTGCATTAGGGCTGTATCCTTTTACCATACCTCTTCAATCTGTATACTGAGCAAATAATCCGAGAAACTGGATTATATAAAGAACAGGGCATCAGGATTGGAGGAAGACTCATTAACAACCTGTGTTATGCAGGTGACACAACCTTGCTTGCTGAAAGTGAAGGGGACTTGAAGCGCTTACTGATGAAGATCAAAGACCACAGCCTTCAGTATGGATTACACCTCAACATAATGAAAACAAAAATCCTCACAACTAGACCAATATGCAACATCAAGATAAATGGCAAAAAAATTGAACTTGTCAAGGATTTCGTTTTACTCAGATCCATAATCAACACCCATGGAAGCAGTAGTCAAGAAATCGAAAGACACATTGCACTGGGCAAATCTGCTGCAAAAGACCTCTTTTGAAGTGTTTAAAAGCAAACATGTCACCTTAAAGACTAAGATATGCCTGACCCAAGCCATGATGTTTTCAATCACCTTCAATGCATGTGAAAGCTGGATGATGAATAGAGAAGACCAAAGAAGAATTGATACCTTTGAACTGTGGTGTTGGAGAAGAATATTGAGTATACCATGGACTACCAAAAGAACTAACAAATCTGTCTTGGAAGAAGTACATCCAGAATGCTCCTTAGAAGTAAGGATGGTGAGACTATATCACACATACTTTCGCTATGTTGTCAGGAGGGATCAGTTCCTGGAGAAGGACATCATGCTTGGTAAAGTAGAGGGTCACCAAAAAGAGGAAGACCCTCAATGAGATGGATTTACACAGTGGCTATAACAATGGGCTTAAGGATAACAATGATTGTGAGGATGGCGAAGGACTGTGCAGTGTTTTCTTCTGTTGTACATAGGGGCCGTATTAGTCGGAAAAGACTTCATGGCGCCCAAAAACAACAACAGTGTATTTTGACTATTATTTTACTTTGAAATTTTTTGTGTGACTTCTAAAATATCTCAAGAACAAAATATAGCTGAATTTAATCTTTAAAATCTCATATTTGTTAAGTCGGGCCCAATTTTATTTATAATTTAAGGGGATATACTTCGTTTTGTTAGTTTTTTATAGTTTCAATTTGTAAAGCTACTTTTTTTCTTAATCTTTTCTCTCATTTTACAGGTATATTTTTTTTTTTTTAATTTTTCTCCAATGCTTAAAAGATGTGTCCAAATTTTAATTCTTCCAGAAGGCATGAAAGGTTTCAAATATATTTTAAAGCTTATTTTTTGTCATCATCAAAAATATGCTCAGTCTTCTTTAATTAGGAAAATCTTACTCCTTCTCAACTACCCCCTATAAACATCCAGTTCTCAAGCTTTGATGATATTATCTGGTATTTCATGTACTGATTACAGGTATTATGTATTTTCAAATAATATAGATTTTCATTCAAGAGTAATTATTGTATTACGTTCAGTATTAAACATATATTTATAATTTAATCATTTAAACCTTTAATTGCTTCTAATTACTATTTTTTCTGTTTTTTCAGTAAATGGATCAGAGTAACACATGATGCCACCAAAGCTCTACAAAGCATTCTTCCTCTTTTTTTTTTTTTGTGGCAGGAAGTACAATTCACATTTTTGTTCACCTCAGTGGGGATATCCCAACATGCTTCAGATGTATCCCCTCATAAAATTCACAAGGTCTTTGATTTCTGTGGGCTTTTTTCTTATCCTGGGGCTCAGATATCTGAGGATTACTAAGGCACCTAAGGTACTCACCAGTTTCCTCCTATCAGGTATAATCAATAAAATGTCATGAATGCAACATACAAATGTAATGTTCTGTGTGATGACTAAATGATTAAGATTTTTGTTGCCAAGATTATAGTTTAGAGAAGAATTGATTCAGCCCTGAGGCCAAACTGTGAAGTGAAACTCTTGGTTCTACTAGATAAAGGAAACAGTGAGTTGGTCCTAAAAAAATTGGCATAGACAAAAAACATTTACAAAGTCAATAATGCATAAACAGCCTTCTACAAATACAGCCACTCCGCAGTTCAGTAAACAAATGTGGGGATTCTGCCAGTTGCCAAGTATGCTGCCTTAGTTTCCTAGTGCTGCTGTAACAGAAATGCCACAAGTGCATGGCTTTAAAGAACAGGAATTTATTTTCTCACAATTCTACAGGCTAGAAGTCCAAATTCAGGACATCGACTCTCAAGGTAGGCTCTCTCTCTTTGTTGGCTCTGGGAGAAGATCCTTGTCTCTTTCAGCTTCTGTAGGTCCAGAATTTCTCAGTTCCTTGGCTATCTTCAGGTGGCATCTATCTTCCCACAGTTTGTACCGGCTCCTGTGTCTAATCTGCTCTTCTTATTACCCAGAAGTGATTAGGTACAGAACACAGCCCGTTAACATAACAAAGAAAACAAAATGAGATTGCATCTACATGTATAAAAACCCCAAAAAAACCATTGCCATAATTTCAACACATATTTTGGGGGGACACAATTCAATTCATAACATACACCTATTCAAATTATGCAGTTAATAACTGGGGGAATAACCATAGGATGGATTAGTGGACTGATTTGAACCAGAACTCCATTTAGCATCTGGTCACTGTATTCCTCCACTCTGACTGGTGCAGCGCAGCAGTATTTAGAATCCCAGAACCCAAATTTAGTGTCAATTTTGAGCCAGTGTTTAAAATTTTGAGTATTTTCATTTTCCAGTAGTTCTTTGAAAATGGCCACAAGCTCTTTTGGGCCAAGCTTCAAAGAAAATCCATGATATATAATTGTGCCATTATATATCATGGATTTTCTTTGAAGCTCGGGAAGTGGTGCTAGGAATATGCTTAGCTCTGGAAACAGAAGGAGAGACCATGGCTCTAATTATGGTGATTTAAATCAGATTTCTGGCTACCAGACCTGGAGCTTTTTTCTTCTACGGATATTAATCAAGTAATACTTTGGTAGACTGCCACTTATTTAATTCCTAGGGATAACTGTGATCAGTTAGGTATAGCCAAATATCCCTACAGATCAAAATATTCTCATTACTACTTCATCTCTGCAGCATAGTATAAAAATATACCTTTTTGCTATTTGTCAGTTCTGGGTTGCCACCTGTCCTCTACTAGTCTGAGACCCCATCATCTCTACTGAAATCACAGAGCTTTTCAAGGATACTAAAATACCCTCTGGAGCCTCTGGATGGTGCAAATGGTTAACACGCTTGGCTGCTAATTGAAAAGTTGGAGGTTCGAGTCCATCCAAAGGCATTTCAGAAGATAGGCCTGGTGATCTAATTCCAAAAATTCAACGATTGAAAACCCTATAGAGCACAATGAATAAAAAAGACCGAAAAAGAACTGATACCTTTGAGTTATGGTGTTGGCAAAGAATACTGAATGTACATGGACTGCCAAAAGAATGAACAAATCTGTTTTAGAAGTACAGCCAGACTGCTCCTTGGAAGCAAGTATGGCGAGACTACGTCTCACATATTTTGGACATGTTATCAGGAGGGACCAGTCCCTGGAGAAGGACATCACACTTGGTAAAGTAGAGGGTCAGTGAAAAAGAGGAAGACCCTCGATGAGACAGATTGATACAGTGGCTACAACAATGGGCTCAAGCATAACAACGATTGTGACAATGTTGCTGGACTGGGCAGTGTTTCATTCTGTTGTACAAAGGGTCTCTATGAGTTGAAACCAGCCCGATGGTACCTAACAACAACAACAACATGAAGCACGGTTCTACCCTGACTCATATTAAGAGGCCATGAGTCAAAGTCAACTCAGTGGTAACTGGTAACACACCAACCTCCATTAACATTTTTCACAATTTCTTAATGAAGAAAATATCTTCTGGGCTCTCTTGGGGAGTGTAGTAGAGAGAGCTGGACAAGTCATACATGATAAATTCACTACAACCTTCCCATATCCCTAAGCCTTTGGATTCTTTCCTTTACATCATATCAGAAAAGATAATTTTGACCTCATTAAACGTAGGTCAGTATTGAATCCAAAATTCAACCATCCAGACAACTGAATGATTAAAGCATTTTTCAGCAGCATAGACTCACCCGTTAAATCCAGAATTGCTAGGAAGTGAACCCACGTCAATAAATTTAGTCTGATCAGCATTATATTCCTCCTTCCTTTCACTCGGTCCAAGACTCTTAGAATCCATTCCCATATATGTTCCTAAGGTTTCTGCTGATACATACTAGCAAAATCTTTCAATTCTTTTGAAGTGTAGGTATTTGCTCTCAGGTTAGGCTTTGCACTCATCCCTCTGGGGTATATTGAAATTTGATTCTAGTTAAATATCTAGAGACAACAAAAGGGGCTGGGAACAGGTCTTGTAAAAATTAGGATTCTCGTCAAAATACAGGTGCCCCAAAGGAGCTTATTACTGGGTCTTCACGGAACAGAAGGCTAATATACTCAGCTGTGGAAGGACAAATAGCTCCTGCCGGTAAGAGAGACTCAGAGAGCCTTGGGGAGTTTAAGATTCTCAGCTTCCTCTGAGTCCACTAGATATCCCCATTTCAAATATCAGGGTTTCGTTTCTTGCCAGTCAATGCCCAAACTTATACATCAAGGGCTTGGCAAATCTGAATTCATCTTACATTTTAATTATGCAATGTACCCAACTAAATTTTGAGACTGATACTGGGGAAGCCAGCACAACCTGTATAAGACAAGGTCATGGTAGCTCCACAGACAAATCCAAACTCCCTGAGGGACCTAACTGCAGGGCAGAGGGCTGTGGGGACCATGACCTTGGGGAATATCTAGCTCAATTGGCATAACATAGTTTATAAAGAATGTGTTCTACCTTCTACTTTGGTGAGCGGCATATGGGGTCTTAAAAGCTTGTGAGCAGCCATCTAGGATACTCCACTGGTCTCACCCCCTCAGGAGCAAGGAAGAAGGAAGAAAACTAAAGATACATGGGAAAGATTAGTCCAAAAAACTAATGGACCACAACTACCATGGCCTCCACCAAACTAAGTCCAATACAACTCGATGATACCTGGCTACCACCACTGACTGCTCTGACAGGGATCACAATAGAGGGTCCCAGACAGAGCTAGAGAAAAATGTAGAACAAAATTCTAACTCAAAAAGAAAGACCAGACCTGTTGGCCTGATAGAGATAGAGAAACCCTGAGAGTATGGCCCCTGGATACCCTTTCAGCTTAGTTATGAGGTCATTCCTGAGATTCACCCTTCAGCCAAAGATTGAATAGGCCCATGGAACAAAACAAGACTAAAGGGGTGCAAAAGCCCTGGGGCAGGGACTGGAAGGCAGGAGGGAACAGAAAAGCTGGTAATAGGGAATCCAGGGTTAACAAAGAAGAGTGTTGACATGTCATTGGGTTGTTAACCAATGTCATAGAACAATGTGTGTACTAACTGTTTGATGAGAAACTAGTTTGTTTTGTAAACCTTCATCTAAAGTACAATTAAAAAAAAGAAATTTTGAGACTGATTTTCAGTGAGGTTCATCCTGTGACCTTAGGAAATAAAGTGTCATTTAGAAGTTCTCTTTTACTTTATTTGACCTCGGATGGAACTGGGAATTTAAAGTGCATAGACTGTCATTTTCTTTCTGAAAGTTCTCCAATATAGCCAAAAGGACCCATCCAACTCTTTCATCCTCTAGCCATCATTACTTTCATAATAGTCAAGTGCAGCAGCCACTTGGTTCCTGGAGGTACTTCCTCAGCATTTTCTCACCATCAGTGAATTTGGTTAATCGTGATGCCACTGGATACTCATGGCACATTGACAAGGAGCTCAGCACTAAATTCAAGGTCAAGGATACAACAAAGCACTCTCATTCTAACATAGCGTTGTTAGGTGCCTTCGAGTTGGCTCTGACTCACAGTGACCCCATGTACAACAGAATGAAACACTGTCCCATTCTGTGCCATACTCAATCATTGCTATGTTTGAGCCCATTGTTGCATCCACTGTTTCAGTCCATCTCACTGAGGGTCTTCTTCTTCTTCGCTGACCCTCTGCTTTACCAAACATGATGTCCTTCTCCAGGAACTGATCCCTCTTGATAACTGTTAACGTAAGACAAATCTCACCATCCTTGCTTCTAAGGAGCATTCTGGTTGTATTTCTTCCAAGACAGAGTTGTTTATTCTTTTGGCAGTTCATGGTATATTCAATATTCTTCCCCAACACCACAATCAAGATAGATATCATCAGCAAAGAGCCAAAGAGAATTAGAGAAATGAAATGCTGTTGTTAGGTGCCACTGAGTTGGCTCTGACTCATAGCGACCCTGTGTACAACAGAAAGAAACACTACCCAGTCCTGTGCCATCCCCACTATTGTTGTTATGCTTAAGCCCATTTTTGCAGCCACTGTGCCAATCCATGCCATGGGGGAGTCTTCCTCTTTTTTACTGACCCTCTACTTTACCAAGCATGATGTCCTTCTCCAGGGACTGATCCCTCCTGACAACACATCCAAATTATGTGAGACCTCGTCTTGCCATCTTTGCTCCTAAGGAGCATTCTGGTTGTACTTATTCCAAGACAGACTTTTTCATTCTTCTGGTAGTCCATGGTATATTCAATATTCTTCACCAACACCATAATTCAAAGGATAGAATAAAACTTTTGGGACCTTCATTTGCTGATGTGGCATGATTGAAAATGAGAAGAAACAACTGCAAACATCCATTAATAATTAGAAAGTAGAACGTATGAGGTATGAATCAAGGAAAATTGGAAGTTGTCAAAAATGAAATACTTAAAGATTGATATCCTAGTTATTACTGAATTGAAATAGATGGGCATTGGCCATTTTAAATTGGACATATGGTCTACTATGCCAGAAATGACAAATTGAAGAGGAATAGTGTCACATTCATTGTCAAAAAGAACATTTCAAGATCTATTCTAAAGTACAACACTGTCAGTGATAGGATAATGTCCATACACCTACAAAGACCAGTTAATATGACTAGTATTCATATTTATGCACCAAACACTAATGCCAAAGATGAAGAAATTGAAGACTTTTACCAACTTCTGCAGTCTGAAATTGATCAAACATGCAATCAAGATGCATTGATAATTACTGGGGATTGGAATGTGAAACAAAAAAGAGGGATCAGTAGTTGGAAAATATGGCCTTCTAACACGGCACTGGGTTAACATGGCCCCAAGTACTATATTAGTCATGTCAGGAATATAGCAGCCACATTATTTGTTTTAACCAACACAATTTAATATAGGAAATTAGTTGAACAGACATTGGAGGACTAAAAAAAACCAAAAGAGAATGTTGAGGCAACATGAATTAATAACTGTAGGAAGCAACTACCAACCCCAAGCCAGGTAAATAAAGGAAAGATACTGGGAACACATGCAGGGTTAAAACCCTGACCTCTGAGGAGATGCCAATGCCCCATTTGCTCAGAGGACGGGTCCCATCAGAAATGGGATTCAGACCTTTGAGGAGGTGTCCCTACATGACACAATGAAATTGGTCTAGAATCATGGAAGGGACTGGAAACTAGAACTGCTCTTATCAAGGTGAAGAAATGTTTCTGAGGGGCAATGAAAGGAACAGTCAGTAAGCAGGAAGAAACAAGTCTCTTCTCACTCCTGTCTCCCATCTCCCTCCAACACCTCTGATTGCTATCTACACGGTAGCTATTCAGCACAGGAGAAATGTAGTTTGCAGAGACTCACCCATAATCACAGAGCAGATTACAGAAAGATGGCTTTGGGGCTGAGAAATAATCTTAATAATTGCCACACCATGTCTTCATAATCCTTAAGTTCTTAGTTTTGACTCCTCTTTTGCACAATTGGAATGTATCTTCATGTAATTTCAACTGTCATATTTTTGCAGGCTTTCTGAAAATATTATTCTCTTGCCTTTGCTAATAAATGACATTATTGTATACAAAAACCTTGGTTCATGATTTTTTTCTACTCAGAATTCCTTTGCTATTATCCCGTATCAAGAATTTAGTGTTGTAGAGAAGAGGTTGAATGCTAATTTTTTTTTCCTTTGTAAGTAATGTGTTTTCTTTTGAAGAGTGATTGAATTATTTTTATTTTTTATGATCAAAACATCAACTAGGGTATATCTAGGAGCCTGTGTATTAACTTTGTTAGAAATGCAGTGACCCTTTTTCAATTTTCTCATGGTCTGTCTTTGGTTTAGAGATTTGTTCTCCTTTTTTATCATCAATTACTGCATCTTTTTCGTTTGTTTTATTTTCTCCTTCAGACATAGAAATTTTTAATATATTGATCTAGTATCTGCCTTAAATGTCTATCATCTTATTTCTTATCATTTCATGTATTCTTTCTTTTCCTTCGATGACTGGGAGAGCTGTGCAAGTATATCCTTTATACCACTAACTCAATTTTGCTTAGTACTGCTATTGAATTTTAATTTTTTTGTAATTTTTCCTTATCACATACTGTTGCCTTTCCATCTCATCCTGTCCTTTTTAAATATTATCCAGTTAGCTCTTTATGAATTCCACCTCTTATTTCATAGGTGCGATCTGTTACATGTACCCAAATTTCTTTCTGGAAAATTTCTTCTGGGTTATTTGTTAAATAATTTTTAGAAGTACTTTCTGCTTCTGGGTCTTCCAG
The DNA here is from genome assembly GCF_024166365.1 of Elephas maximus indicus. Lineage (NCBI taxonomy): Eukaryota > Metazoa > Chordata > Mammalia > Proboscidea > Elephantidae > Elephas > Elephas maximus. The sequence goes on from NC_064826.1 coordinate 34,704,832, forward strand.
AGATCATTCTCATTCCTTTGGTCCTCAGTCCATGGCCTCAATATTGGAGTTTTCTTTTTCTAAGATGTTTCCCAAAATGGTGTACTCTATTTAAATTCAGTAAAAAAAAAAAAAAAATTTAAATTCAGTAGCTCTCATCAAATATAGTGTGAGGATCATTTTGTTTTCTACTTCTGAGACAAGCAAAAATCCTTCTCTAAGCGTATCTCAAGGGCAAATTTATGTACTCATAAATAGCTCCAAGTCTATTTCCTAGTTTCCATAAAGATTTCAACTAGTTCTCTCGTTCATTGAAAATTTTTGGTATCCCTAGTTCCTGGTCTCTGTCATTCAGAACACAAGGTGTACTTGAAAACAGAGTTATTCCTATTTCCTTTTTCATCTTCACAGGTTTACTTGTGGTGGTTATTCACCTTTTATTCAATATTCTAATTACTGCACTTCTCACCCTCTCCCCATATCCACACTACTCCAAGTATTTGCATAGATTTGCATTCTCTTTTTCTCCCTTTCTTGGTATGGTAAGTAGTCAAATTAGGTACTAATTCTGACTATCTCAAATGTAAGCAGAACGCTTGCCCAGTTATCCACTTAATACAGTACCTTAACATTTAAGTCTTGATATAGAGGTATCTTTTTTTTTTTTTTTTTTTAGTTAAGGGAAAAAATAAAATAAAACTGCTTCATAACGTGCAACCAGGGTGTCAAATTATGAATTTCTATTTGTGTTTCTCAATCCAGCTTCACATATACTCAAGCTCATATTTTCAAGAAATGAGAGCTTGAGACAAGGATTTGGGCAGTATAAATCCAGAGCAGCAAGAGTGAGGTTTAAGGAATGTGTCAAGAGAGGAGACAAAGTAGTGTGAAGTGAGGTATTACCACAGTGATCATGGCTTAACGATCCCTCAGCCTTTGTTTCTGCTCAGCATGTCGAATGTCTCAGGATAACTACTACTTACTTTAACACATTTCTTATAATTATCAATATGTCAATTTGTCTAATTATTCTAACTGGTTTATTTTTAATAAAAGGTGAACTCTTATTAGTTGGCATTGTTTAATTTGTTGTTCAAAGTATAAAAGGGAGGCGGGGCCAAGATGGCAGACTATGTAGATGCCACCTCGGATCCCTCCTGCAACAAAGACTCAGAAAAACAAGAGAATCGATCACATACATAACAATCTATGAACCCTGAACAACAAACACAGATTTAGAGATGGAGAACAAACAAATACGGGATGGCAGTGACTGCTTTCGGAGCCTGGAGCCAGCGTCCCAGTCAGGTAACCTTGGCGCCCGGCTTAGGTCTGGGCCCAGAGGAGCTGACGGCTCAAACAAGGGTCACAGCCCTACCCCCCTGAACTCACCCCAGGAGGGGGCCCAGCCAGTCCGCGCCGGCGGCATGACGACGCAGCTGGTGGGAGAAGTCCCCGGGAGGCAGTGACTGGTTTTGGAGCCGGCAGTACAGCGTCCCAGCCAGGGAACCTTGGCCCCAGGCTTTTGACTGGGCGCTGTCATGGCGCAAGCACGGGGTGCAGACCTATTCCCCTGAACTAACCCTGGGAGGGGGCCCAGCCAGTCCGTGGGGGCGGGGTGGCGAAGCGGCTGGCAGGACGAGAAGTCCCTGGAAGGCAGCGACTGATTTTGGAGCCGGGAGTGCAGCGTCCCAGCAGGGGAATCTTGACGCTGGGCGTTGGACTGGCAGCGGAGGATCTGGCCACGGCTTCAGCGGGCCAGACCCTTGGGGGCAATCTCCACACAGCCAGCACACATAGGCGACACACCCCTCAGGAATCTGAGATAAAATAGTCATTCCAAGCAAGAAAAACAACTTTGGCTATATTCCAAGGTGCTACTCTCCTATTTCTCTGAACCCTCCCCCACCCTTCCCAGGTGGCTTCATTAACATTGGAATTTCCTGACCCAGAGTGAGAACGGCTCTGGCTCCGCAGCGGCTTTGCTTCCCCCCCCCCCTTTTTTTTTTTGGTCTTTTCCTAACTCATTCTTCCAGCCTGAGAGAAGGAACCACAAAAATCCCAGGGACCAAAAATCCATCCCTAATTGGACTTAAAACACAGAACCAGCTACAGCCAAGCATATATGATCCAAATCTCGGACTTTCATCCTTACAGGGAACAAGGTGGCGGTTATAATCCAAAGGCAGTTCTGATAGGGATCTGACTGCATTTTTTTTTAGCGGATTTTCTGGAAAAACAAGTGTCCCAGGTCTGATATCTCTGCTTATTCAACAGAGCCCTCACTGACCCACAACAGGGAACTGAGGGCTGAAGCTCCCCCCAGACCACCTAGCCTCTTGCCTTAGGGGTCTAAGGAGGGTAACATCTACCAATCAGTAGAGGTACTTGCATTGGGGGCCTAAGGTACAGCTGCAGTGCCCTCCCACCAAGGTGCTACAGGAATAGAGACACACCTACCTCACTGACACTTGGGGGAACCCTGTCAGCATCCTGCCCCCCCGGAGGGTGAACCCCAGTTGCTAATAGAATCTGGTGCACACAACCATCACCACTACTTCTCGAGGTGGATAGGTGTTAGGGTGCAGCACACACTTGATGACCCAAAATCAGATTCTACTCAAGAACAGTGAATAGACTTAGGCATATATATCTGGCAACAGCCCAAACCAGCTGGTAATAGGTCATAAGTAAGTCAAGGGCTACAAAAAACAAGACAGCACAATCTAGTAGCCCATCCATGTATATTGAAAGAAAACAAAACAAGATAAGACTCAGTGAGTAATTACAGAATAAACCACTACTAAAAAAAAAAAAAAATTTGTTTATTATATCTTAGTGATGGCTCGGAGACAGCAGCCGATATCAAACCACATAAAGAAGCAGACCATGACAGCTTCTACAACCCCCCAAACAAAAGAATCAAAATCTTTCCCAAATGAAGATACAATCCTGGAATTATCAGATACAGAATACAAAAAACTAATTTACAGAATGCCTCAAGACATCAGAAACGAAATAAGGCAAACTGCAGAAAAAGCCAAGGAACACAATAATAAAACAGTTGAAGAACTCAAAAAGATTATTCAAGAACATAGTGGAAAAATTAATAAGTTGCAAGAATCCATAGAGAGACAGCATGTAGAAATCCAAAAGATTAACAATAAAATTACAGAATTAGACAATGCAATAGGAAGTCAGAGGAGCAGACTCGAGCAATTAGAATGCAGACTGGGAAATCTGGAGGACCAGGGAATTAACACCAACATAGCTGAAAAAAAATCAGATAAAAGAATTAAAAAAAATGAAGAAACCCTAAGAATCATGTGGGACTCTCTCAAGAAGGATAACTTGCGTGTGATTGGAGTCCCAGAACAGGGAGGGAGGACAGAAAACACAGAGAAAATAGTTGAAGATCTGCTGACAGAAAACTTCCCTGACATCATGAAAGACGAAAGGATATCTATCCAAGATGCTCATCGAACCCCATTTAAGATTGATCCAAGAAGAAAAACACCAAGACATATTATCATCAAACTTGCCAAAACCAAAGATAAAGAGAACATTTTAAAAGCAGCCAGGGAGAAAAGAAAGGTTTCCTTCAAGGGAGAATCAATAAGAATAAGTTCAGACTACTCAGCAGAAAACATGCAGGCAAGAAGGCAGTGGGACGACATATACAGAGCACTGAAGGAGAAAAACTGCCAGCCAAGGATCACATATACAGCAAAACTCTCTCTGAAATATGAAGGCGAAATTAAGATATTTACAGATAAACACAAGCTTAGAGAATTTGCAAAAACCAAACCAAAGCTACAAGAAATACTAAAGGAAATTGTTTGGTCAGAAAACCAATAATATCAGATACCAGCACAACACAAGGTTACAAAACAGAACATCCTGATATCAACTCAAATAGGGAAATCACAAAAACAAATTAAGATTAATTAAAAAAAAAAATGCTCATAACAGGGAATCATTGAAGTCTATATGTATAAGATCACAATAATCAAAAAGAGGGACTAAATACAGGTGGCATAGAACTGCCATATGGAAAGTGATACAAGGCGATACAGAACAATACAAGTTAGGTTTTTACTTAGAAAAATAGGGGTAAATATTAAGGTAACCACAAAGAGGTATAACAACTCCATAACTCAAGATAAAAGCCAAGAAAAACGTAACGACTCAACAAACATAAAGTCAAACAGTACGAAAATGAGGATCTCACAAGTTACTAAGAAAAAAGTCTCTACAAAAAAGTAAGTGGAAAAATGAAATGGTCAACAACACATAAAAAGGCATCAAAATGACAACACTAAACACTTATTTATCTATAATTACGCTGAATGTAAATGGACTAAATGCACCAATAAAGAGACAGAGAGTCTCGGACTGGATAAAGAAACATGATCCGTCTATATGCTGCCTACAAGAGACACACCTTAGACTTAGAGACACAAACAAACTAAAACTCAAAGGATGGAAAAAAATATATCAAGCAAACAATAAGCAAAGTAAAAAAGGATTCATTCTATGCTGGAATGTCTAGAATTTGACATGTCACATTTTCTGTTTTCTTTTGATGGAGTTGGATGATTTTGATAAAATACAGAAAGCTATTAAGAGACATCAAACTATACAATTACCTCGTGGATCGGGCCGCTGCCTTAAAAAATGAAAGACACAAATTGTCACATTACCATATCATTTGTGATTATACAAATCTTCATTTGGAATTTGAAAAACTAAATAAACAAACTGAAACATGTTTTCTATTAAAAAATGCTTTAATATGTAATAATGGTAAACTACTACCATTTGGAGGAAAAATCTGCCAAGAATAAGACTTACATAATTTCCTTTTTTCTTTTTCTTTTTTTTTTTTTTTTTTTACTGATTTCATGTCATCTTTCACAAGAAAAGGCAATGCTACTGAACCACCAAGAAAAGGGCAATGGTTCTGAGTTATTTTTATAGTGTTGGTATAAAGTGAATTTTATAAACTAAGTTTTACACTACGATCACACCTGCAATCATTTCAAGCAGACATTTATAACCTAAAGAAATTATAGGTTTCTTTGTTCAACATTTGGTGGAGTGAAACAAACCTAGATACACGCATTCTGCCTTAAAACATTTAACGGACCCAGTTCTTCACTAGATTTAACACTTTAGAGGTAATTCAGGTGCTTAAAAAAGTTTATGTCTCTTGAAGAAACATATGAAATAAAAATGAACCTTTCCCTAACCAATTTTACCTTTGCTTTCATTTAGGCAGTTAGGGGGGAGAAAAAAAATAGAATCCAAAGAATGGAAGAAGAGCATAGAGAAAAACTGGGTATGGGAAAGGGGAAGGAGAGTGAAAGGGAAGATCATTGAGAGAGGTATTCTCTAGATAGCAGTGTAGGCTCAGGTGTTAGACATCAATATTAAAATCTAACACACCAGAACCACAGCATCATCACCCACCTCAAGACAGAGTCACTTTACTGCATTGTTTTTTAATTTATAAATCCAAGCTCTTTAAAAGGCATTTTTCCCAAATAGACAGTTAATCACATCATAATGCTCATCAGATTAAGTGACAGTATTTGGACTACTGTATTTTTCATTATAAAAAGCAGCTTTTACCAAAGATGTGTTTTCTACCTAAGCCAGATAATATTAGGTTCTCCTGTGTGGAAACGGAGACTATATGGAGGAATCATTCTGTACGTTTTCTCTCTGAATCTGACTGTACAATGTGACCTTTACTGAAAGCTGGCATTATGTACAGATATTTTGATGTCTCAATTGCATGAAAACATTCCTTAACAAATTGAAAGCAGTGACCTGTCTCTACTCTTAAAAAAAAAAAAAAATCCGCAAAATACAGCGTAGAATCTTTCTAGCTGACTAAGGGGAGAAGGTGGAAGAAGGGTCACCAGATAATGTTATTGTCACTTCATTGAAAGGCAGAGAAAGAGTGAAGCAATACCCCCTTCTCATTCTCTAATGATGACTTTTCATAGATAAGATAAACAATGAACGACTTCATTTCTTAAATTTGAATTTTTCGTTAAAAAATGTGCTTTAGCTGTACTTCATTCCGCATACCTGAGCAGTTATCAAGCCCTTCATGTAGCCACATTTGCCTTCTAGCGTCAGTTTTTAGGAACTCTTCCAGGACAACTCACATGAAAAATGTATATAACGACAAAGAAGTTAAAAAAAAAAAAAACCAAATGACTCGTTTCAGTAGTTTAAAAAAAAAAAAAAACCCTAACTAACAAGCTTTTCCAATTTTTTAATATTCCTGGGAGTAGAGAGAGGTTTTCAGTTACTACACCTTACCTCATACTGCAATTCTCTCAGGCAACGCATATGCATTTTGTGTCCCTTCCCAATTCAGATCACTTGGAGACAAAAGCAAGGAGAATTTGTTTCACTTGAGCTATTTGCTTTTACCACGTGGCTTTCCAGGTGACCAAAGTTAGCTTCAAAATGGTTAACAGTCAAAGGGGCATCAGCCATAACCATCAAAACTGTTATGGATTTTTGTGGCGTTGTAAGGTTCAATAAAGGGATGAAAACATGTTATAATCTGTGCTTTAATGCCCTAACATTCATAGTTTACCGTGTCTGTATATAGCCTTACAATTACCTACAAATTAACTATATGAAGTGTACCTATTTGAAAATATAATCTTAAAAAACTAAAACTATCTCCTATGAAATACAACCACTGGAGAAAAAAGAATTTTTATGTTGCCATTCCAAATAAGAATATCTCATTGGCCTTGCTGTTAAAAGAACAATAGAAGACTAATTAGCTCAACTATGAATTAGTCCCAGTGAGGGAACCCTAAGGCCCACAGTAATTTTGACACAGATGTATGCCACATGATACCTCTATTATATGCTAATAATATCTGACCAGGAAACATAATCAAAACTTCCTTTAAAATCAATTAGAACAATTCATTGCAATAAAAAGGAAAAGAGATTTATGTTCACTGTAAGTTCTCCTAGCATTTTTGCTAATTTAATTACGTTTTGTTCATTACCTTTTTATAGATCAACATAATTTCCACCTGATGCAACTATTTTAACATCTCCAAGTGACCACTTATAATATTTTGAAATGTATATAGCCAGCTAACAAAGGATATAGATTTTTATTAGTCTTATTCCCATGGCTGTTGCTATATAAAGGTACATCATACCTCCCCTTCCCTTCCCTTCCCAAGAATTTCATCAGGAGATACAAATTTAATGTATTAGGCAGAAGGTTTTGTTGTTATTGCTTTGGTTGCTTTCAGACAACATCAAAAATACAGTTCAGTATTTTTTAAATACACGTCATGGTTCCCATGTCTTGAAATATAACTGATGGCACTCTATGGCCCCCTCTATGTTTTTTCTATTCTGCTAAAGTTCTGTGAGGCCAGCTGTTCTTCTAGTTTCACCACTACTGTATGTTTAGCATCTAGCAGAGCATTGAGCCTTCGGTAAATATTTGTTGAATGTGTTTATCAGGGAATAAAGGAAAAAAATGAGTGCTGGAGTCCTAGATTGCAAGGAGCTACAAAGCAGGTACCCATTTTAGGAAAATTTTTTTGATGTCATCTATCTTAATCCTTTGCACCAAGTAAAAATTGCATGCTGCTGATGACGAAAAATGATGATAACGATTATTGAGTCCCACCCCCAGTGATTCTGATATAGTTGGTCTGGAGGGCAACCTGGGCATTGGAATTTTTAAATTCTTCCCAAGTAGATCTAATGTGCGGCCAAAATTGAGAACCATTGTTGTAGACACTGATGAGGATAACGATGATGATGACTATGATGAAGGGAAAATCCAAGACACCTAGTTCATAATCTCAATTTATGAAAACAAAAAGTTTTTTTTAATTAAAAAAAAAATGCCAATAGATAATATATCAAATTCATTCCATTCTTGACACAAAAGCACACATACACAAACGCATCCATAAACATCTTCCTTTGTTCCTTTTCTTATATTTGAAAGAGAAAGAAGCTCTGAAAACAGATTGATCAAAAAAGCCAGGTTTGATCCTTTACCTATAAAGTTAAAAAGCTTGGGGAAATGAGGAAAGTGGAGGGAGGCCACCGATTCTAAACCTAAAGGCTCTAAAGGTCTATTTGCCACAGTATCAATGAATCAGAAGATGCAGACACTTGGGCTGGGGGCTTCTATGTTTTCTCATTCAACTGTCTACTTGCCAACCTGACCCCTCTCTCATTTTAACCTGAGATTACCTAAATCCTGTCTGTTCATCCAGAGGCCCAGGAACCAATATAGTCACAAATGAACTCTGTCCTATGTTAGTCCAACCTGACTTTGAGCTCTGGTTTCAGTAACTGACTTTCTGTCTTGTCTCCATTCAAGTAAGTCCCTACTTTGTAAGGCTTATACCTGACTGCCAGTCCTGTGAGAGAGTTCTTTCGTGGTCTCTTCTACTTTTCAGGAACCGGAATACTGTTCTTTCAATGCTCTAGAGGCTCTTTAATTTCTTCAGAAAATGTGTGTCTTTGGGGCAGAGTTGACAGCCACCTACAGAGTGTAATTTACGAGCCTACAAATAGCCCCAGCAAACATATCCTAAAATATCTGGTGAGGTATCTTTGCTAGAGATGGGTTTACTTCTGTTCTAGTCAACAAATCCCCTAAGTGTCTGTATTAATCCCTTTGCTAAGGCTATGATTATGGAAGCTGTATTTTCCAAACTAAAAATTCAGAATCACCTTCACAGTGGGAGAGAATATTTGATGTCAGTGCTCTCTAAATCCAAAGTTAACTAAAATACTCTTTTGGTTATAGTGTAGCGCTTGAGGCCTTTCTTTCTGCTAATGCTGGAAATTTTACTGCAGCTCAGAATAAGAAAGAACTATTTAGTTCCTAATGCCAGAAGTGTTTAAAAAATACAAAAACAAAAATACCATGGAAACTATTCAGGAAAAGAGTGGTAGTTAAAATATAGTAATTAACCTATAATCATTCCATTTATTAGCTGAGTGACAATGGGAAAATGATTTCTTTTCTCTCTGCAGAATTTTCCCTCATCTATAAATTGAGTAGAATAATTTCTACCCAGCAGTGTTGTTATGAGAATTTGCTATTGCATGTAAAGCACCCAAGATGGTGCCCAGAGCATAAGGTGCTAAATGTAGTTTCTATCATAATCATCAGGAGTCCTTGAGTGTGGAAACTGTTAATACATTTGGCTGCCAACTGAAAGGTTGGGGGTTCAAGTCCACCCAGAGGTGCCTCAGAAGACAGGCCAGGAAATCTACTTCCAAAAAGTCAGCCATTGAAAACGGTTGTCGTCTGGAGCACAGTTCTGCTCTGACACACATAGGGTCATCGGGAGTCAGAATCGACTCCACAGCAGCTTGTGGGTGCTTAGCATGATCATTAGGATTTTTTCTAAGAACGGCATTACCTTCTCTGCATCTTCAAAAGCATATAACAACATTTTCACTCCTTCGTTTTACAAGACCCCCTGTTTATGAAGTCTAACATGGTCTACCTAGAGTTAAATGTTGGCGGATATGCAGATGATTACCACTTTTGCCACTAAGCCACTCAAACGCTGTTGCCTCAATTAGAAGCGTACCAGGAAGCATCCCTTTCTGAAAAAGAAAGGAGAGCTAACAAAGAGTCATTTTCTCCTATTTGAATCTAATTTTTTTTTAAATACTTATATCCCACAGCAGGATTGTTTCAGCCCCAACAGCTCCTCATATGCAACCATCAGCCAGGTTAAGAATTTAGTGCATAGTTACTGTGACGTGATTTTTTGACAAGAGCAATCAGCTATTGTTAGCAAGTGAAAGTTGAAAAGATTGAATTGGTCAAATAAAAGTACTTCAGGCTGGGAATGCAATTGAGAAAAGGCAACAGTCAAAACACTGCCAAGGTGATTCATGATGTTGGAATGTTATCTGGACTGGGTCAGAGGAAATGTTGAAATGTTGTCATGGTTTACAGCTTAACTTTAAATTTAGACTCTGATAACCTAAGACTTAACAGTACGAGTCACAGGCATGGTCATAATATCTATAAAATGATGTCGAATGTTTATCATTAAGAAAAGTGAATATAACAAAACTCTGTAGTAGTTATGCTTAAAATACTCTACTGTCAAGGCTAAATAAGATACATGCAAGTATTCTGATGAACTCTTGCTGTTCCATGATTTTTTTGTGGTGCTTTTATTTGTTTATATTTGGTATCTCTAAGTTCTTACTGAAAGCAATGTTCTTGTGATATCTAAGTCAGTGATTTACTTGAGCCTATAAAAACAAAACAAAACAAAAGCCAAACCTGTTGCTGTCAAGTCAATTCTGGCTCATAACGGCCCTATAGTGAGATAGGGAAGAAACAGGGACTGAGCCCCTAGGCAAGGAGCCCTGCGACACACGCAACTTGCAACTTACTTATAATACTTCCTGCTTGGCTAATCCAAAACCCTCATCCTGGAATGTGCGATAAAGAAAGGACAAACAATGTACTCTCTTGTAAGATGTTTTTCAGAAGGACCCACCGAGCTGGTCCCTGGAGCGCAGACGTCCTCAAGGTGACCGATGGGTGACTTCCACCTGATGCAAGTAACCTTGACAGGAATCCAACCGGTGCTGCGGGTGGGACTGCGCAGGTGCAGCACCCCATAATAAATCCTGCCACCCAGTCCCAGGAGCCTTTGCTACAGGTTCCATCTGGATTCCAGATGCATGTGCAACCTAATTTAGTATGCATGCATCCTGAGAAGTACCCGCCCCTTGAAAGAAAACTACTAAGTATTCATTACTCTATTATCCTTGCCAAACCCACATAAGCCCCAGAAAAACCTTTGTTCAAGGGAACAGAAGCTAGTGTCCCTCTCTGTTCCCCGCTCGCAAACCTTCACTTGCTTTCTGCCGCTAATAAGCCTTTGTGTGGAACCTCTGAGCCTCTCCTGGTCATTCTTGGTTAGTAGAAGGCAAGAACCTAGGCTGAGCTTAGTCCAGAGCTGGGAAGCCTTGCCCTGCAACAATAGGACAGAGTAGAACTGCCCTATAGGGCTTCTGAGGATGTAAACTTTATGGAAGCAGACTGCCACATCTTTCCCCTGAGGAGCAGTTGGTAGGTTCAAACCACCAACCTTCCAGTTGAGCATTTAATCATTGCGCCATGAGTGTTCCTTCCACTGGAGCTATAGAAAGTTACAAATATATAATATAACCACAGTATTTAAAGAAATCAACCAACTTCTCATCTGTGAGGTGTTATTAAAAGAACACTTAAGAGAGTTAATCAAGTAGTTAAGGTCCTTTGATTACAGAAGAGACTGCTTACTGGGTTCATGGTAAGAACCCATGGTAAGAAAACAGAGAGCATAAGAAGATGGTTCTTTTATTTCGTTCTATCAGGTTAGTGAGACTAATAGATTGCTTTGATTCTGGAAAAAAAAAAAATGGAAACTCCGAAAAACAACCTGTAAAAGCATTTTCTACCAAGCTGCTCTGAAGCATCAGAACTGACCAACACCATTTATTCATCCAGTAAAGGTATACTAGATGCTTGCTAAGTGACATACCCTTGAGTAAAATGCAACTTAGAAAATAAAATCTAGTAAAGAAGATAAACTTTAAAACAAAACAAACAACTTTCAGTGTGACGATACGTACAAAAGCAGATGTATCAGACTGCAAGGAAGTAAAGATGTGGGAAGTCAGAGAGAGATCAAACTGATGACATTTGGTAAAGGTGGATTGTACATTATGACTTAGAACTGTGGCCAAAATCATCCTTCCAATCCTTCTTCCCCAATATTTGATCTTGGGCTCCACCCCCAGGAAAATACCATGTACGAAATGAACATCAACCCAACCAGAAACATAAAAGGTCCTTGAACTCATGGAGCACAGAGTACTAAGATAAAGATAGGCTTCTAGACCAGTCTCTTGAAAGCAGGCCCTTGGTTTTGACCCAGGTGTGATTCCCTTACAAATACAGGAAAAGGAAGCTATGCATGCTGTGGACAGGCAGATATAAACAAAACAAAATGGCCCCAAAAGGCACTGGGACACGCTTGTTCCTAGCTGTATATCATCTTCCTTATGGAGGCATAAGAGATTAAATATGTGTTTTCCAATATCACCCCCTACTGGTGGGTGGAGAGGAAGTCCCCTTCCTTTCTATGGAAATATGACTACATAATGGATTTATAAGCATTTCTTAACAATATTTTGCTGAGTTTTGAAAGATGGGTAGGTGTACCAAGATGCACCAAGAGCAGGACAAAGAAGTACTGGTAGATATTTTGAACAGGAAGCTAAGGCTACAAAGATTGGAACCTAGGATGTAAACCATAAAGGGGGCTGGGAAGGCAGGGGCTGGGGGAGAGGAGGGGGGAGAACAGTGGAACATGAGGATGCAAGAATCAGCAATGATTCTCAGATTCCTGGTCCACAGCTCTAGGGATGCTGATTCAAGTTGTCTACAGTGGGTACCCTAGGGATTTAATTTGTTTATTTTTCAAACAATGACCAAGTAAGTCTGATAGAGTTGGTGACAGACCACAAGACTGAGATACCCTGTTCTGGGTGATGAGATTTTAAAGACTTTAAGATAAGGTTAAAAGCAAGAATTTAAAGCACAGTTGAAGTGGGAAAGAAGATAAGTGTCAATATCAATGATGATCGTTTCTGACTAGAGAGACTTAGCCGATAGTTGGGCAATTAACCCAAACCAGAAATACAGCCTGAGAGAATATTTAACTATAAATTAAAAGATTCAATTTAAATTTAAAGACTTCTACTCAATCCTAGAAGAAATCAGATTCAATTATGCTGTAATTTAGAAAAATTAAGAATGAGTAAGATAACTAAATTACCTAGGCTCATTAATTCATTGAAAAAGTTTATTGAACCAGGCAGTGTGAGGAGTGCCTCTTCTTATCTCCTACAAGAGATGTTCATGCTAACATCTGGCCTTTTTGTTGAAAGGGGTCATCTCTGTGACTTCCAAACGGCCTTTGGGTCAACCAGTCCCTGTTGATAACCAATTGTTACTTAGCTAAGTAGGCACAGAAGTGGGGACGTGTTTTGCTCACCCTGTTTCTACCACAACGTTGCCTTTATCCAAGTGAATCTTCACTTCACCAAGATTTCTCACACCAAACGTTGGTTGGTAGGAGAATACAAAGATCTCTTATAACAAAGCAGAGTAAAATTTACTAGGGTCGTCAATGTAGAAGGCATCTTTGGCCTCACAGGCTAAACGCGAGGGCCTTCTGAAAAGGGCACACTCCATCTGTGCTCCCTTACTTTTGACTGCTTGCCTCAATTCTTCTACCTAGTCTCTTCTTTCCGCCTGCTCCCGTCCAGTGCCCTACTCCTTTTCTTTCCCCACAATTGAAGGCAGTAAGTACCATACCTGTACCCCTATCCCATTCGAATGGTATTTTGCAAACTGGAGGAACGCGTGCTTTGTCTGGAAGCTCTCAGAGGTTCTCCTGGAATGGGGAATTGATCATTGCTCCATCTGAGAGTGGACACCGATTCAAGTTCACTCTCTTTACCAGTTAAATACCTCATTAGTTACCTATGCGGCAACCAGGGTCGACACACATAGTTTGCAAGTTGGACAGGCTGTGCTCTGCACAAACACTGAGCTGAAAGGGCACTCAGAGGCTGAACTCCAGCCACCACTTTATTCCTCCAGCTGTGTGCCCTGGCTACAGACAAGGCTACATACACCTTGAAGGTGCCTCCTTCTTATTTGCTCAAACGCACCATCTGGCCCAGGGGTATCCCTAAAATAAGTCTCATCAAGTTGCAGTTAGTTTTTCTCACATGGAGAAAAGATTCTTTTAGCATTATTTTGTTCTTGCCCGTCTTGAAAAAAAGTTTACATTGATGACTGTAAATTGCTCACATTTAGTGTTCTGGAATGCACCATGTCATTACTATTAGATTCAACCATTGGGAACAATCTATTACTTCCTGCTACAGATAAATAAGATATAGTCCTGTTACTAAAGAAGTATACAATCCATCAGGTGAGATAATATATAAACAAACAACTAATTGAAATAGTGAAATAAAAGAAGCACAAAGTCATTTGTGAGTTTGTTGTTGTTAGGTGTCATGGAGTTGGTTCCGACTCATAGCAACTCTATAGGACAACGTAGAACTTCCCCATAGGGTTTCCTAGGCTGTACTCTTTATGGGAGCAGATCACCAGGCCTTTCTCCCATTGAGCCACTGGGTGGGTTTGAACTGCCAACATTTCAGTTAGCAGCCAAGCACTTAACCATTATGCTACCAGGGCTTCTTTTTTCAGGTTAGAAAGGGAAATTCCTTCTGACAGAGGAAACTGAAGTCTTCCAGGACAGAGTAACATTTAAGCAGGCTCTTGAGATAGAATTTCAAATGCAAATGAGAGAGCACTGTGTGCAAAGCAAAGTCAGCCCACAGACAAGGGGGAGGAAAGCATGGAAACATGTGGAAACTGAGGGCGTTTCAGAGAGAGTGCAAATATTTCAGGGAAATGAGAAAAAGCAATGGGAAATAACACCGTAAAGGTATAATCAGACAGAAGAACTTGGGAAACTTCACACCATCTAGTCCAGGGGTTTTAAACTATGCGACCCAGAACTGCCTGGATGACCACGTTGGCCTCTTCTATGAGAAAAGATTCATGTTTATCTGTTATGCATACCAGTGTCAGAAGCTAAAATGAAAACAAAAATGAAATCCACCAATGTAGTCTGACTTCATTTTTCCAATGGGGAGCTGGTGCCAAGAGAGATAAAAGAGGCTCAGGCAAAGTAACATAACTAGTTAATGGCAGGCCAGGACTAGAACCCACATCTTTAGCTTTTCCCACTTCCAGCTTCTCATACTGGAATTGCTAATATCCTTGGGTATTCATGTCAGTATACTAGAAAATAAGCTGAGCTACAGAGTAAACACAGCACGTTTTCTGGAATATGGATTTAATTCAATGACAAGTAGTTAAGAGCATTTTTTCTATTCAAACAAAATGAGGAAATTTTTACGATAAAAGTATAAGCGGGTACATTAGTTGTCCCAGATTCCTAGGATATATTGTGGCTCTTGCTGGCAATAAAAGTATTTGTATGCAACATTTTAAAAAACATTTTGGTGTAATGAGGTCGGAAGAGTAGTTGTTGCCAAATGTGGAGGTCCTTGTACACCACCCTTGGGGGTTGGATTCGATTCAACAGGCAATGCATGGTTATTAAACTCTTTAAACTGTGGAATAAAATCATTGGACCCAACTTTTATTCTAATTGCCTTACTATAATGCTCCTATTGCTTATGTTTTTTATGCAAGCTGTAAGCTTTGTCTTTGTTGTTCACTTAGAGTCAAATAGCCACTCGAGGTAATTGGTTTCATTTTATTTTGTTGCATTTTGTTTCTTCTTTTACTAATTTATAGGTTCTTTAAACTGCTTCTGGATTCAATTTGAGACCCTTGCTTGAAACTAGCACCCTGTCTCTAAAAGTTTCTTCTCCCCGCTGAGTGTCAGGAAATGAAAGGTGTATGTGAATGCTGAGGGCGACATTCCTGCAGAATAGACCTTTTTAAGAATCTATCTCTGATATTAGGAGCCCTGGTGGCACAGTGGTTAAGAGCTTGGCTGCTAACCCAAAGGTTGGCAGTTGGGATCCACCAGCTGCTCCTTTGAAACCCTATGGGGCAGCTCTACTCTGTCCTATAAGGTCATCATGAGTCGGAGTCAACTCAATGGCAACAGATTTGGTTTTGGCTTTGATCCCTGATACTACGGGGGTTTACAGAGTCAAGAATTTTTGAGAATAGATATCTGGACTTGCCTTGAAAGGTTGTGATTGTGGTGTGCTGTGGCTGCAATTACACTGTCCAGCACAGGGTATGAGCTTTAGAATTCAAATTTGAGGTCTTTTAGTCTCTACAGCTATGGCCAGGGACTTTCCAAATCAATGCTCTGGTTTTTTTCCTAAGGCTAGATGAAAAAATTATAAAAAAGACTCCAGTTTTTCATTTGTAAGTTAAAAATGCACGATAGTTCAAAGAAGCCAAGCAAAGTTCAAACCTACCTCTATTACAGCAGAACAGATTTTAACCCTCCTGGATGATCTTTATTGTTAAATTCTCTGAGGAAACAAGGATCTGATCCAGAAACTCTAGATGCCATTGGAAACTGAACCTTCTACATTCTTTTAAAAAATTATTGCAATATTTTAATCTGTTGGTTTACTTCTATTAGCTAGAACTTTTAAGTGAAATGAGTAATTTTTATGGTTAGGTTGATGTTTATTTTGAAAAATAATATTATTATGTGATTGAAAGTGAAATATAAATGTCATTTGCCATATAGAAGTTGTTGCCAGAATTTTTACTTTCTAATGAGTTTAAAGTTGGTAGGAGTCCACACAAATACAATCCTAGAGCTGTAATTACAATGACAAAAGCCAAGTCCTTTTACACACACGGATTGTTTCTTAAAAAGTAGAATTGAACTTCAGTTACACAGCTAGATGCATCTTTTGTCATCTGAGCTTTATTAGCGTTTCTACATAACTGTAAACCTGACAGGTGGCTGGTCTTGGTTTGATTTTTGTTGAAAACTGAAGAACATATCTTATTTTCAGTGTTCTAGTCAGATGAGTAAAATGTAATTCTGGTGGGGTTCAAAGTAGGAATTAGCTGGGCAAAGATATTTTATGAATGAGAAGGCATTTTAAACACACAATGTTCTGCTTTGTGAATATATAAGGAAAACCAACCAACCAGCCAACAAAGCTGTTGCCATCGAGTTGATTCCAACTCCTAGTGACCCTAGTATAAGATTCCTTTCATCACATTTATCCCCCTCCTTTAAGATAAACCATAGTTTACAATTGGTAGACCCGTCTATGTATAAATATATATTAAATAGAAAAGATATATCCTTGAAAATCACCTAAATTGGCTTTATTAGACAACAGTTCACGTACTGCATGGAAACTGGACTCAGCTTTACATTCCTAATGTAGTTTTACTTTTCTTTAAGATATGAACTTACTCTCTTGAAACTGAATTTTACTCAAGACATTTATGACTATCTGGTAAATTATGACCAAGTTTTTGTTAGATCGCATACAGTAAATTGAAATATACACTCGGTACACTTAAAAAAAAAAAAAAAAAAAGATGGATTGACACAGTGGCTGCAACAACAGGCCCAAGCATAACAACGATCAGCCTGTGTATGATGTTCTGTTGCATTACTTGGGGTAACTTTCAACCAATGGATAATTCTTTCACTTTATTAAAAAATTCTGAACTCCTTTTTTTGTTTGTTTTTAGTTTTCAAATGTCATACTTTTTGTAGTGCTTTCTTCTTAATGGTATTGTTTTAAAATGAGGTCCAGAGACTCCTGATCTCAGCAAATGTCTTGGTGAGTATACTTCTGCTTTGGGGCAAGTACAACTTAGTATTCATAACTCTTAGAATGCAGACTCAACGGCAGTGGGTTAGAACGCAGAGGCAAAACGTGAAGAGAATCATTGTGGATTCCAAAGCCTTAGGTACTGGGGCTAAATAGCTGATGTGAACAACTTCTCAGGGGATTGGCAACTTTATTAAAGTATCATGTAAAAGCCAAGATCACTCTGAGGTTCAAAAATCCAGGGAAAGGAAAACTCTAGTACTAGTTGACGTTTCAATAAAAGATGGCTAAGAAGAAAATGCTTTGTTTAAAGTGATCTCAGTGGGTTAGCCTTGAAAAAAAAAACAAAATCAAAGATGAAACAGTAAAATAAAAATATATCTCACTGACACTTGAAATCTGAAAAATCAATTAAAGCAATTTTGAAATAACATAGAATTAAGTAATTATATGGGAAGCTTGGGGCCCTGGTGTTGCAGTGGGTAAGAGCTACGGCTGCTAACCAAAACGCTGGCAGTTCATATCAACTAGCTGCTCCTTGGAAACCTTGTGAGGCAGTTCTACTCTGTCCTATAAGGTCACTATGAGTCAAATGAGAACCAAGTAAATAAAGTACTTGTATATTTTAGTACTTTTGCTCACAAAGTTTATTGTCCTTTATCCACAATGTTTACCAAAACTAATCCATATACCAAGGAATTTTCAAAGTTAATTTTTCTAGTTAACTAAATTAAGATTATATAACATACATATGTAGTATGCATCATAGGAGAGAGCTTTGAAGAATTCTTAGGATTTTAGGGATGTAGTAAAGTTTTTTTTTTCTGGAAAAGTCCAAATTTAACTTTACTTTTAAGTAAAAGATTATTTCATTACAGATTAAGAAATATCAAATGATATATGTATTTTTCTGTCTATCTGTTTATGTATGTCTATCAAACTTTCACCTAATGGCTATATCCTACTGCATTTTTACAGAACTAAAGCATGCCTTCTATGCCTGTTTGCCAGCCATGCCCTCACCTTTTAAGGTATTTTTGTAAGCATGCTATGCTAAATTTTTTTACAGCAACATGTAAAAAATATTAGCATAGCACTGCTTATAAAAATACCTCTTGGAGGGAGTATGCAGTTGGCAAACCAACATAGAATGTGTGTGTTATTTGTGTAAAAGTATAGTATTCTATATGTTTATTTAATAAATAAGATCATATACCCTTTGTTAAGTTTGTATGTCAAGGATGGACCAAATACATTGATTGGTTATGCTGGAAAATAGAATACTGAAGTGGATTTGTCAGTTTTGAGGAGCAAAGATAAGTTTAAAATTTCTAAGAATATTCCCTAATACTGTACCAACCAAAACCCATTGCCTTCGAGTCAATTCCAACTCATAGTGACTGACAGGACAGAGTAGAGCTGCCTCACAGGGTTTCCAAGGAATGGCTGGTGGATTCAAACTGCCCACGTTTTGGTTAGCAGCGTAGCTCTTAGCCACTGAGCAATCGGGCACGCTCCCTCAATTTGGAGAAATCTGTGCTAAAAGGGAGGGTTATTGTTGTTGTTAGGTGCTATAGAGTCAGTTGCTACTCACAGCAACCCTGTGTACAACAGAACAAAACACTGCCTGGTCCTGTGCCATACTCATGATCATCATTATGCTGAGCCCATTGTTGCTAGCAATGTGTCAATCTATCTCATTGAGGATCTTCCTCTTTTTTGCTGACCCTCTGCTTTACCAAGCATGATGTCCTTCTCCACGTACTGACCCTTCCTGATAACATGTCCAAAGTATGTGAGATGTAGTCTCATCATCCTTCCTTCTAAGGAGCATTCTGAGTGAATAAAAAAAAAAAAAAAAAAAATAGGCAGGCTAAATTCAATCTTTGAGTTGGATCTCAGAAGAAAGGATAAAAATGTCCAAAATAGGAGAGAAGTAGGCAAAAGAGAATTAATCCATGCTGTATAAAAAAAAGTGATTTTTAAAAAAAAAAAAAAATGCTGTATAGAAGCATTTAAAACATATAAAAGGACTGCTTCTGTAAATCATGCAAAAAAATAGAAGTAAATGGCAGAGCAAATATAAAACATTCTATAGGGGAGAATGATAGAAAGAAAAAAGCAAATGAAAGTTTCTTCTAGAGGGAAGCAATCTAAAATCAGAAGAAAATTCACCCTGAGAACTCATTCTTTCTTCTACGGGAGACTACAGTAAGCACAATTTAATAAATCAAGAGTGCTGAGAAAAATACAATAAAACAACAAAATTAGATAGGGGTGACACCATGAGTTAACCACACTGGGTGACAGCAACCCTGGTGATGCCACTGCTCATGGGGACACCATATATTACAGGGCAAAATTGTGCTCCATAAGATTTTCAACCAAGTCAGTTGCTGTCAAGTCAGTTCTAATTCACGGTCACCACATACGTTTCAGAGTAGAGCTGTGCTACACAGAATTTTCAATGGCTGTGACCTTTCAGAAGTAGTTCACCAGGCGTTTCTTCCAAGGCACCTCTGAGTGGACTCAAACAGTCAACCTTTTGGTTAGTAGCCGAGCAACATGGGGTATCCACGAGTTGGAATTGACTCAACAGCAACTGATTTGCTTTGGTTTTTTTAATGTAGGAAAGTCATCAAAGGCAACAGATAAAGATACAAAGTATAGTGAAGAGAAATAAGGAGGAACTAAAGTGCAGATCCAAAGCATACATTGTAGCCTAGGGAAATTTTTCTACAACAATAGATACTAACAAAAATCCTACTGAAGTTTTAAACTCTGGAAGTAAAGAAAGAATTCTTCAGTCATAAAAGAATATATATATCAATATTTATATACACAAACATATATACACAAACTCACACACATATTGTGCATGCTCATGTCTATGTGTGTATAAGCAACAAAAACTGAAATGTCAGACTGGCCTCAGATTTCCACTAAACCAAACCCAAGGCCAGAAGACATCAGAATACAAGGGACAAATATTACCAATGTGGGAAAGAAAGTTAAAAGATTACTACATCAAATCAAATTCTCAAACAAATATTAGGGGAAAAAATAACAGGAAAACATTGTATAACTGAAAAACAACAACCAAAAAATACTCATGAAATATAGAACTTATAAACTCTTCTTGAAAAAGAAAACTAATGACGTCAAAAATCCAGTCAATTAAAAATTGCTTGATTTTTTTTGATTGTAGATCCCTGATACCAAAACCAGGTAAAGACACCACAAGAAAAGAAAATTACAGACCTATATCCCTCATGAACTTAGATGCAAAAATCCTCAACAAAATTCTAGCCAATAGAATTCAACAACATATCAAAAAAATAATTCACCATGACCAAGTGGGATTCATACCAGGTATGCAGGGCTGGTTCAACATTAGAAAAACAACTAACGTAATCCATCACATAAATAAAACAAAAGACAAAAATCACATGATTTTATCAACTGATGAAGAAAAGGCATTTGACAAAGTTCAAAATTCATTCATGATAAAAACTCTCAGCAAAATAGGAATAGAAGGAAAATTCCTCAACATAATAAAGGCCATTTATACAAAGCCAACAGCCAACATGGAGAGAGCCTGAAAGCATTCCCCTGAGAATGGGAACCAGACAATGATGCCTTTTATCACTGATCTTATTCAACATTGCGCTTGAAGTCCTAGCCAGAGCAACTAGGCTACACAAAGAAATAAAGGGCATCCAGACTGACAAGGAAGAAGTAAAAGTATCTCTATTTGCAGACGACATGATCTCATACACAGAAAACCCTAAGGAATCCTCCAGAAAACTACTGAAACTAATAGAAGAGTTCAGCAGAGTATCAGGATACAAGATAAACATACAAAAATCAGTTGGATTCCTCTACACCAACAAAAAGAACATCAAAGAGGAAATCACCAAATCAATGCCATTTACAGTAGCCCCCAAGAAGATAAAATACTTAGGAATCAATCTTACAAGAGATGTAAAAGACTTATACAAAGAAAACTACAGTACACTTCTGCAAGAAACCAAAAGAGACTTACATAAATGGAAGAATATACCTTGCTCATGGCTAGAAAGACTTAACATTATAAAAATGTCTATTCTACCAAAAGTGATCTATACATTTAATGCGATTCAGATCCAAATTCCAATGTCATTCTTTAATGAGATGGAGAAACAAATCACCAACTTCATATGGAAGGGAAAGAGGCCCGGAATAAGTACAGCATTACTGAAAAAGAAGAACAAAGTGGGAGGCCTTACTTTACCTGATTTTAGAACCTATTATACCGCCACAGTAGTCAAAACAGCCTGGTACTGGTACAGCAACAGATACGTGGACCAATGGAACAGAATTGAGAATCCAGACATAAATCCATCCACATATGAGCAGCTGATATTTGACAAAGGTCCCAAAACAGTTAACTGGGGAAAAGACAGCCTTTTTAACAAATGGTACTGGCATAACGGGATATACACCTGCAAAAAAATGAAACAAGACCCATACCTCACTCCATGCACAAAAATGAGCTCAAAATGGATCAAAGACCTAAATATAAAATCTGAAATGATGAAGATCATGGAAGAAAAAATAGGGACAATGTTAAGAGCCCTAATACATGGCATAAACAGTATATAAAACATTACTAACAATGCAGAAGAAAAACTAGATAACTGGGAGCTCCTAAAAATCAAACACCTATGCTCATCCAAAGACTTCACCAAAAGAGTAAAAAGATTACCTACAGACTGGGAAAAAGTTTTTAGCTATGACATTTCTGATCAGCACCTGATATCTAAAATCTACATGATACTGCAAAAAGACAAATAACCCCATTAAAAAATGGGCAAAAGATATGAACAGACACTTCACTAAAGAAGACATTCAAGTAGTTAATAGATACATGAGGAAATGTTCACCATCATTAGCCATTAGAAAAATGCAAATCAAAACTACAATGAGATTTCATCTTCCTCCAACAAGGCTGGCATTAATCCAAAAAACACAAAACAATAAATGTTGGAGAGGCTGTGGAGAGACTGAACACTTCTACACTGCTGGTGGGAATGTAAAATGGTACAACCACTTTGGAAATCAATTTGGTGCTTCCTTTTAAAAAGCTAGAAATAGAACTACCATACGATCCAGCAATCCCACTCCTTGGAATATATTCTACAGAAATAAGAGCCTTTACGGGAACAGATATATGCACACCCACGTTTATTGCAGCACTGTTTACAGTAGCAAAAAGATAGAAGCAATCAAGCTGCCCATCGATGGATGAGTGGATAAATAAATTATGGTATATTCACACGGTAGAATACTATGCATCAACAAAGAACAGTGAGGAATCTGTGAAACATTTCATAATGTGGAGGAATCTGGAAGGCATTATGCTGAGTGAAATTAAAACAAACAAACAAAAAAACAATTAGTTGCAAAAGGACAAGTATTGTATAAGACCACTATTATAAGGACTCAAGAAATAGTTTAAACAGAGAACAAAATATTCTTTGATGGTTATGAGACGGGGGAGGGAGCGAGGGTGGGAGAGGTGATGGGAAAGACACCACACAATGCAGGCAAGGTCAGCACAACTGGACTAAACCAAGAGCAAAGAAGTTTCCTGAATAAACTGAACACTTTGAAGGCCAGTGTAGCAGGGGCAGGGGTTTGGGGACCATGGTTTCAGGGACATCTAAGCCAATTAAGAAAACATTTTGCACCCCACCTTGGAGAGAGGTCTCTGGGGTCTTAAACGCTAGCAAGCAGCCATCTAAGATGCATCAATTGGTCTCAACCCACCTGGATCAAAGGAAAATGAAGAACACCAAGGACACAAGGTAATTACGAGCCCAAGAAACAGACCCAAAAACCAAACCCACTGCCATCGAGTCGATTCCGACTCAAAGCAACCCTATAGAACAGAGTAGAACTGCCCCATAGAGTTTCCAAGGAGCACCTGGCAGATTCGAGCTGCTGAACTCTTGGTTAGCTGCTGTAGCACTTAACCAGTATGCCACCAGGGTTTTCCAAGAGACAGAAAGGGCCACATAAATCAGAGATTACATCAGCCTGAGACCAGAAGAGCTAGATGGTGTCTGGCTACAAATGATGACTGCCCTGACAGGCAACACAACAGAGAACCCCTGAGGGAGCAGGAGAGCCGTAGGATGCAGACCCAAAATTCTCTTAAAAAGACCAGACTTAATGGTCCGACTGAGACTAGAAGGACCCCGGTGGTCATGGCCCCCAGACCTTCTGTTGGCCTAGGACTGGAACCATTCCCAAAGCCACCTCTTCAGACAGGGATTGGACTGGACAGTGGGTTGGAGAGGGATGCTGGTGAGGAGTGAGCTTCTTGGATCAGGTGGACACCTGAGTCTATGTTGGCATCTCCTGCCTAGAGGGGAGATGAGAGGGTAGAGGGGGTTAGAAGCTGGCAAAATGGACACGAAAAGAGAGAGCAGAGGGAGGGAGCAAGCAGTCTTATTGGGGGGAGAGCAATTGGGAGTATGTAGTAAGGTGTACGTAAGTTTTTGTGTGAGAGACTGACTTGATTTGTAAACTTCCACTTAAAGCACAATAAAAATTAAAGATAAAAAATTGCTTGGTTGTAGATGCTGGATGAATAGAATAAAACCATCCATCAATGCTCAAATATAAGGAAGAATAATTCACACAGCACTAAGGTAAAAAAGCATGAGCCAAAAATTTATACTCAGTTAGCATCCAACTCTACAGGAAATAAAATTATGTTCTCATGCATGGAGAAAATGTGCCAACTATGAACCCTCTGGAGAAAAACTAAAACAAAATCAAGCAACCAAAAATAATAAAGAAAGTAAGAATAAAATCTAGCCCAGTGACATGAACTTAATAATAATAACAAAAATAATAATGTCCAGAACAGAGGAAACATGGTAAAAGAACTGAGTTCTGAATTTGCTTGCATATGAAATGAGTTAAAAATGTGGAAGCCATAGAAAATCAGTATTATTTACTTAGATAATGTATATATAATAACTTGGCTAATAAAGTTTGAGAATTAGGAGAGGAAATTTGGGAACATGCTTGAGTGCTTACTTCTCATCCTTCATAAGAACTCGTTCCATAAGGGGAAAAAAATGGAACATAATTAAATATTTTATTTCATATGCTGAATATTTTCTTAAATTACTTTTCTCGATCTCAGAGAGGTCACTGGAGAAGTTATATCACTTGTGAAAGTATAATTTTATCTAAAGTTCAAAAATTCCATCACTTTCACTTCAGTTTTAAATTCTGTTAAGTGAAATCAAAATTAAAATATTAAAAATTTTATTATAGAAATAGTATAGTATTCTTATAAAATCTTGTATTTATCTACTTTTCTACATATAATATGCATTATCTCAAATGATATTCAATTTTATTAACAATGATCACTTCAGATGGTTAGATTTTAGTTGATTGTTAAATTTTTATTCTTTTCTTCTTCACACGAAAAATTTAGAATTAAAATATATCATTTAAAAAATAATTTTGACTCATACCTATCGATAATCACATTGAATATAAATGGCTTAAATGCACCAGTAAAGAGACAGAGAATGGAAAAATGGGTTAAAAAATATGACTAATCAATATGCTGCCTACAATGCAAGAGTCACAGAGAAATAAACTAAAACTCAGAGAATGGAAAAAAATATATAAATCGAACAATAACAAAAAAGAGTAGGAGTGGCAATATTAATTGCTGATAGACTTTAAGGCAAAATCCACCATAAAAGAAAAGGAAGGACGTTACATAACGATTAAAGGGTCAATCCACCAAGAGGACATAACCATAATGAATACAAATGCACCTAATACAGGACTCCGAAATACATAAAACAAATGAACAGTACTGAAAAGAGAAATAGACAATTCGACAATAATAATAAGAGTCTTCAACACACTACTTTTGGTGAAGGACTGAACTAGAACGAAACTCAACAAAGATATAGACGATCTAAATGCCACAATCAACCAACTCAGCCTCATAGACATGTACAGAACACTCCACACAACAGCAGAAAAGTATACATTCTTTTCCAATGTACATGGATCATTCTCTAGAATAGACCATATTTTAGGTCACAAAGCAAGCCTCAATAAAATCCAAAACAATGAAATAATACAAATAATTTTCTCTGATCACAATGCTATAAAACTAGAAATCAATAACAGGAAGAACAAGGAAAAAAAATCAAATACATAGAAACTGAATAACACCTTGCTTAGAAACCACTGAGTAATAGAAGAAATCAAAGATGAAATTAAAAAAAAAAAAACCTAGAATCAAATGAGAATCAAAACACAACATATGAAAATCTTTGAGACAGAGCAAAAGCAGTGCCCAAAGGTCAGTTTATAGCAATAAATGCACACATCAACAAACAAGAAAGGGCCATTAACCCTACAACTCAGACAAATAGAGAGCAGCAACAGAAGGCCACAGTCACAGAAAGGAAATAATAAAGATTAGAGCAAAAATAAATGAAACAGAAAATTAATAGAAAGAGTCAACAAGACCAGAAGTTGGTTCTTTGAAAGGATCAGTGAAATCGACAAGCCACTGGCCAAATTGACAAAAGAAGAGTAGGAGAAGAAGCAAATAACCCCATTAAAAAACAAGATAGGTGACATTACAACAGAACAACCTGAAATAAAAAGTATCACAACACAGTACTATGAAAAATTGTACTCCAAAAAATTTGAGAACTTAGAGGAAATGGACAAATTTCTAGAAACACACTACCTACCTAAACTAACACAAACTGAGATAGAAAACCTGAAAAGACTCATAACAAGAGAAGAGATTGAAGAGGTAATTTAAAAAATTTTTTTTCCAAAAACAAAAATTCCCTGGCCTGAACAGCTTAACTGGAGAATTCTGCCAAACATTTAGAGAAGAGCTCACACCAATACTACTAAAACTATTTCAGAGCATAGAAAAGGAAAGAATACTCCTGAATTCATTCTATGAAGCCAGCATAATCCTGATACCAAAGCCAGGGAAAGAAAGACACCACAAAAAGGAAAATTATAGATCAATATCCTTCATGAATATAGGAGTAAATATTCTCCACAAAATTCTAACCAATCATATTCAATGGCATATTAAAAAAATAATATGTCATGACCAAGTGGGATTTATACTAGGTAAGGATGTTTCAACATTAGAAAATCAATGTAATCCACCACATAAATAGAACAAAAGAATCACATGATCATCTCAATCAATACGGAAAAGGCTTTCGATAAAATCCAACACTTATTCCTGATAAAAACTCTCACCAAAATAGGAATAGAAGGGAAATTCCTTAACATAATGAAGGGTAATTTTTTTTTTTTTTTTTTTTTATACAAAACCAGCAGCCAACGTTATTCTCAATAGAGACCAAAAGCATTCCCCTTAATAACAGGAATCAGAGAAGGATGCTGTTTATCACCACTCTCATTCAATGTTGTAGTGGATGTCCTAGCTAGAGCAATAAAGCAAGAAAAAGAAATAAAGGGCATTCAGATTGGTAAGAAAGAAGTAAAACCATCCCTAGTCACAGATGATATGGTTGTATACACAGAAAATCCCAAAGATTTCACAAGAAAGCTACTGCAACTACTAAAAGGATTCAGCAAAGTAGCAGGATATAAGATCAACATACAAAAATTGGTTGGATTCCTCTACACCAACAAAGAGAACTTCAAAAAGGAAATCAGAAAGACAATGCCATTTACAATAGCCCCCCACAAGATAAAATACTTAGGAATAAACCTAACCAGGCATGTAAAAGACCTATCTATACAAAGAAAACTACAAAATACTACTGCAAGAAACAAAAAGAGAACTACAGAAATGGAAAAACATACCATGTTCATGGATAGGAAGACTTAACATTGTGAAAATGTCAATACTTCCAAAGTGATCTATAGATATAATGCAATCCTGATCCAAATTCCAACAGCATTCTTGAAGGAGATGGAAAAACTAATCGTCAAATTTATATGGAAAGGAAAGAGGCCCTGGAGAGTAAAGCATTATTGAAGAAGAAGAACAAAGTAGGAGGCCGCACACTACCTGATCTCAGATACTACCATACAGCCACAGTAGTCAAAGCAGCCTGGTACTGGTACAACGACAGACACATAGACCAAAGGAACAGAATTGAGAACCCAGGTAAAAATCCATTCACCTATGGATAGCTGATCTTCGACAAAGGGCCAAAGTCCATTAAATGGGGAACAGAAATTCTCTTTTACAAATGGTACCAGCAAAATTGGATGTCTACCTGTAGAAAATGAACAGGACCAATACCTCATACCATACACAAAAACTAACTCAAAATGGATCAATACCTAAATATAAAACCTAAAACTATGAAGATTGTGGAAGAAAAAATAGGGACAATGCAAGGGCCCCTAGTATATGGCTTAAATGGAATACCAAACATAACTAAAAATACACAAACATCAGAAGATGAACTAGATAAACGGGACCTCCTAAAAATTAAACACTTATGCTCATCAAAAGACTTCTCCAAAAGAGTAAAAAGAGAACCTACAGACTGGGAAAAAAAAAAAAAAAATTGGCTATGACATATCCAACAAGGGTCTAATCTCTAAAATCTATAGAAAATTTCAACACCTCAACAACAAAAAGACAAATGATCCAATTAAAAAAATGAACAAAAGATATGAACAGACACTTCACTGAATTAGACATTCAGGCAGTTAAGACACACAAAACGAAATGCCCACAATCATTAGCCATTAGAGAGATGTAAATCCAAATTATAATGAGATACCATCTTGTCCTGATAATAATGGCACTAATCAAAAAATACAAAATGACCAGTTTTGGAGAGGTTGTGGGGAGATTTGAACTCTTACACACTGTTGATGGAAATATAAAATGATACAACCACAATGGAAAGCAGTATGCTACTTCCTTAAAAAGCTAGAGATAGAAATACCACCTGATCCAGCAATCCCACTACTAAGTTTATACCCTAAGAAATAAGAGATTTGACATAAATAGACATGTGCACACCCATATTCATTGAAGCATTATTCACAACAGCAAAAAGATAGAAATAACCTAATTGCCTTTCAATGGATGAATGGACAAACTGTGGTACATACATGGAATGGAATACTATGCGACAATAAAGAATAACAACAAATCCACAAAACATCTCATGATGTGAATGAATGTGGAGGACATTATGCTGAGTGAAATAAGTCAATCACAAAAGAACAAATATTGTATGAGTCCACTATTATAAAAAAAAACAAGAAATGGTTTACACATGGAAAAAAAAGATTCTTTAATGGTTACCAGGGATGGGGGCAGGGAGGAAAAACCACTAACTAGATAGAATACATGTTAATATTGGTGAAGGGAAAGATAATACACAATATGGGGGAAGTCAGCACAACATGACCAAGGCAAAGGAAGACGCTGAGAGGAATGCAAGAATAAAGGGAAACTACGGCAATTACTATAACAGGCAATTCTGCAACAATAATATTGACAAATGATAATTTACAAAAGGATACATAGGTAGATAGGTATGCTAAAGAGGTGTGAGAGGGAGCAAAGGAGCACACCCACATGTAGATATAGGTTTGGTTGTGGATATTTCTATATACATAATTGTAGGTGCTGCATCTCTATTGATACAGACCATAGAGCACAAAAGGGGCACAGTCATGGGAACTTCTTAGACATAACCAAATACCTCGCAGGACAAAGTTCCTAGGCTGGAAGGTGAAGGACCATAGACTTGGGGGACATCTATGTCAATTGGCGCAACATAGTTCAAAAGGAGAATGTTATGCATCCTACTCTGGTGAGTAGCTCCTGGTGCTTTAAAAGCTTGCAAGTGGACATCTAAGATACAACTATTGGTCTTTTCCCAACCAGAGCAAAGGAGTGTGAAGAAAACCAAAGGCTCAAGGAAGAATTTGTTCAAAGGACTAACGGACCACATGAACCATAGCCTTCGCAACCCTGAGACCAGAAGAACTAGATGGCGCTCAGCTACCACTACTGACCACTGTGACTGGGATCACAACAAAGGGCCCCAGACAGAGCAGGAGAAAAATGTCAAACAAAGAAATCAAATTCACAAAAAAAGACCAGACTTACTGGTCTGACAGAGGCTGGAAGAACCCCTGAGACTATGGTGCTAAGGCACCCTTTTGACCTGAAACTGAAGCCATTCCTGGAGATCACCTTTCAACCAAACAATAGACAGACCCATAATATAAACAATAACACTGAGAGGAGCATGCTTCTTAGAATAATCAATTATAGGAGGTCAAAAGGGCAACATTTGCCCTAAAGCAAAGATTAGAAGGCAGAAAGAGGTAGAAAATTCAGACGAAAGGAAACGGGGAACCCAGGGCAGAAATACGGAGAGTGCTGACACACTGTGGGGAATGCAACCAATATCATAGAACACTTTATGTACAAATTATCATATGGGAAACTAATTTGCTCTGTAAACTTTCACCTAAAGCACAATTTAAAAATTTTAAATAAATAAAAAGTAATTTTGAAACAAGACAACTAAAAGCTGTAGGCGTTTAAAATACAATATTACAGGTAGATAACATTGCAATTGATGGGGAAGACTGATACCTAAGTGTAAGGGGTCATTATTTTGAATCAAGTAATTTGTTAATATATAAAATAATTTTACTTAAAAATTGTTCAAATTTGTGTCAGTTCTTCAAAAATATCTACATTGAGACTTGTTTTTGGTTTTTTATTTGTTGCAACTCATATATAGGATGTTAATATCTTCATCAGAAATAATAACTTTTATTTGAATCAGATTTCTAATTTAAATATTTAAAAATCTGTCTGGCATTAATTGCATTTGCCTAGCCAAATTCTTGCTCCATTCATAAATTCATTTAAGATTTACCTTTCTAAGTTCACAGCACTTCTTACTGACCTGAATTTTCCTGTTTTCAGTATACTGTTTGAAAAATTAACACATGATGTGTTTATAGTATAAAAACAGTATCTTTTTAAATTAAGACATCCACGATGAGGATGTTCTTGGCAGTTAATATATTCTCTGGAGCATGCCTGAAACTCCCTCACTGTGCTCTATCTCTGCCAAGTTCTTAAGCATTCCTCAAACTGATAAACAGTCTACCCACTACCAATCACCATGGGAAGAAGAAGAGTTACATGCCAGTTGTAGGTTGCACTCTGCATGGCACCACAAAACAGTGGGCAAGAGTACAGACTATGGAGGTAAACTGCCTGGGTTTGAATCCTGGCTCCATTACTCAACATCTGTGTGACTTTGGGCAAGTTACCTAACTTCCGTGGGCCTCATTTTTCTCATCTCTATAATGAGGATGGAAACCCTGGTGGCATAGTGGTTAAGACCAAAAGATCGGAAGTTCGAATCCACAAGGTGCTACTTGGAAACTCCATGGGGCAGTTATACTGTGTCCTATAGGGTCACTATGAGTTGGAATAGACTCGACAGCAACAGGTTTTTTTTTTTATTTATTTATAATGAGGATAATAATAATGTCTACATCATACAGTTATTGTGAGGATTAATAAATTAACTCAAGCACTTAGGGTACTGCCTGACACAAAGTAAGCACAATGTGTTAGCTTTTACCTTAGTTATGATAGCAAGAATCGAAGTATAGGATATTCTTCCTTTAGAAATCTGAGAGCATGCATGACAATATGATTATTAGAATACCATGTAGTAATTTGAAAATAATTTTAGAGAGTCTAAATGCAGTCTCTCTCACTGTACAATACAATAAAGTAAGGTGACCATACATTCTGGATTGCCTAGGACAATCGCAGTGTTTACTAGTGGTCCTGGCATACTTTCAATAGCATGCATCTCTTTCACTCTCAAAAGTAAGCCGGTTTGTATGATAACTTTTGCAAATACTCTATAATTTAAAGGGCAGAACTGTATAACTTAGATAGACGTGATTAAGATTAGAACTTAAACCTATTTTTTTAATTAATGTTACCTGAGATGAAGTTGAAATAAAATGTTTATGTCAATCTAAAAAACACCTGTTAGCAATTAGTAATTCATATATTAGTTCATGCAACAGATACTTCTGGAGTACCTATTTGGGGACAGAGTCCCTGGGTGGTACAAATAATTAACTTGCTTGGCTGCTAACTAAAAGATTAGAGGTTTGAGTCTACCCGGAGAAGTCTCAGAAGAAAGGCGTAGATATCTACTTCCAAACAATCAGCCACTAAGACCCTGTAGATAACAGTTCTACTCTGACACACATGGAGTTGCCATGAGCCAGAATCAACTCACCGCAACTGGTTTGATGATATTTGGGGGATAAAGCTTTGAACAAGACAGACTAGCATCTTGACCCCTGGAGCTTGCCTTTTTGTGAAGAACACAGATAATTATCAAGTAAACGAGTATATAGAATCATGCCTGCCACATAGTAGGCATGTAATAAATACATTTTAAAATTATTTTTTAAATAAACAAGGTATGATTAATTTTGATAAATGGTCTGAAGAAAATAAAGTGATAAAGGGTGTATCTGGATATTATGCACTGACCCTGAGTGTTCACCCTGGATTGTCTGGAAGTGGACAAGACATCTGTGACCAATGGCTCCCAGCCCTTCTTTGAGTGGAGGGTCTGACTCTGAACGTAGCTTGACATGAGACCACTGACTTTCTTTACAAAACTCACCACTGCCCCTAATGGGCCCAAAATTTCCATATGCTGTCACCTGGAGTTCACAAACAATTTCTATTCGTATAGCTACTGACTCCTCAAATCCAGATTCTCTCGTATCCAAGCAGTCTAGTGTCCTTAATTAGTAAGGTTGCTCTCATGCTTAATTTATCAAAAGGGAGAGAAATGAGGGAACAGGGTCTCTCCACTGGAATATAGACCCACACTACATTTTCAGCAGAGCTCCCTGGCCCGGCAGTCTCTCTCTGAAATGGTGAAAGTATCAGGGAGTCCCCTGAATTCCCTCTTCCTGATGATGCTGACATTGAAGATTTTGAATTTTCTTCTATAAGTAATGAGACATCACTGAAAAATCTAAAGCCAGGGAATGGCAGGATCTGATTTAAGAAGCTCATTCTGATGACTGTATTGATATTGAATTGGAGTCGACCAAGAATGAAAGCAGGAGAGTCGGTTAAGGAGTTGCTGCCATGGACTCAGGAAGGAAAGCTAGAGTATAATATCAAGGAAGTCAAAATAAGAGACTATTTCAAGCAGAAGGGAGGAGACAACTGTGTTGAAATCTTCCATGAGGTCAAGTAAATGAGGACAGAGAAACATACATAGGACTGGAGAGTACAGAGGACGTTGATACATTGACCAGAATAGATATAAGGGGCAGCTGGAAATGAAAACAAAAATAGATTGTCCAGGATGGTAGGTAGGAGTTTTGATGTACAGACAATTCATCTAACGAGTTTTGCCTTCAAAGACGGCAGAACATTGGATGGTGTTAGGAGGGAATGTGTGGTCATCAAAAGGTTGCTTGTAAATAGGGCATACTCTGAATGCAAGCTGAAATGAGTGAGTCAGTGGCAATGGTGTGACTGATGATGGAGGAGAGAAGAGATAATTGAAGGACCAACATCTGTGGGAAGATACAAGAGAACATGTGAAGAGATTTCTCTTTAAGAGTCACAGAGTCACCTTTTAAAAAATTGTAACTAGAGCGGCGGCAGAGATGATATGTACCAATGCGGGCAAGTTTACATTATTGGAAGCATAACCTCCTGAGTTTCTCTTTTCTCAGTGACATTATGGGGGTTGGAGTAGGGCGAGGTATGAATAAGAATTTAAATATAAATGGTAGGAATATTCAAACCTGATTTCGGGGGTCAGGATCACACAGTGGCAAGCTGGTCACTAAGATTCATCTTTTCACCAATGATGATGAGGGATGACTCTTCCAGAGAAAGGATAGTAGTCGAAGCCATGGTTTCTATTTATTTCTAAATGTTTCTAGTTCTTACTTATTGAATTTTAGCTTTTCTGGTTCAATTTCTGCAACAATAAATCTAATTTTTAAAAATGATCCTTTGGTCTTTAAGTTCTTAGCCATTTAACATATAACTTATGCTTTGTCATAGGCAATGTGAGGAGAATCAGCTAGGGAGAAAGACTGGCTCTGAATGAGAGTTGGGCCTCAACTTTTGAATGTTTGCCTCATTTAAAGCCTGGTATATAAAAAGAAAAAAATTATCTGTTGAAAACCCTATGGACTATAGTTCTATTCAAACACACATGGGGTTGCCATGACAGCAACGGGTGGTACATTGTTTTTTTAAAAAATTCCCATTTCTTTAAGTGTGATTTAGTGTGACAATTATTTGGTTTTAAGACTGTGTTATTAAAAATGTAGCTACTATGTAGTAAAATGATTATACCACTTTTGAAAACCAGTTGCCATCGAGCCAATTTCAGCTCATAACGACCCTATAGAACCAAGTAGAACTGCCCCATACAGTTTCCAAGGAGAGGCTAGTGGATCCAAACTGCCAAACTTTGAGTTAGCAGCCAAGTTCTAAACCACTGTGCTGCCAGGACTCCCCTTCTGAAGATGATACAATATTGACAAAACGTGTTGAATTACCTAAAGTATCTAAAGGGAAAAAATGGGAGATCACATGATTAATGGAAATCTACAGATATTTTTTTCCCAATTGTCTCTCTATATTACGCCGAATCTGGTGTTATTAAACGTGACATTTCACCTATCATGTTTTAAGCTTCTTCGGGGAAAAGAAAAAATATAGCAAATTTTTTCTTTAGGAGTAAAGGACCAATGTGACTTTGTTATGACAACCAAAGTTGTAAAACATTTAAGAAAAGGGTAGTTCTTCAAAAGTTGCTATAACTTGGTAATTATACAGGAACAATACTATTTGTTTGTAATGTACTCATTGTTACATGATTACAATTATCCCCAGAATGTTCCACAGGATTTCTAGAAGAATGTCTTCCTTGAAGCCTTAAAAAAATTAATAAGCCAAATGTTTATTACTTTATTAAGAAAATTATTCTCAGTATTTCACTGAATCTGATATATTTAAATTTACTTTCCACTAATTTATGCATATTTAGAAACTTTCATATTGAAAAAAAGCATACATTACTTATAGCTAGACAGGGGTCTATAAAATATTTATCAGCCATACTTATACCTATTAATTGGGTTTTGAAAGGAGGGTGAAATCAATATTTTAGGTAACTGTTGCTCTTTCTCTAATGCCTACTTGAAGTTAAAAATAAAAAATATAATTTTAGTGTATAAAAGTTAATGGTTATATAACATACATACACATGTGTGTGTAAATAGTTGTCATTTAGTTGTTCTAAACATAATAAATAGTCTAGTTTTATGACCTTATTTTATGTATTAAATAAATTAATACATGTGAAACTTTTATAAACTACAAAACGGAATAGCACTACATTACTTAGAAGCTTAACAAAAAGTACTTACAATGAGATACCATCTCACCCCAACATTACTGGCATTAATTAAAAAGAAAAGGAAAATAAACATTGGAGAGGTTACGAGGAGATTGGAACTCTTAGGCACTGCTGGTGGGGATGTAAAATGGTACAACCACTATGGAAAATAATATGGTGACTCCTTAAAAGGCTTGAAATAGAAATACCAAACAATCCAGCAATCCCACTCCTAGAAATATATCCTAAAGAAATAAGAGCCATCACATGAATAGACATATTGTAAAAATGATGTGGAAGTGGTGTCTGACCTCCTCCAACTTCCTGAGGGGGAAGAAGAATGAAGATCAACAGCCCAATGCTGATTCCTCTGAGGCAAGGGCCAGATATGTCTTCTCTCTCTGCCATCTTTGCCAACCATACCACCAACAGTACTCTCTACTGGGTTCGATAATTCACTGCAAGGGCCGCACAGAACTCATAGATCATACTTACAACTATGGGGTGTATTAGGGAAGTAACAGTTACAATTCAGGCTCAAGAAAACTCAGGATGCAGTTCTTCCATCAGGATAGCCTCTTCCCAGCTGTGCTCATAGGCACGACTTTCTCTGGCTCTCAGACTCTGCCCAAGGGCCCTCGGCTTTCTCTCTCTGTGGGCCAGGAGGCCCACTACACTGGCTCCTGCTGCCAAGTCTCTGCTACTGTGTCTCTCCCCTCTGCTCTGGAATTCACTCTTTTTTGAGACAAAAACTGACTAATCCCCTTGGGAGGCCACAATTACCCTATCACACAATCACCTGGTTGTGAGTTACAAGACCATGGCTAGAAAGGCCACACACAAAAGTAATTAATTGCCCTGCACATATGTAAACCCATGTTCACTGCGGCATTATTCACAATAGCAAAAAGATGGAAAGAACCTAAGTGTCCATCAACAGATGAATGGATAAACAAATTATGGTACATACACACCATTTCAGGAGGTAGCCTATGATCAGGAAGCAATGGTACTGAAGGAAGGAGTCCAAGCTGCACTGAAGGCATTGGCAAAAACAAGGCTCCGGGAACTGACAGAATACCAATTGAGATGTTTCAACAAATGGATGTGGT
Source organism: Elephas maximus indicus (assembly GCF_024166365.1). Lineage (NCBI taxonomy): Eukaryota > Metazoa > Chordata > Mammalia > Proboscidea > Elephantidae > Elephas > Elephas maximus. Next base: position 34,740,875 of record NC_064826.1, read on the forward strand.
ACAGAAGTGTTCATTCATCGAAGCCAAGATATTTGGAAGACAGATACCTAGCCAACCAATTGGAAGAGATCCACATTTATGCCTATTCCCAGGAAAGGTGATTCAACCAAATGTGGAAATTATCAAACAATATCATTAATATCACACGAAGGTAAAATTTTGTTGAAGATCATTCAAAAGTGGCTGCAGCACTATGTCAACAGGGAACTGCCGGAAATTCAAGCCAGATTCAGAAGAGGACGTTGAACCACGGATGTCATTGCTGATGTCAGATGGATTCTGGCTGAAAGAAGAGAATACTAGAAAGATCTTTACCTGTGTTTTATAGCTTATGCAGTCATTGGACTGTGTGGATCATAACAAATTATGGATAACATTGTGAAGAATTGGAGTTCTGCAACACTTAATTCTGCTCATGAGGAACCTGTCCATAGATCATGAGGCGGTCATTCGAACAGAATGAGGGGATACTACGTGGTTTAAAGTCAGAAAAGGTGCACGTCGAGGCTGTATCCTTTCACCATACCTATTTAATTGGAGAAGCTGGATTATATGAAGAAGAACAGGGCATCAGGATTAGGGGAAGATTCATTAACAACCTGCCTTATGCAGATGACACAACTTTGCTTGCTGAAAGTGGAGAGGACTTGAAGCACTTACTGATGAAGATCAAAGGCCATAGCCTTCAGTATGGATTATACCTCAACATAAAGAGAACAAAAATCCTTTCAACTGGACCAATAAGCAATATCATGATAAATGGAGAAAAGATTGAAGTTGTCAAGGACTTCATTTACTTGGATCCACAATTGACACCCATGAAAGCAGCAGTCAAAAAATCAAAAGACTCATTGCATTGGGCAAATTGGTTGCAAAAGACCTCTTTAAAGTGTTGAAAAGCAAAGACGTCACTTTTAAGACTAAGGTGCGCCTGACCCAAGCCATGGTGTTTTCAATTGCCACATATGTATGTGACAGCTGGATGACGAATGAGGAAGACTGAAGAAGAATTGATGCCTTCAAATTATGACGTTGGTGAAGAGTATTGAATATACCATGGACTGCCAAAAGAATGGTATCTTGGTCATCTAGCGCTGCTATAACGGAAATACCCCAAGTGAATGGCTTCAACAAACAGAAGTTTATTCTCTCACAGTCTAGTAGGCTAGAAGTCCAAATTCAGGGCGTCAGCTCCAGGGGAAGGCTTTCTCTATCGGCTCTGGAAGAAGATCCTTTTCAACAATCTTCCCGTGGACTAGGAGCTTCTCCCCACAGAAACCCTGGGTCCAAATGATGCACTCTGCTCCCAGCCCTGCTTTCTTGGTGGTATGTGGTACCACCCCTCTGCTTGCTTCCCTTTCCTTTCATCTCCTGTAAGATAAAAGGTGATACAGGTCACACCCCAGAGAAACTCCATTTATATTGGATCAGGGATGTGACCTGAGCAAGGGTGTTGTATCCCACCCTAATCCTCTTTAACATAATCTGTTCTTGCCTCATTAACTACAGGCAAAGATTAGGATTTACAACACATAGGAAAATTATATCAATCACAAAATGGAGGACAACCACACAATACTAGGAATCATGGCCCAGCCAAATTGATACCCGTATTTTGGGGGACATAATTAAATGAATGAAAAAAAAAAATCTATCTTGGAAGAAGTACAACCAGAATCCTCCTTAAAAACAAAGATGGTGAGACTACATCTCACATACTTTGGACATATTACCAGGAGAGACCAGTCCCTGGAGAATGATATCATTTTTGATAAAATAGAGGATCAGTGAAAAAGAGGAAGACCCTCAACAAAATGAATTGACACAGTGGCTGCAACAATGGGCTCAAGCATAACGATGATTGTGAGGATAGTACAGAACCAGGCAGTGTTTTGCTCTGTTGTACATAAGGTTGCTAAGAGTCAGAACCAACTCAATGGCACCTAAATACAACAACAACAGCAGCACACACAATGGAATACCACACAACAAAAGAGAACAATGATGAATTCATGAAACATCTCACAACATGGATGAATCTTGAAGGCATTAAAACCAAAAAAAATCCAAACCCAGTACCATCAAGTCGATTATGACTCATAGCGACCCTATAGGACAGAGTAGAACTGCCCCATAGCGTTTCCAAGGAACGTGTGGAAGATTCTAACTGCCAACCCTTTGGTTAGCAGCCATAGCACTTAACCACTACGCCACCAGGGTTTCCTTGAAGGCATTATGCTGACTGAAATAAGTCAATCACAAAAGGACAAATATTATATAAGATCACTATTATAAAAGCCCAAGAAAAAGTTTAAATCAAACCCCACCCCCACACTCCCCTCATCTCTCAGTTTGTCGTACTGTGGGGGCTTGCCTGTTGCTATGATGTTGTCACTGGTATTCAAATACCAGCAGGGTTGCTCATGGCGGACAGGTTTCAGCTGAGCTTCCAGACTAAGACCAGGAAGGAGGACCCGGCAGTCTACTTCTGAAAAGAATTAGCCAGTGAAAACCTTATGAATAGCAACAGAACATTGATATAGTGCCAGAAGATGAGCCCCTCAGGTTGAAATTCACTCAGAATATGACTGGGAAAGAGCTACCTCCTCAAATTGGAGTCGACCCTAATGACATGGATGGAGTCAAGCTTTTGGGACCTTCATTTACTGATCTGGAATGACTCAAAATGAGAAAACCCAGCTGTAAATATTAATGATCAGAATGTGGAATGTATGAAGTATGAATCCAGGAAAATTTGAAATTGTAAAAAATGAAAAGAAATGCATAAAGATCGATATCCTAGGCATTAGTGAGCTCAACTGGACTGGTATTGGCCATCTTGAATCAGACAATCATATGGTCTACTAAGCCAAAAATGACAAATTAAAGAGGAATGGCATTGCATTCATCATCAAAAAGAATGTTTCAAAATCTGTCCTGAAGTATAATGCTGTCAGTGAAAGGATACTATCCACACACCTACAAGAAAGACCAGTTAATATGACTATTATTCAAATTTACACACTAACCACTCAAGCCAAAGAAGAAATTAAGATTTTCACCAACTTCTGCAGTCTGAAATTGATGAAACATACAATCAGGATGCACTGATAATTACTAGAGATTGGAATTTGAAAGTTGGAGACAAAGAAGAAGGATTGGTAGTTGGAAAATATGGCCCTGGTGATAGAAACTATGCCGGAGATCACATGATAGAATTTTTCAAGACCCATGGTTTCTTCATTGCGAATACCCTTTTTCACCAACGTAAACGGCAACTATACACGTGGACTTCGCCAGATGGAATACATGGGAATCAAATCAACTACATCTGTGGAAAGAGATAATGGAAAAGCTCAATATCACTAGTCAAACAAGGCCAGGGATCAACTGCAGAACAGACCATCAATTGCTCACATGCAAGTTCAAGTTGAAACTGAAGAAAATTAGAACAAGTCGATGAGAGCCAAAGTACGATCTTAGGTATATCCCACCTGAATTTTGAGACTATCTCAAGAAGAGATTTGACACGTTGAACACTAATGACCGAAAACCAGATGAGTTGTGAAATGATGTCAAGAACATCATACATGAAGAAAGCAAGAGGTCATTAAAAAGACAGGAAAGAAAGAAAAGACCAAAATGGATATCAGAAGAGACTCTGAAACTTGCTCTTGAACATTGAGTAGCTCAAGTGAAAGGAAGAAATGATGAAGTAAAAGAGCTGAATAGAAGATTTCAAAGGGCAGCTCGAGAAGACAAAGAATTACAATGACATGTACAAAGACCTGGAGGTAGAAACCCAAAAGGGAAGAATACGCTCGACATTTCTCAAGCTGAAAGAACTGAAGAAAAAATTCAAGCCTTGAGTTGCAACACTGAAGGATTCTATAGGGAAAATATTAAACAATGCAGGAAGCATTAAAAGAAGATGGAAGAAATACACAGAGTCAATATACCAAAAAGAATTGGTCAGACTTCAACCATTTCAGCAGGCACTATATTATCAAGAACTGATGGTTCTGAAGGAAGAAGTCCAAGCTGCACTGAGGGCATTGGCAAAAACAAGGCTTCAGGAAATGACAGAATACCAGTTGAGATGTTTCAAAAAATGGATACAACACTGGAAGCGCTCTTTCATCTATGCCATGAAATTTGGAAGACAGCTACCTCATCAACCGACTGGAAGAGATCTATATTTATGCCTATTCTCAAGAAATGTGATTAAACCAAATGTGGAAATTACTGAACAAGATCCTTAATATCACACACAAGTAAACTTTTGCTGAAGATCTTTCAAAAGCGGCTCGGCAGTACATTGACGGGGAACTGCCAGAAAGTCAAGCCAGATTACGAAGAGGATGTGGAACCAGGCATATCATTGCTAATGTCAGATGGATACTGGCTGAAAGCAAAGAGTACAAGAAAGATGTTTACTTTTGTTTTATTGACTATGCAGCATCATTGGACTGTGTGGATCATGGATAACGTTGTGAAGAATGGGAACTCCAGAACACTTAATTGTGCTCATGAGGAAACTGTATACAGATCAAGAGGCAGTCATTCAAACAGAACAAGGGAATTCTGTGTGGTTTAAATTCAGGAAAGTTGTACATCGGGGTTGTATCATTTCACCATACTTATTCAATCTGTATGCTGAACAAATAATCTGAGAAACTGGGCTATATGAAGGCTCATTAATAACCTGTGTTATACAGATGACACAATCTTGCTTGCTGAAAGTGAGGAGGACTTGAAGCACTTACTGATGAAAATCAAAGACCATACCCTTCAATATGGATTACGCCTCAACACAAAGAAAACAAAAATCCTCTCAACTGGACCAATAAGCAACATCAAGATAAACAGAGAAAAGATTGAAGTTGTCAAGAATTTCATTTTACTTGGGTCCACAAACAACATCCATAGAAGCAGCAGTCAAGAAATCAAAAGATGCATTGCATTGGGCAAATCTGCTGCAAAAGACCTCTTTAAAGTGTTGGAAACCAAAGATGTCACCTTGAAGACTAAGGTGTGTCTGACCCAAGCCATGGTGTTTTCAATTGGCTCATACGCATGTGAAAGCTGGATGATGAATACAGAAGACCAAAGAACTGACACCTTTGAATTGTGGTTTTGGTGAAGAATACTGAATGTACCATGGGCTGCCAAAAGAAGGAACAAATCTGTCTTGGAAGAACTGCAACCAGAATGCTCCTTAGAAGCAAGGATAGTGAGACTTCATCTCACATACTTTGGACATGTTATCAGGAGGGATAAGTCCCTGGAGGAAGAAGACCCTCAACAAGATGGATTGACACAGTGGCTGCAACAATAGGCTCAAGCATAACAACCGTTGTGAAGATGGTGCAGAACCAGGCAGTGTTTTGTTCTGTTGTACATAGAGTCTCTGTGAATTGGAACTGACTTTACAGCACCTAACAATAACAACAACCACCAAACCCCTTGCCGTTGAGTCGATTTTGATTCATAGTGACCCTATAGGACAGAATAGAATTGCCCCATAGAATTTCTAAGTCTGTAATCTTTGTGGAAGCAGACTGCTACATCTTTCTCCCGAGGAGCAGCTGGTGGGTCCCAGCTGCTGACCTTTTGGTTAGTAGCCAAGTGCTTAACCACAATGCCACCAGGGCTCCTTAGATAAGGTTTACACATAGGAAGAAACTCTTTGATGGTTATGAGGGACAAGGAGTGGGAAGGAGAAATCACTAACTAGATTGTAGACAAGTTAACTTTGGAGAAGGAAAAGGCGACACACAATATAGAGGAAGTCAATACAACTTGACAAAAGCACAGGCATAGAAGCTTCCTAGACACTTTTGTATACCAGGAGGGAATGAGCTACTGGGGCTGAGAGATAGGAACCATGGTATTGGGGGACATCAATTGACATAGCATAGTTCATAAAGAAAATGTTCTATATCCTAATTTGGTGAGTAGCATCTGGGGTCTTAAAAGCTTGTGAGTGCCCACCTAAGACACATCTATTGGTCCTATCTCATCTGGAGCAAATGAGAATGAAGAAAACTAAAGACACAGGAAAATATGAGTCCAAAGGACTAATGGACCACATGAACCACAGCCTCCAACAGTTGACCCCAGAAGAACTAGATGGTGCCTGGTTACCACTATTGACTGTTCTGACAAGGATCACAGTAGAGGGTCCAGGACAGAGTGGGAAAAAAAATGTAGAACAAAATTCAAATTCACAAAAAAAGACCAGACTTGCTGGTCTGACGGAGACTAGGAGAACTTCTGAGACTACGGCCCCCAGACACCCGCTACCTCAGAACTGAAGCCACTCCCAAAATCTACCTTTCAGCAAAGATTAAACAAAAAACCTGTTGCCATCAAGTCAATTTCAATTCACAGTGACACTGTAGGACAAAGTAGAACTGCCCACGGAGTTTCCAAGAAGTGGCTGGTGTATTTGAACTGCCAATGTTTGGTTAGCTGCAGAGCTCTTAACCACTGCACCAACAGGGTTCCTTGATTAGACAGGCCTATAAAACAACACATGTATAATATATGAGGAACATGCTTCTTGGTTAAATCAAGTATGCACAAGACCAAATAAGCAACACCTGTCCAAAAGCAAAGACAAG